>NC_092817.1:10761000-11119000 GCF_023375885.2 Dermacentor andersoni
TTGCCTGTTACTACATTGCCTGCTAAAAATAATTTGAAATTATTAGTAAATATATTTTTTGTGAAAAATACCTCAAAAGTTGGCAAAAAGTCAATTTATTGTGATATTCAAGCCAAATTTAACCATTATGGCCAAAAATATGTCAGATAGCTCGATATACGCACCGACCTCTTAGCTTGTGATTTAGAAATTTTTGTTCGAGTAAATTTTGTCTGAAGCAAGAAAACAATTTTAGAAGTCAACAACCAATATCACCAGCAAGCACTGTGTACTTGCCCCGTGCTCTCGTCGTCTGCGCCTCATCGTCTGCGCGTTGTTGCCTGCCCTTCTCCTCGTCTGCCGCCCAGCAGATGACGGCTAGTATACGGAGTGATCATTTTTCAGTTTCATGGAATTTTTAAAAGTAGCCGGTTGCAGATACCGTAATCCTAGTCCTTGAGCTGAATTCTTCAGAAGGGCGGACATCACAGGGTCCTGAATATTCGGCTGCGCGTGCTAAAAAAAAAAAAAGAAAAAGATTTTGCGCTCGCCGCTGCACTGCTTTTGCTCAAATTTTGCAGAACGGTCTCATTTTGACGTCGACTTCGTTTAGTATAACACTTGGCACAGTTAACTGCCTGGTTTCTAAGAAAAAAAAGTGGGAAGAAGTGCTGCCGCGACGGCACAAGCATAAACTTTGGTCGCCACCAGTCGTAATCTGCAGAAAGCAGTGTTTCAGGGAGGGAAGTCGTCTGTTCCAGGAGCGGGCAACACGCGGCAGCCCGCCCTCAAACGCTGCTTTCTGCAGATGACTGCAGGTGGCGGCACAAGTTTGTGCCAGGGTGGGCCTTTCAGACGCCATTTTTCCCATAGGCGATAGCAGTTTCTCATTTTTGTGTTAAAGAACAGGAGACTGATCGTGCCAAGTATTAAACTAAACAAAGTCGACGCCAAAATGCAACCGTTAGGCAAAATTGGGGTACGAACAGTGCAGCGGTGAGTGCAAAATCTTTTTTTTGAACACGCGCAGCCGAATATTCAGGACCCTATACTTGCACCAAAAATCGAAACACATAATCAACGAATTAACAAACATTCACTAATTAACTTCCTAATTATTTATTGTATGGCACATATTGAAATTTGCGAATTGTAGCTGGTGAGATTTTCAGGCTTATCCACTTCGAATTAATTTCCAGAATGCCACCACTTTCGATATATGCACCATCAAACTGGCCTAAAAATTCAGTGTTGGTCCGCATACTTTTTTAACAAAACGCTCTTTTATACATTCAAACACAAAAGTAAGTATATTTCGTCCCATACTTTGGGATGCACGTTTCTTGGGATGGTTGCCACCGTCCCAAGAAACAACCGATTACAACCGAGGTAGAAGAAAGGCAAGAGCCGAGGCTCTGCTCCGTTCATTCGGCAGGGAGAGAAACGCGCGCTTTGTCGACGCAGCCGAATATGCGAACGGCCAAACATACGCCGCCGTAGTCATAGACGAAGAGTCAAAAATCAGAACCGCATGCAGTGTATACACCAAACACTCGGAAATAGCGGAGGAAGTAGCGATTGCGCTGGCCCTCACAGAACAGGAATGCGAAGTTGTACTCAGTGACTCGCAAACGGCAATAAAGAATTATGCCAAAGGTCGAATTTCCAAGGAAGCCCTGTCCATTCTGGCCAAAGCGGGCAGATCCAAAACCGCGAGCTCGAGGATCATATGGTTCCCCGCGCACGTCACCACGGAAGGCGACGCGCTCCAGAACCTAAACGAGACGGCGCACCGGACGGCGCGAGACATGACCCGCCGCGCCGAACAGGGCAACGCCTCTCGCACGATAGCGAACGCTTCTCGAGCAGAACGGGACAGGCTCACCAGATACAACGACATCACCAGTGCATATTTGAACGCCAGAAGGATATACCCACCGCCGAGTCCCAAATTGAACAGGAGGCAGGCCGTCGCCTGGCGACAACTACAGACAAACACGTTCCCTAATCTATTCCGTCTCAAACGTATCTTCCCAGATAAGCATCAGGACGACACGTGCAAATTGTGCCAGGAAGGACCAGCAACACTCAAACACATGCTGTGGGAGTGCAGTGTAGTTATAGAAGGGATGGCAGTTACTCCGGAGACCCTGTCGTCGAGGTGGGCCGCCGCTCTGCGCAGCTCAGACCTCGGAATTCAGATGTGGGCAGTCCAGCAAGCCCGTGAAGCGGCGTTGAGGCAGGGCCTTGACGTTCCTCCGTGGGAGACCTGAGCGCGGGTCGCGTTAAACCTTGCCGGACATACAAGAAAGTTGTATCCATCCATCCATACTTTGGGAAATAATATCTCGAAATCTGTGTCGTTCTGGAAATGAATTTTAAATGAATACGTCTGACAATTTCGCCAGCTACAATTCATACATTTCAATATGTGCCATAAAATAATTAATTAGGAAGTTAGTGAATGTTAGTTAATTATTTGAATATTTGTTTGGATTTCTAGTGCACCTAATGTACGCCTCTCTGAAAAATCCAGCTCAAGAACTAGAATTATGGTATCTTCAACAGTCAATTTTTAAAAATCCCATAATAGTGAAAAATTATTACCCCGTATATTAGTTGCCGTTTGCTGGGCGGCAGACAACGAAGAGAAGAGCAGATGACGATGTGCAGATGACGAGGACAGTTGCGTCACATATGCAGTGTGCTTACTGGTGATATTGATTTTTGACTTCTAAAATTGTTTTCTTGCTTCAGACAAAATTTACTCGAACAAAAATTTCTAAATCACAAGCTAAGAGGTCGGTGCGTATATTGAGCTATTGGACATATCTTTATCTGGAGGGCCATAAGGCTTAAATTTGGCTTGAATATCACAAGAAATTGACTTTTTGCTAACTTTGGAGGTATTTTTTGTCAAAAAATATATTTACTAATAATTTTAAATTATTTTTAGCAGACAATGTAGTAACAGGCAAAAAGGAAGAAAAATTATGGTAGCTGAAAAAATAACGCAGTTTATGCAAAAAAGTTTCTGAAAACGCAATTTTTATTGCTTTTTTACTTAGCCAAATAAACACGGAATATTCTAAAATGCCTTCAATTATGACATCATATGAAAGAAGGATGCCAATACAATGCTCTAAAATAAAATTTGTTATTGCACCTAGTTTCAGACCTCAATAAAAAAAATTTACCTCCAACCAACTTTTGTACCTTTGCGGAAATTTCAAAGAGCGCTCACGTGATCACAATTTTTTTTGACGAAAATACTTTGGTGAAACCTAGGGCCGTATAACGTAAAACTATTCCAATATGTTTTTATTCCAATCTCCTGACGTCAAATTTGCGTAACCGCCGACGCAAGCATCAGGCAGTCACCCGCAGGGTTGTGTGAACAAACCAAACAAATGCTCCCCTCGTTCATAGGAGGTCACTTTTCTTTGCTTGAAAAACGAATAACATTGCCTGCACTGAGCGGCTTGCCTTATCTAATTGGCTCACAAGAGGCGAGGAGCATGCTCAAGTGGAGAGCGATTCGATGGGGCCGAGCCACTGCACTGAATATCGATAACCGGATGAAGAGGGTGGTGCCGGCGTCTGCGATTGGTCCGCTTTCTCTTACACGGCTTGTGGTAGCTCGTCGACAATCGCGGCGGCATGCAATGGAAGCTTAAGAATGACGCTAAAACGGATCCTCATCGAAGAAGAGTTGGCAGAACGAGGTCGTAAACGTGCCGAAAGTTCTCGAAAACGTTACACGGCCACGCAAAAAGTTTTATTAGACGCAAATAAACCCATGCTCTCTGGCAGGGACGAGTAGCCAGTGCCGCAGCGATCGGCGGCAGCCATCTTTTATTCCTTTCGGAACGGGGCAGCCTGCGGCTATTCAGAAGAAAATTCAGTTTTGTTCGGCATATTATTGCATCTTTATAACGCGTTCACGTCACTTTGACGCAGTGAGCTTTTGCGGTTTTGTGACGTCGCGTGACAGGCAGGTGAAGTAGGTGCAGCGCGAGAACTTTTGACCAATAGCCGCGGGCTAATGGCGAAAAGGCGTCGAATCAGAAATAGCTATTTTTCTTTTGTTGGGTCAAATCACGCATAATCAGTGTGTACACGTCATATCAGATGGGCAACTATCACGATTTTCGTGTCGTCGCATGATAGACAGGTGAAATAGGGGTGGTCCAAAAAGTTGTTCACCAATCGCAGAGGGCTGATTGCAGAATTTGAATAGAAAAAGTTTGGAATAGTTTTGCGTTATAGCGCCCTTTATTCACACAATAGCCATGTAGCCCTTTTTTTTTTCAAGAAAATCAGTGATGGTTAGTTTTTTGTCTGGGACGTTTCGCATGGAATGACCCCTTTGCCAAACACGTCGGTTACTCCCGCATCCTTTGCAACCTGTTGGTTGGTTTGTTGGTCAATGTTGGTTTGCGCGCCGGAACTTGTCCAATCATGCGCTCTACGTGGCGCGCCTGTTCCGTGAAGTTACAGTGCCCTCAAATCATGAGCATCCCGAAGCGCCATTGCTGCTTTCTCTGCGAGGTCTCGCATCTCTTTCTTTGTGACCTCTCTATTTCCCATTCGCGCCCAAGCAAACCCGCAACACCTTGTAGGCTCCGGCCACTCGCACCACCAGAGGGGCGACAATCTCTGCCTGTGCGATTGGCATGGCCAACTCGTACACCGCTCGGTGCACGCACTGTAGTGTTGAACTGCGAGTGTATTGCTGCCGCTGTCAAAAGAGAAATAAAAATGGGAAAAAAAAGAAGAAACGCAGATCCAGCGTAATGTTTAAATTGAAGTGACGCGTAGCTAATTTAAGTTAGTGAGGTAGCAGCTGTGCATGGCAGATGATACAAGCACACCCTCGTCACCTGTAGCTGTTAGTTGTGTGCATGCATCGTAAGGACGAAGGCGATGTATGATGCTTGTTTACGAAAGAATTTTGATGATGGGTGCACGCATTGAGAGTAACGACACAAATATAAGTACATTTAAGATTTTATATCCCTTCTGTCACAGTGACACGTTTATTCTGGGTGAATGGCCAAGAATAAGCGGATACATTGGCACATACCAAGGTGTGCAACACCGAGGATGTCTACCAGGTCAGACAGCAGTTAGCGGCAGGTTCCCTATTCTGGCACCGACCCAGAGTCCCTGTGGGCACAGAGACAGTTCTGTAGTGGTTATTTTTTCATTCTCTTCTCCTCTTTCTCTAATCTTTCGCACTCTTTTTTTCCGGTACAAGATAGCGAACCAGAGATATCATCTGGTTGACCTGCCTGTCTTCCCCTCGATTTTATCTCTCTATGTACGTCCGGCCAGTTTCCCGAGTTGTCCACATTATATATCCACCTTTATATCTGGCGAGGAAACGACGACCAATACCAAAGACGGAGGCAAGAGTCAAAGAAAGCTTCACTATAAACAGAAAGGAACAACAGCAGAGAGCCTATACAACGAGTCCCGGCCCGTATTCACGCGCACACAGAAGAAAAAATTACTTACGCTAGAAATATTCGCAAGAGTAGACGCCCATCAATCGTGATGAAACACGTACATCATTAGTGAAAGCGGCTGACCCAGTTGCAGACAGCACTTACGAACGAAAAGATTTGTGAATACGTGCCCTTATGTCCTACACGCGCCATTCTAATTAGATTGAAAACTGCCGAGACTGTCGATTGCATATAGAGTCACAACCTTTGGTGGCGTTAGTAAGTATATCTAGCATACACGCGACGCTCAGCAGCCTGGACCAGCCAGGCTTATACGCCTCGATGGAAAATACAGCGTGAAAGGTACAAGATGCGGCAGGCATTCCTCGAGACGAAAGGGAGGAGGACATTGTCTGCCCCAACAATTATCAAAATATCCTCATCGTCAGTACATCGGATCAAGAGCGTGCAAACAAATATCAGGAAGTACCACGTATCAAGATTCAAGACACGTTTTACGAGGCCAATGCTTACGAGACAGCGCCTGACATGACGGCCAAAGGAGTCATCAGAGGAATCCCACTCGACGAGGGCCCAAGAGACATCACAGCAGCGGTGGTTACGAGTAAAAACCC
The DNA here is from genome assembly GCF_023375885.2 of Dermacentor andersoni. Classification (NCBI taxonomy): domain Eukaryota; kingdom Metazoa; phylum Arthropoda; class Arachnida; order Ixodida; family Ixodidae; genus Dermacentor; species Dermacentor andersoni. The sequence goes on from NC_092817.1 coordinate 10,767,065, forward strand.
AACGGCTATAGCAGCAAAGAGACTGAGTAATACTACCACAGTGATTGTGCTCTTTGAAGGACACAAAGTGCCCGCGTACGTCCGATACAGGGCAGCGCTACTCCCTTGCTCCCTGTACAGGAAACAAGTGGATTTCTGTCATCAGTGCAACAGACTTGGACACAGAGGAGATGTATGTCCCAACCCTGACAACAAGATTTGTGCGGGATGTGGAACATCAAACCCAGATAAAGACCACAGGTGCCAACCTAAATGTCAGTTATGCGGCGAGGACCATCCGACCGCAGACAAGACGTGCAAAGCCAAATTCAAAAAACCCTTCATCGTTAAACAGAGACAATGGCACAGACTGCAACGAGAACGACAAGAAGAACATGAAGCCGCTATCTCAACAGAAGACAGAGCAGAGTCTCGCGGAACGCCTGGCCTCCTAAACGCCAAGGAAGGACGCTCCAGATCGAGAACAAGGTCTCCATCCACCACCAGATCATTATCCCGGTCCGGCTCCAGGCAACCGGGGACACGATCCCGATCCAGGTCCAGAACTAGGCCATCCTCTTCAGCAAACCAGACTAACACGGTGAGCTGGGCAGACGTGGTCGATGGCGTGCGCCCGGGTGCTGGTGGGGAGACTGCCATTAATAACGAGATCAAGCAACTAAAACACGAGAACGTGCAGTTGAGGATTTTGCTAGCACGTATGAGCGATGAAATCAAAATTCTGAAGGAAGGAAAAAGCCAAATAAATCCGGTAACTCCCACTCCACACGCGAGCACGAAAGAGCCATCTGAAATCCCGGACAATAAGATGGACGAAGGGGATGACCCCCCTCCACTCAAACGCAAGGCCCAAGCCATCAGTGATAAACAAGATACCGCAGTGGTAGATAAAGCATTAGCCGATATTCAAAAGACCCTAGCAGAAATACAAAAGTCAAATGAAAAACGGGACGAATTGATGAATCAAATGGCTAAGGCAATAGCAGCAATTATGAGTAGATTAGACATCCTAGAGGCAAACCAGTCACCAGGTAACGGACTCCCCTCCGTTGCCTCCGAACCATCACAATCATTACCCACTTCACAACCACATAACTATATAAGATCAGCTTCTCTGCAACCTCCCGTCTCCCTCCCATGGTCGCACCCGAAATGAAGCGCGCTAAAAAAGGGTTCAGGATATGGCAGTGGAATTGTAGAAGTTACGAAAACAAAAAGTCAGTTTTGCAGCAGTATTTAAAAGACAAGGATACACCAGACGTCATAATTCTGCAGGAAACACACGGTATTGCAAAGCTAGCAGGATACAGATCTTTTGGCTATGCCGAAGGGGACACCAGGGCATTAACTACGCTGGTAAAAAGAAACATAACTTGCGTGCAGCACAACACAGGCATAACGCACATTGACAATATTCTATTGGAACTCATCCCACAAAAAAAGACAGGACGTAGCTTATTTATTCTCAACATTTATAGCAACCCCATGCTACATAAACACAAATTCAAGAACCTATTCCAGAAAACACTCAGACTTGCTGAAGAAAATCCGGTAGTTATAGGAGGAGACTTTAATGCCCCGCACACCACGTGGGGATACTTACATACCAGAGCAAAAGGAAGGGACTTATGGAACGACTCGCAAGAATTAGGCCTCACACTCGTCACAGACCCCGCCACTCCGACCAGAGTAGGCACGGCGCTAAACAGGGACACAACCCCAGACCTAACCTTTACCAGGAATATTGAAAAGGCGACGTGGCACAACACACTGGAAGATTTGGGTAGTGACCACCGCATATTGGAGTTACACGTCAGAGAAGGGCCGAATAGACCCAAGGAACGACAGATAAAATTAGTAGACTGGGAACTATTTCGTAGAACGCGAGAGACGAAACAGCAACGATCAATCGCAGACATAGAACAATGGACTAAGGAGCTCAGTGATGACGTCAAAGCTGCCACAAAAATAGCACCACCTGAATCTAACTTGGATAAATGCGACAGCAGACTTCTCCACATGTGGGAAGCTAAGCACTCGCTTCAGAATAGACTTAGCGGTCAGAAGCATAACAGAAAGTTAAGAAAGCGCATAGCACTCCTCAACAAAAAAATAGAAGAACATGCTAAGCAATTGACCAAACAACAATGGGACGAGATATGTAATTCCATGGACGGACAATTAAGCACCGGCAAAACCTGGCACCTGCTCAGGTTCCTGCTTGACCATGACAATAACAAGAAAAATCACATGCAAGCCATTAATAAGTTAATACACGCATATGAGGGTACAGAAGAGGAATTTCTCAATGAATTACAGCAGAAATACTTAAACCAGGCACCCCCTTGCATCTATCCTAGCTACAACGGGAATACAAACGCAAAATTAGACGAGGAACTCACGGAGGCAGAAATCCGCGCGGCCCTACAAAAGTTAAACACCAAATCCGCCCCAGGCCCGGACGGTATAACCAACAAGACTCTCAGGAACCTCGATGATGAATCGATAGCCAAACTAACAGAATACATAAACGAGTGTTGGGTAAAGGGAGAAGTGCCAGCTCAATGGAAGAAAGCGACGATAACGCTTATTCCAAAACCTGGTAAGAAGCTTGAGATCGACAACCTCGGACCAATCTCCCTAACATCCTGCGTCGGAAAATTAATGGAACATGTAATTTTAAACAGAGTAGACAACTTCTTAGAGGATAATAACATATACCCAGATACAATGATAGGATTTCGCAAAAATCTTTCGACACAAGATGCTATGCTCCAACTTAAGCATCAGATAATCGATTATAAAACGCGCTCGACAAGGGCCATCTTGGGCCTTGATCTTAAAAAAGCTTTCGATAATGCCAACCACGCAACCATATTGGAAAACATCGAACGAATAGGACTAGGGCAACGGACGTATAACTACATCAAGAGCTTCCTATCAGATAGGAAAGCAGTCATCTCCGTCGGAGGGCCCAAGTCGCCCGAGATCGACATAGGGGGGGCCGGCACGCCGCAAGGCGCTGTTATCTCGCCGATGCTGTTTAATCTCGTCTTGATGGGACTCCCCGAAAAATTAAATCACATAGAGTCCCTGAATCACACAATCTACGCGGACGATATTACTATCTGGACCTGTGATGGCAGCGACGGATCAATAGAACAACGACTCCAGACTGCAATTAACACAGTAGAGGAACACCTCATAGGAACAGGCCTCACATGCTCTGCAGAGAAATCTGAACTTCTATTGTACCGCCCCACACTTAGAGGCAGGCCTCCCAAAGGATACGACAGAAACAAGGCTCATGAGGAAATCAAGCTACACACCAAGAACGGGCGGCATATCCCAATAGTCAACCAGCTCAAAGTGCTGGGTCTGGTAATCGAGAACAAAGGCACAAATAGGGAAACCGTAAAGAAGTTAGACACAAAGGTAACAAACACCATGAGATTAATCAAACGAATTACTAACAAGCACCAAGGTATGAAGGAAGAAAGTATCATACGGCTGATACAATCATTCGTAATCAGTCAGATCACATACATAGCAGCCTTCCACAATTGGTTTGCAGCTGAAAAGCGTAAAATTAACAACATGATAAAAAAAGCATACAAACTAGCACTAGGTATTCCCATCAGTACGAGCACGGATCTCTTGCTAAGGTTAGGACTCCACAACACACTGGACGAACTCATAGAAGCACAACAAACATCTCAAGCAGAGCGACTAACCAAAACCAAAACGGGACGGCATATACTAAGCAAACTAGGAATGAATTACCACAATTTATACGGGGAAAAGAGGACGATAACGAGAGAAATTCGTGACAAACTCCGAGTACCAAATATACCCAAGAACATGCATCCAGGTTACAACGACGGCAGACGCAAGAGTAGAGCAGAGAAAATTATCCGAAGCTTTGGGTCAGACGACAGAGCAACCTTCGTAGACGCTGCTGAATACCCAGACAGAAATAGCTATGTAGCAGTAATCGTAGATCACACCCAAAAACTCCTTACAAGCGTATCAGTTAATACCAAAGATTCCGAGACCGCAGAGGAGGTAGCCATTGCACTAGCATTGGTCTCCACGAATGCTCAGTACATCATTAGTGATTCTCAAGCGGCCATTAGAAATTATGCAAAAGGTAGGATCTCTCCTGAGGCATGGCACATCATCAGAGTCAATGAAGCAAAGTTCTCCAATGCAGAGAAGAACGGCAGGCAATTGCTCTGGTTCCCAGCGCATACGACTTTAGACATTCCCGCAATCAACCTCAACGAGGTAGCACACCGCGAAGCTCGAGGTCTCACTCGCCGAGCTGAGCAAAGAGTGACTTCCATCGGTCAGGAGAACGCGGAGGAGGAAATCTGGAGAGAAAAAGATATATTAACAAGATTTAGCGATATTACCAAATTCTATCAAAATCGGAGGCGAGTATTACCACCGCCTCACACTAAACTGAACAGAGCTGAGTCCGTTACTTGGAGGCGACTACAAACAGAAACTTATACGAGTCCCGTGCAACTAAAAACTTTCTACCCCGATATATACGAGAGCGATATGTGCAAGCTCTGCAAGTCTGTTAGAGCCACCCTTCAACACATGTTGTGGGGTTGTGAAATATACCAAAATAAAATGGCAGTCTCCCCAGAAAATCTACGGGCGCGGTGGTCGGCCGTGCTGCTCAGCTCAGAACTCCAAGACCAACTTTGGGCCGTCCAGCGAGCCAAGGAAGCCGCACGGGAGCAGCAGCTCCCAGTGGCCATCTAGGCGGCCCCAGGCCCGGGCCTCCCAATCGCCGGATTCCAAATAAAGTTATCACATCACAGGAAACTGCGGCATCCGGATTTAGTCCCAATCGTGTATCCAGCGTGACTGAATGTAGCACGTCCATCGTGGGCGCGTTTAAGTGCGTCTGCAGGCACCAGAGCGGCGCACGGGCTCGCACATAGCGGGAAGGCGCGTCTTCGCTCGTGCGCCATTCACATGGCGCCCGGTTGGGCATAGCAAGGGTCAGGGCCATCGATCGAGGAAGGTCTCGTAACGGTGCCGTCCGGCCTTGCTGGTTGGATGGCGGCTGCTTCGGCGGCAGCAGCCGCAGCAGCAACAACAACAGCAGCTGCAACACCGGCAGGAGCTGCGAACGTTCGTTCGAGAAAGTTGAACGCGGTACTCGCTTTCATTTTGGGTCAGCCGACAGCGCAGGCCAGCCGGATCGCCCGCCGAGACGACGTAGTGTGCGGCGGCCTACTGCAGCGCACATCGCTGTGCAGGTCGGCGGAGGATCGCAGCAGCAGCTTGGCCGTGAACGCTTGCCCATCCGCATAGCAATACTGCGCCGATCACGCGACCCTGTGAAAAATGTACGAGCTTCTGTGGCCTGTGTGCTGGTCCCGGCGTTGTCGTTACAGGCGCAGCCGTAGCATTAATTCCCAGCATTTTGCCACACGCTGGTTTACTTGTTACCTTCCTGGTACGCTATCGCTGCTCCAACTGCGGCCGAGTCTTCATTGGTGCATGAAAGAAACATCTGAAAAGCGCGATTCTCGGTAATCCGTTTCCAACAACGCTCACCGGCGACACGTGACCACGCTAGCGCGCTGTGTATGGGACGCATTACATGCAAGTTTAAATCGTACGCGTCCGGCATACATAGAGCTAGTGGCGCCACTGGCCCAAGAGGCCGCAGAGGAACGAGGTCACTGCGCCACAGAACTAAATATCAAGTCATCGCGCGCAGACAACACAAGCCGGTCGCGTGTATGACGACGTCGACGACTGTCATCGAACTCAACACCACAAAAAGAAGACGTCAGGGTCGTCACGTATCCAGGGCACTGCGCGGCCGCTGTGGACGAACGGGTTTTGGAATGAACCCGTACATTCGACGCGAGCGAACTAAGAAATCGGAATGCGTGTCATGGCGCGATGTCGTTTCTTCCGTCAGGGCCACTACACGTCGACCAAAGAGAGTAGCCGTCGCAGCCTTCGTCGACTCTGTTCTGGTGAGATCACCGCTGCGTACTTTGCGGCGAGCACCTCGGATCCGTCTTTGAAATGGGTATAGCGCCGCGCTGTCGCTCGGTTGGTGGCCTGTCCACGAGATAGAGTCCACCAAAGATGTCGACGTCCACAGGCTTGTTATTATACCTCGCGTGAACGGCCCAGCGCACCCAGGCGGGCAGCGGAGAGAGCCTTGAAAGACGGTCATTGGATCAGCGCAGACCTTTTGATCCGTGGCCTCAAGGAAACGTGTGGCTTCCCGGAGTGAGAACGGAGCACACGGCCGGTAGCCTACTATAACTTGCATGGGTTCGTCTGATCTCTAGAACCTAATCCCACTTGCTTAGCGCACGGGAATGTCGGTCGTGTTTTAGGCAAGCATTCTTCTTGTCGGATGTCTTCGACAACACTTTGGTAACGTTTGCGGAATGCGATCATGGGGGCCCGCCGATATACGACAAATAAAACGTCGGCCATTTAGCGTGTGCTCTTACTTCACAAATCGCTTTGTCAACAAATAGAACAAAGTCGAGCTGAATGCGGAACAAGCAAAGAGAGTTTCGTGTTTTGTTGGAGCTGGTTATCAAATTTCATGGCGCATGATTCCTTCCGGCTTTGTTATAGCAGTGGCACCAGAGCGGAACGACTGCTACAACTGGAAATGTCCTCAATTCATCTAAAATAAAAGAATAGCCAGCCTTTGTTAGAATATTTCAAGCAGATCCAAGTCAAAGTCTGGCGATGGCGCAGTGCTTGGTCCGTAGGCTGCGCTTTGTCGCACGCGGTATTTCAGAACAGCTGGTTAATCTTTCTGGACTCAAGAATATTTTCCTGGACTCAAGCGTGATGTTCTGCACGGAAATTTTTCTCATAATATCAGACTTCTAAAATTAAGCATAGACAAAAGTGCAGCTCACAAAAGATAAAAGAAGAAATAGAAACAGGATGGCTGTCTGTCTTGTTTCATAATGGCATGGCAGAACAGAAAGAAAGACGAACGTTGCGCCTGTGTTCGTCTTCCTTTACGTTGTGCCGTCCCGTTGCGCGCTATTTCAAGATGTTTCATAATGATTACAGAAAGAAAAAGGGAAAAGATAGAAGCTTGTACAAAGGCAAACTAATATATGGTACAAACGCTGTAGTCAATACCAATATTAGCCAAGTCACCCAGCTGTTCACTTTGCTGATATCCTCTTTGTACCCGTCGTCTGCTCTGTTCGCCATGTTAAACGAAAACCAACAGCACCATTTCTGGGCTCTCGTGCAGAGATAAAGTAAAACCAATACGACGAGTGCGAAGGTCTTTTTTTTAATTTTGAATCTTTGAAGTTCTTCTGCCCAACATTTACTGTGACCCTTGTATTGCCTTTCCTTTGTTTAGGAGAATGTGGGCGAGTACACGCCAGCAAACCAATCTGGTTATGTGGGAAATTTTTTCTCCCTTCGAGACTAAACATCGGCCCATATCGTACACACCCGTTTGCACTCTCCCTCTTCAGACCGTGGCCGGAGGAACTGTACTTCCTCGGTTCTCATGGGGTTTCTTCTCTTGGTACTTGAGTGATCAAATCTACCATGGTCTCGCCACTCGCGAGTATACCAGCGACGACTGCGGTCGCGCTAGCTGTTCCCTCTGAAAATGTTTCAACAGTAAGCGAGCACAGCCTTCCGCATTTCCATCTTCTCTCACTTTCTTCGTTGAACGTGCCCATTGCACAGTGCAGTGTGTTTTCTCTCTGCACGAGGCGTATTCAGTTCCGTAATAAAACAACAAAATACTAGTTGACCTTGGCCAAAGCTTGCGACTTTGATGTTCTCTACTTACGCGTGGCCTACTGGTGTTGGTAAAACGGCCAGTGCAGCATATTGTCACGTGGTCGTGACGCTGAATAACACAGTGGCAGTACTGTGAACGACAAAACTAACTTTTATTGGGCGAACCTGTGCCCACAAAACAGGCTACACTTATAGCACAACGATAGCGGCGAACACGCTCGGCGATCGTCGAAAATCTGATCAGCGGGTCAAGCGCGTCGGCTTTTATAGACCAGTCATCGAATGTTCCAGACTAATCGTTGGAACCCGCGTGCCTTCCACAAAGTTCTACACCATTCGCGTCAGGTGATGAAATCAGATAACATAAGGTTCGGCGACAACAGACAGCGGATAGAAGCATCGATAACTTTCCAGAAACTTCGGATACATGCAGGCGCGTCCCGCGCTGTGCGATAACATTTGTTAGGCGGCGAAACGTGGTCGCCCGATAAAGATAAGTACACGTGTCATTACCCCCCTCTTAAAAAGCATCGCCCCGATGCTGCTAGCAAACGAAAGTAACAAAGAAAAGCACTCGTAGCAAAGAAAACAACCAACTAAGGAAGTTCATCAGCGTCCGTAAAATGGTTTAAGGCGCACCACGTGGACCACTTCAGATCGTGCGCGGCGCCGCTGTGAGTGCGAAATGCCGTCTGGCACGACCTCATAGTCTAGTGCGCCAATACGTCGGATGACCTTGTAGGGTCCGAAATAGCGTCGCAGCAGCTTCTCACTGAGTCCTCGCCGGCGTATCGGGGTCCATACCCAAACACGGTCGCCGGGCTGGTACTCGACGAAGCGTCGTCGGAGGTTGTAGTGTCGGCTGTCGGTACGCTGCTGGGTCTTGATCCGTAGGCGGGCGAGCTGTCGGGCTTCTTCGGCGCGCTGGAGATAGGTAGCGACGTCAAGATTCTCCTCGTCAGTGACGTGCGGCAGCATGGCGTCGAGCGTCGTCGTCGGGTTCCTGCCGTAAACCAACTTGAATGGCGTGATCTGTGTTGTTTCTTGCACCGCCGTGTTGTAGGCGAAGGTGACATACGGCAGGACCGCGTCCCACGTCTTGTGCTCGACGTCGACGTACATCGCTAGCATGTCGGCGAGGGTCTTATTCAGCCGCTCCGTAAGACCATTCGTCTGCGGATGGTAGGCCGTTGTCCTCCTGTGCCTTGTCTGACTGTAGTTCAGAATGGCTTGAGTGAGCTCCGCTGTAAAGGCCGTTCCTCTGTCGGTGATGAGGACTTCTGGAGCACCATGTCGCAACAGGATGTTCTCGACGAAAAATTTAGCCACTTCGGCTGCGCTGCCTTTCGGTAGAGCTTTAGTTTCAGCGAAGCGGGTGAGATAGTCCGTCGCCACGACAATCCACCTATTTCCGGAAGCTGATGTCGGAAACGGTCCCAACAAGTCCATCCCAATCTGCTGAAAAGGTCGGTAAGGAGGCTGGATCGGCTGTAGTAATCCCGCTGGTCTTGTCGGTGGTGTCTTGCGTCGCTGACAGTCGCGGCATGTCTTGACGTAACGGGCGACATCGGTGGTTAGGCGCGGCCAGTAATACCTTTCTTGTATCCTCGATAGCGTCCGGGAGAAACCGAGGTGCCCAGCGGTCGGATCGTCATGTAGGGCGTGCAGTACTTCTGGACGTAGCGCCGACGGAACAACAAGAAGGTAGTTGGCGCGGACTGGTGAGAAGTTCTTCTTCACGAGTAGGTTGTTTTGAAGCGTGAACGAAGATAATCCACGCTTAAATGCCCTTGGGACAACGTCGGTGTGCCCTTCCAAATACTCGATTAGGGCTTTTAGCTCCGAGTCTCCTCGTTGCTGTTCGGCGAAGTCTTCCGCGCTTATTATTCCAAGGAAGGCGTCGTCATCCTCGTCATCTTGCGGCGGCGGGTCAATGGGGGCGCGGGATAGGCAATCGGCATCTGAGTGTTTTCGTCCGGACTTGTAGGTTACAGTGATGTCGTATTCTTGTAGCCTGAGGCTCCACCGTGCCAGCCGTCCTGAGGGGTCTTTTAGGTTAGCTAGCCAACACAACGCGTGATGATCGCTGACCACCTTGAATGGCCTGCCATATAGGTAAGGGCGAAATTTCGCTGTGGCCCAAACGATGGCGAGGCATTCCTTTTCGGTTGTAGAATAATTACCTTCTGCTTTTGACAATGATCGGCTAGCGTAAGCTATCACGTGTTCATGTCCATCTTTTCTCTGGACTAGGACGGCACCGAGGCCTAGGCTACTGGCGTCAGTGTGTATTTCGGTATCGGCGTGCTCGTCGAAGTGCGCAAGTACGGGCGGCGACTGCATGCGTCGTTTGAGTTCTTGAAATGCGTCGCCCTGTGGCGTTTCCCACTTGAACTCGACGTCACATTTAGTTAGCTGTGTCAGCGGCTCAGCGATGCGTGAAAAGTTCTTGACAAATCGCCTGTAGTAGGCACACATGCCAAGAAATCTACGCACTGCCTTCTTGTCGGTGGGCTGCGGGAACTTTGCGATGGCAGCTGTTTTCTGCGGGTCGGGGCGTACTCCGGATTTGCTGATGACGTGGCCTAGGAATAGAAGCTCATCGTAAGCGAAGCGGCACTTTTCTGGCTTCAGAGTGAGCCCTGATGACTTGATGGCCTCTAGTACTGTGGCAAGCCGCCTAAGGTGATCGTCAAAATTTTTGGCGAATACAACGACGTCATCCAAGTAAACGAGACAGGTCTGCCACTTCAATCCTGCTAAAACCGTGTCCATCACGCGCTGGAACGTTGCAGGCGCCGAGCACAGTCCAAATGGCATAACCTTGAACTCGTAGAGGCCATCTGGGGTGATGAAGGCGGTCTTTTCACGATCTCTTTCGTCGACTTCTATTTGCCAATAGCCAGACTTGAGGTCCATCGAGGAGAAGTATTTAGCGTTGCAGAGCCGATCCAATGCGTCGTCTATCCGTGGGAGAGGGTATACGTCCTTCTTCGTGATCTTGTTCAGACGACGATAATCGACGCAGAAACGAAGGGTTCCGTCCTTTTTCTTCACCAGCACAACAGGAGATGCCCACGGGCTTTTCGACGGCTGGATGATGTCGTCGCGCAGCATTTCGTCGACTTGTTCTCTTATAGCTTCACGTTCTCGCGGCGAAACTCGGTAAGGGCTCTGGCGAAGTGGTCGAGCGTACTCCTCGGTGATTATGCGATGCTTGGCGACTGGTGTTTGTCGAATCCTCGATGACGTCGAAAAGCAGCCTTTGTATCGCCGGAGCAGACTTCTGAGCTGCTGTTGCTTAATCACGGGGAGACTTGGATTAATGTCGTAGTCTGGTTCGGCAACCATGGTCGTCGGGGTAGATGCGGCGGAATCCGAGAGGACAAACGCATTGCTGTTTTCCAGAATTTCCTCGATGTATGCGATCGTCGTGCCCTTGTTGATGTGCTTGTACTCCTGGCTGAAGTTTGTCAGCAACACTTTCGTGTTTCCTCCGTGCAGTCGAGCGATCCCTCTTGCGACGCAAATTTCACGGTCTAGCAGTAGACGTTGGTCGCCTTCGATGACACCTTCTAAGTCAGCGGGTGTTTCGGTGCCGACCGAAATAACAATGCTGGAGCGAGGCGGGATGCTCACCTGATCTTCGAGCACAATCATGGCGTGGTGACTACGAGGGTTCTCCGACGGTATCGCATGGTCTTCCGACAGAGTTATTGACTTCGACTTCAGGTCGATGACTGCGCCGTGTTGGTTCAGGAAGTCCATGCCGAGAATGACGTCTCGTGAACACTGTTGGAGGATAACGAAGGTGACAGGGTAAGTCCGGTCGTGAATGGTAATTCTTGCCGTGCACATTCCAGTCGGCGTTATGAGGTGTCCTCCGGCGGTACGAATTTGAGGGCCTTCCCACGTAGTCTTAACTTTCTTCAACTGGGCGGCGATGTGTCCACTCATGACGGAGTAATCAGCCCCTGTGTCGACTAAGGCGGTGACTGCGTGGCCGTCGAGAAGCACGTCGAGGTCGGTGGCTCTTTGTCTTGCATTACAGTTCGGTCTTGGCGTCGGATCACGACTGCGTCGCGTTGACTTGTGGCTGGTATGTGACGTCGTCAGGTCGTCTTTCGTCGTCGCATTCTTTCCTTCCAGACTTCGTCGGGACGGCGGCGTGTCGTTATGTCGTCGAGGTAGTTTCTTCGGCGTCTTCGTCGGCGGCGGAGGATCTTCGACAGTTCGACGGACAGCAACCGCACCTCCATCGGTTGCTGCTTTTAGTTTTCCGGATATGGGCTCGCTGACCGGCCCCGAGCTGGGCCAGTGTATGGTCGGCGCTGCGGCGACAGGTAGCGGCCTGGTGATGGTGAACGCGACGGTCGTCGAGAACTCCACTGAGTAGCCGCGAGGTAGTCAGCGATATCGCGAGGGCGTTCACCTTGCTGCGGGCGCGGAGCGTTGACGGCGAAACCTCGCAGTCCCATTTCCCGGTATGGACATCGTCGGTAGACGTGACCCGCTTCCCCGCAGTGGTAGCAGAGCGGGCGGTGGTCAGGAGCGCGCCAAACGTCGGTCTTCCTCGGGTAGCTTCGCTGGGCGACGGGTGGGCGCGCTGTCGGCGGCGGCGCTGGTCGACGGAATTGCGGCGTTACAGGGCCCTGGCGCGGTCGCTGAGGAGGGCCTTGACGGCGTACGACGGCGGCGTAGGTCATCGCTTCGGGTTGGGGTTGCGGTAATTGAGGTTGCACCTCCGGAACTCCAAGCGACCGCTGAACCTCATCTTTGACGATGTCAGCGATCGAGGCCACTTGAGGCTGCGACGACGGGAAGATCTTCTGGAGCTCCTCTCGTACGACTGCCCTGATAGCCTCGCGCAGGTCTTCGGAGGCCAGTGATTGAACTCCGGCGTAGTTTGTAGCGTTGGTGCGGCGGTCGAATTGCCGGTTTCGCATCTCGAGTGTCTTCTCGATGCTAGTGGCCTCGCGAAGAAACTCGTCGACAGTCTTCGGTGGGTTTCGTACCATACCGGCGAAAAGTTCCTCCTTAACACCACGCATTAGTAGCCGGACTTTCTTTTCCTCGGACATTTCCGGGTCGGCGTGGCGGAATAGGCGGCTCATTTCTTCTGTAAAAATCGCGGTGGTCTCGTTGGGCAGCTGCACTCGGGTTTCCAGTAGTGCTTGGGCTCGTTCTCGGCGTACGACGCTTGTGAATGTCTGCAGGAAGCCACTTCGGAAAAGGTCCCAGGTCGTTAACGTGGCTTCTCTGTTCTCGAACCACGTCCTGGCAGCGTCTTCCAATGCGAAGAAGACATGTCGCAGTTTGTCGTCGCTGTTCCAGCTGTTAAATGCAGCGACCCTCTCGTACGTCTCGAGCCAGGTTTCCGGGTCCTCGAATGTTGAACCGCGGAACGTGGGGGGCTCCCTGGGCTGCTGCAGCACGACGGGGGATGCTGGGGCTGCCATTGGGGAGGACTTGGTGGCAATCTTCCTGCACGTCTCAGGTAGGAGTCCGTGCTCTGGGGGCAGTCCTTGCAGCCGGCGGCTAGCTCGCTGGTCTTGGGCGACGTTGGTTTTGTCCTCGGGCTTCGGGCTTGGATCGCGGCTTTGCGGGGGCGTTCGGTACATGAACGCACAAGCACCTCCACCAGATGTCACGTGGTCGTGACGCTGAATAACACAGTGGCAGTACTGTGAACGACAAAACTAACTTTTATTGGGCGAACCTGTGCCCACAAAACAGGCTACACTTATAGCACAACGATAGCGGCGAACACGCTCGGCGATCGTCGAAAATCTGATCAGCGGGTCAAGCGCGTCGGCTTTTATAGACCAGTCATCGAATGTTCCAGACTAATCGTTGGAACCCGCGTGCCTTCCACAAAGTTCTACACCATTCGCGTCAGGTGATGAAATCAGATAACATAAGGTTCGGCGACAACAGACAGCGGATAGAAGCATCGATAACTTTCCAGAAACTTCGGATACATGCAGGCGCGTCCCGCGCTGTGCGATAACATTTGTTAGGCGGCGAAACGTGGTCGCCCGATAAAGATAAGTACACGTGTCATTATGCTTCAAACTTGCTGAAGAACAGTAATAAAGCAAATCCGCCTCCATTTGACCCTGCGAAAACGGATGTACAGCGAAGCTGATGCGGACGTTGCACGACGTTACACAAGCACCACCACCCCAAGTGACGTACGTCACGCGGGCACGTGCGTGTGTGGAAGTGCTCCATACATCCTCATTCTTCTAGGCCGTCCACCAAGTTCGTGTGCCTTATTGAACTAAATTAATCTTTAAAAGTAAATTGCGTAAGAAAATTCGTAAAGCACGACTTAAGCACAACCTACAGACATGATAGCATCGGATTGTACTTCGAATATACAAGAAAACATAATTCTGTTAGGCGGAAACTCAAACACAAAGCCCCTTACCAGCTGCCGTGTTTTGGGTGAGCACACCACGAAAGATTCCGACCAACTAGAGGCTAACAGCTTAACTGCAAAAAAAAAAAAAAAATAAGTAGAGAGAGAGAGATAGAGAGAGAGGAAAAAGAAGAATGGGCGCCCTTCCCCCGCTACAAGTGCGCACTGTTTTCCTTGCTGAGAACGCGACGCGTAAAGACGCGCGTTTCGCCGCTTTGTCGGGTCGCATAGCACGGCTGTAGCTTCGTTTACATAAACTCGGCAGGAACGGGTCGAGTCAGAAGTCGAGCCGACCCTGCCCGACCGTGTTTGCATGCTTCTTGCCAAGTCGGTTGGGCTCGCTGGCCCCGACCCGCTGGCGTTTACATGAAACCGACAACCGGCTTTGGGTCCCGTAAGTCCAAATGACCCGACTTTATCAGGTTTACGAAAACATAGCTAACATGTCTTAGGCCCACAACGACGAATATAGATTGGCAGGAAAGGCACAAAATGTATGTGGTACTTTCAGCTTCAATTTAACCGTCTTTTCGCGCTATTGCAGCAGTTCCACGCTGTTCCAGGTAGCCTCAAGCTCGCTGCAAAGTTCTCACTGCGCACGCTGAATTTCGGTCATGCGTCTCCAACTTGCACGGCACGGGCGCAAAGCGAGCGAGCAGCGGCGGAAAGGCTCCGCACGCAGGACTGCGCCGAGCGTCAGCCCATTGTGCGTCAGCCCTTGATTCGTGGAGCCGGTCGGCGCGCTGCCGCATTCCGGCGCGGCCCTGTTTGGCGCGGAATCCGATGATCGCGCGCATCGAGTGTGCGCGCGCGGGCCCGCCTCCGGGCAGCCCGTTGCGCGCAGCCTTGAACGCGTCGCTTCCGTGGCCAGGCCGGCTGGCCGCTTCTCTCGATCACTGCCGCGCCGCATGCCTCAGCATTTCGCAAAGAACCTTTGTCTTCCATCGTGCCCTTCTTCCTCGTCGTCTGAAGCAGGTCGCACGACTCGCCAACTAAGGTACTCGTGATTGTCGCACAGCTGCTGAAATAACTGAGAAAGCACTGCGAAAATTGAGGGGGGACTCGACACATTTGGTACACTACGACATTGAGACGCCCTCAGTAAGAAAAGAAAAGTAAAAAATAAAGATTCAGGAGCCCTTCCACTCTATGAAGGTGGATTGCCAGCGAAGCAGTAGCACATTACACAGGGTTAGACAACGGTGCATGTATTAATCTTTCCCATTTGGTAATGGGAGTGACGACAGCTTTGTGATTACAATAATATACACTGATTAGATTGGTTACAACGTTACGCAGGTTCTTGCCCAAAGTTAAATCTATACACGACCGTTGTTGAGTAGTGGAATGACTTGGATTGGTGTGGCACATCAAACCAAAGTCTTCCAGCACAAACTGAGCAAATCATTTCTTGTCTGGTTTTGAAATGTCAGCGTTGAAGCCCCCAACGATGATCTCAGGGGTAGTGTCATCGCGGCTAACCCATGCAAAGTGCGTGGTCATGAACTTCTCGATACCACACTTGGGTGTGCCTTGAGACATACACACAGTGGATTTCACAATTGCGTGCTTCGTTTGTACGGCACAGACTTCCCCACAGTCGGTGGCATTGTCCTGTTAAGGCTCATTCACGCTAGGCTGTATGGTTGTACATATATTTTGTTCTTTGCAGATATGGTAGCGCCTACTGCTCGTGCGCACGTGAGTTGTTCACAAACGATTCCAGTATATCCATCGACTTGAAACAATGCATCTTGATTGAACTTGCTCATTCATTTGCTATTATTATTTATTATCGCTATTACTAGGAGCGGAGTGCTTGAAGCCTGCTTCACCTGCGCCGCCTGTCGGCCCGGCATTTCATTATCTCCGAGATCGGCCTGCGCTCTCCTTTTTTTATTGCTTGCGCACAAACACGAAAAATACGCATCTTCATTTGTGTACTTTATTATTATTATTATTATTATTATTATTATTATTATTATTATTATTATTATTATTATTATTATTATTATTATTATTATCGCGTATTCTTCTTGTCATACTTAATGGATTCCTAGAGACAGCTACAATGCCAGCGGAATTAAAAACGGCTATTGTTTCTCCATTATTTAAAGGAGGAAAGAAAGGTATTGTGGACAGTTACCGACCTATTTCGATCTTGCCTATCATGTCACAAATAATAGAAAAATTTCTCTTAGAAACTATGACGTCATTTCTAGATAAGTTTTCAGTTATATCGAGTCGTCAATTCGGCTTTGTCGCGGGACGGGGCACCATTGCTCTGCTCGAGGAATTTTCAGACGAATTAAACACAGCTTTAGAACAAAACATGTTTGCATGCGCTTTGTTTCTCGATACTTCTAAAGCATTCGATACTGTGAACCACGAACTCCTGCTTGAAAAACTATTCCTGCTCGGTTTCAGGGGGCCATTTTACCAGTTCCTAAAGAACTATTTGTCCGGCCGCTCGCAGGTGATATCTTTAGATAACGAGTTATTCATCAATAACAAGCTACCTTTGAAAGCTGGAGTGCCTCAGGGCTCTATATTGTCTCCTCTTCTTTTTAACATATTTATAAATGATTTTTCTTCAGCTGTATCGAAGTGTATAATATTTCAGTATGCAGATGACACTGTCCTTTTAACTAAACATATCTGTTATTCAAAGGCAATTGCGTTACTTCAAGAGAGTGTGTACGATGCAGTGACCTGGTTTGCTAACAACTGTTTGTCAATAAACAAAGAAAAAACAAAAATGTTATGTTTTAGAAATCCACTTAAAGCAACGGTTACAAATTTACCCTTGTTTCTACACTGTCGTACTTGTCAATCGCGCCAGTGTGCCCCTGTAGAATATGTAAACTCCATTAAATACCTTGGTGTTTCCTTTGACAGTGACCTCTCATGGAATGATCACATGACATATCTTTGCGGCAGACTCAGAAGTGTTTCCTCGCTGCTTTTTAACATTAAATCCATTGTTCCGATGTCTGTAAAAATCACTATCATGCACGCCTTAGCATACAGTGTGTTACGTTATGGCATTACATTGTTCGGGTTTTGCTCATCTCGATGGCTTTGTCGAATTGACAGAATTCTAAAAAATATGTTGAAGTCCATTGCCTATAAATCTTCCTCGGCTGACAATGTGAACTTGTTTATACATCTGGGTCTTCCGTCATTTAAAACTTTGTTCACTCAAACGGTTGTGGTAAAACATTTGTGGAACCCTGATTTCAAACAGGAATATATTGCTCCCCGTGCACTGCGGAAAACATTGCGTTATGTAGTACCGCACTGCAACACAAGATTTGGTAAAGCTAGTAGGTATGCTTATGTCCCAAGAATATTCAATGACCTACCTGATCATATATTTACTGCGACTTCGAAACGAACATTGAAAAAAATGTTGAAGGCACTATAAGATATGTATAAATCTACATTCCTCTTTTTCCTTCTTGTATTTCTTTTGTCACTGATTTCAGCTGAGTTTCTGTTTCATTGTTGTGTGATAAACTTCACAAGCTTTTAATTTCTGTACATGTTGCCATTTTGACTTTGTTTGCCGACATGCCGGGCCAAGTCACGCAAGCCACTTCCTTGGCTTTGACGGGCCTGCCTTCTGATGTACGATTATTGTAAGATGGCAACAATAAATATTATTATTATTATTATTATTATTATTACAGAGCCTCCAGAAACAAAGTTGTGGCACTTATTCGATCAGCTCTACCGCTGTACTTTCAGCAGCAGTTCAAACGAGCATTTAAATATCCTGCAAAGATGTGGTCACTGATTAACCATCTTCGGGAACAAGACGGGAATATGCCTAGTTTTGATGTTTGAGTAGAAGAGCCTGTTTCAAAAGCTAATAGTTTCAATAAGCATTTCACGCTCGCGGCGGAAATGACAGCAGCTCGTAAAGTGCACTTTGAAAGAATATTTGTCAGCTTCCGCATATCTTCCAAAGTTAACAAAGGAAGATCTTGCCAGATTAGTGTTTAGCTTCAAGCGGAGAAAGGCCGCTGGAATAGATGGCATGTCGGCGGCACTGTTGCAACGGAATTTTGACGCTCATTCGGACATTATGCTCTTTTTGATTAACGATTTTTTTAGAACATGCCGTCTTGCCAGAAAATTTGAAGACCGCTATTGTAAGACCACTGTTCAAGGGAGGTCAGAAGAACGCAGTTGAGAACTATCGACCGATCTCTGTCTTGCCAATCCCTTCCCAAATATTGGAGATATTTCTGTTTGAATGCATGATGTACTTCTTAAACAAATTTGCTGTCCTTTCAAACCGTCAATATGGCTTTATTCCAGGAAGGGGCACCATACATTTTTGGAGGAATTTGCAGACCTGTTGTACGCAGCATTTGAGGAAAGCTCGTTTCGCTGCGCTCTCTTTTTAGACGTTAAGAAAGCTTTTCATACATTTAACCATAGCATTCTTTTAGAAAAGCTGTACTTACTAGGCTTTCGAGGTCCATTTTATGCCATTCTCAAGACTTTGTTGAGCGGTCGTTCTCAAATTGTTAGTATAAACAACCAATCAGAATATAGTAGCAAGCTGCTTGTGAAGGCTGGTGTACCACAGGGATCCATTTTATCTCCGCTGCTTTTTTTATTTTTATTTTATTTATTTATTAATTTCTTTCTGTACATCAACAGAAATCGAAGCAAAAGCAAAAGGCTATACAGCCTGACAGAGGCTTTTATTAATATATTTAGAAATGATTTGAGCTTAATAACTTCTAAGTGCTTAATATTTCAGTACGCGGACGGCACTGTTTTGCTCACAAGACATATAAACTTCAAGACAGCAGTTAATGTGTTGCAGGAAAACGTAAATCATGTAATGAAATGGTTCGCTAAGAATGGAATTTCAGTGAACACACAGAAAACCAAAATATTATGTTTTAGAAATCCGTTAAGGACAGACCTTATAAACACACAAGTATTTTTACATGACCATGATTCTCTCTCTTGTCGTTTCGAACCCGTTGAATATGTAAATTCGTACAAATATCTCGGCGTGGTTTTCGATAGCAGTTTATCATGGCATGACCACTTGGTTTACGTTTGTGCCAGGCTACGGAAGGCTTCATGGTTACTCTTTAATATCAGATCTTTCGTTCCAATGTATGTGAAGAAAACTATAATTTATGCACTTGCGTATAGTGTTCTTAGATACGGAATCACCTTATTTGCGTCATGTCCTTCCCGTTGGCATTGCCGAATCGATAGCATTTTAAAAAACATGTTAACGAGCATTGCGTATAATTGTGATATGCCATCCGGGGCGGACATTTTCCAGTTCTTGCGTCTTCCTTCATTACATTCTCTCTTCGTACAAACTGTTGTTCATCGCCACTTTTGGAAATCAGACTTTTTAATTAAATATGATGCTAACCGGAAGTTGCGAAACACCATTCGATATTATATACCGCGAAGCTTAACAAGGTATGGAAAGGCAAGACGGTGTGCTTATGTGCCGGAAATTTTTAATGGGTTACCAGAAAAACTTTTTGCTGTAACCTCTATGCGGAAACTAAAAACGCATTTGAGAATACTGTGTTGATTGTTGTATTATTTTACAGTTGTGCTCAGAAGTATGAGATTATATATTTTGAGTTTTGTTTCCTTGGAGTTAGCACTGATGCCCTTGGTACTGGTTTTGTGATTGCTTTGTTTTGCTATTTCTTCAGTTGAACCTATTGTTCCTTTCAGTCAATGTTCTCTTCGTTGTTGTCATTTTGTTACTTCTGCTGTGAACTGCCGTGCCCAGTCCTTCAAGCCTCCTGTTAGCTTTGACGGAGTTGAACCTCTCTGTGTCCTCTACAAAGTGGAAATAATAATAATAATAATAATAATAATAATAATAATAATAATAATAATAATAATAATAATAATAATAATAATAATAATAATAATAATAATAATAATTATTATTATTATTATTACCTCAAAACGAAGCGCGAAAGTTAGGCTTCTTTCTGTGTCACAGTGAACGAAAATGTCTTCGAAAAAAATGAACTCGGTAGACATCTGGCCGAAGGGTTGCCTTTTCAGGCCTTTCTACGGCAGGCATGATGCACCCAGAGATGTCAGCAACAAAATAACGTAATTTCTTTTCAAACCTCATTTATGAAGGGCTCCGTTTTTTACCAAAACGTTCGTGGTCTGCGCACGAAATCCTCCTATTTCTACGAGAACGTGCTAGTCTGTTCATACCATGTTATATGCTTAACTGAAACTTTGCTTTGCAACGACTTACTGTTCAAGAATTACTTTCCAGCGGAAGACACAGTTCATAGATGTGACCGCATGTATGATGCGCGCGTTAAAGACGGCGGCGGTGTGTTAATTGCCGTCCGGAACAATCTTAGCGTTATAAGACGTGCGAACCTTGAGATTGTACCAGAGACTGTGTGGGTTGAAATTCCTGTTAAAAGCGGCAAGCGCAGCCTACTTCCCTCCTAACATGAGTAACGTGCAGTTTTCTGAGCATATGAATAACTTAGTCGAAGTTGTTGATGTTGCAAAATAAATGTCATTCATCATCCCCTCGCTGTGATGCGCTGTTCTTTATCGAATTTCTTAGATTAACGCAGTTTAACACCGCTCCAAATTCCGCTTGCAATGTTTTAGATCTGATTCTGGCTAATTTCTGCGTTGCTGATTTTTCTGTTGCTAGCGGTTTGGTTCCTGTTGACCATTGGCATGTTCCTCTCGAACTCGCATTTCTTCTAGAGGCGATTCATGTGTTGAGCGAGCCTGTACGCTCATCTGTTTTTCCAAACGGCGACTATCTATGTCTTTACCACTACTTGAACGATGCCGACTGGTGTGAATTGTACCGTGCCACATATATCAACAAAGCAGTTAGCATCCTTAGTGATAATGTAAAATGTGCTTTGGAAGCCTTCATTCCCAGCAAAGAGTTTCGTCCTGCTCGTTATTCTACGTGGTTTTATCTAAGGAATTACGCGGTCTACTCCGTAAAAAGCTAAGGTACCATAGGAAGTTCAAGGAAACAGAATAATCGGAGTGGTACGAAAAATTTAGTGTCTTGCGAAGCCAGGTGAAATGCGCAATGCGCAGAGACAGTGATGCATACGTAAAGTTTACCGAAGGCGCGTAAAATGCGATCCAAAACGTTTCTTGTCCTATGTAAAAGATTACAGTTCTGAGCGGGCTGAAATTAATGTCATAAGTCATCCATCTCGTGGCATTCTTAGAAACTGCGATAACATCGCCAATGCATTCGAGAACATTTTCCCTCCGTTTCCCTAAATACAGCGCATGCTCCTAGCTCTGGTTGACTGTCTGGATGGGTTCAGTGACCACCTCAACATTTCAAATTTTACAGAACACGATATCGCGGCGCCCGTAAGTAAGTTGAAACCAAAGCATTCTCTTGCTTACGACTGCATACCAAGTTTTGTTATCAAATGCTGTTCTTTTATTTTTGTTCCTCTCCTTACACGCATCTTTAATCTTGCATTGCGTACAAGTGTCTTTCCTTCTTGTTGGAAGAAGGCAATAGTTGTGCCAGTTTATAAAAGTGGCCGCATGAGTGACAACAAAAAATTATCGCCTCGTGTCACTCTTGTCTCCGTTTGCAAAAGTGTTTGAAATAGCTATGTTTACACATCTGTCGTTTTTCTTTAAGCATAAGACTAGTCTATACCAACATGGCTTTGTTCATGGTAGCTCTGTGGAAACAAACCTTGTTTCTTTTCTTGATGCTGCAGGACCCGCTGTTGCTAACCGAAGACAATTGGACATCGTACACTTCGACTTGTCAAAAGCATTTGTTGTTGTGGCTTATTCATAAACTCTTGAGTTACGGCGTTAGTACTAGCCTGTGCACGCTCATTAATGACTACCTGTCAACAAGGTTAAATTATGTTCGCGTTGGTGCTAAGTACTCTTTAGCTTATGAATCAACTTCCGGTGTTCCACAAGGGTCGATCTTAGGTCCATTATTATTCAATATCTTTGTTAATAACCTTGAAGAATGTTTGCGTTATTCACGTCTCCTTTTATACGCTGATGATATTAAACTTTACCGTAAAATAGAATCAGAGCAGGATTGTGAATTATTAGAGGAAGATGTTAATTTTGTTGCGGAGTGGTGTGCTTCCAACTTTTTGCGCATGAAGACACTTGTTGCTTCCATTAATCGCAAAATGTGCACTTTACTATAAGAATACTCACTTGACAACATTTCTTTGAAGAGAGCGAGTTGTACGCGCGACTTAGGAATATTGGTTGACTCCCGGTTAACCTTCGAAGAACATGTTTCAAGCATTGTTAATGTATGCTACAGGAAGTTAGCCCTCATATCAAGGATGACTAAAAAGTTTACGAATGTGAACTGCGTTATTCTCTTGTATTCCTCTTCTGTCCGCTCGAAGTTAGACTTTAGTTCTGTTGTATGGAACTGTATTAATTTGACCAATGTTGCAAAAATTGAGTGTGTTCAGCGACGTTTCATTCGTATCCTGTACGATCGATTTCTCAGACGCCGTGTATTTTATGCCTATGAGCGTGTACTGCACATGTGTAATATTAGACCCCTAGAATTAAGGCGGAACTTCTGTGATCTGAACCTGGCAACGTTTAACGCTAGAACGTCATCTAGTGAGGCGAGTCTAGCAGTACTGTTGGAGCAATTAGAGGGCAGTAAATGGGATATAATAGGGCTCAGTGAAGTTAGGAGGACAAAAGAAGCATATACAGTGCTAAAAAGCGGGCACGTCCTGTGCTACCGGGGCTTAGCGGAGAGACGAGAACTTGGAATCGGATTCCTGATTAATAAGGATATAGCTGGTAACATACAGCAATTCTATAGCCTTAACGAGAGGGTGGCAGGTCTTGTTGTGAAACCTAATAAGATGCACAAATTGAAGGTCGTAAAGGTCTACGCGCCTACATCCAGTCATGATGACCAGCAAGTCAAAAGGTTTTATGAAGACGTAGAATCGGCGATGGGAAAAGTCAAAACAAAATACTGATGGGCGACTTCAATGCCAGGGTGGGCAAGAAGCAGGCTGGAGACAAGTCAGTGGGGAATATGGCATAGATTCTAGGAATAACAGGAGAGCTATTAGTAGAGTTTGTAGAACAGAATAATTTACGGATAATGAATACCTTCATATCATATTGACCGCAAATAAAGACGGGGACAGAGGGAGAGAACACATAAACAGCACGGGCGGTAACTTTCAACTGTTTTATTCACAGCAGCCCGTGGGCATATATACGCAAATAGAACATGCGCAGATCGCAGCAAACAAGAATACACATAAGCTTAGCGTGGCAACCAATTATCAAAAAAATCTATTTCCGATTGAAACAACCTAATGGAGGCATCGCTAACACAGTCTTGGCCTTTCTTTTTTATGTGATAAGCCTCCATCCATATGATTCCATATGATTCCTCCCAGTCAAAGATTGTTAAACGAGGAGTAGCGATGCTCTGCTTAGAATCGGCTCTCCGCAAATCGTGTGTGCACAAGATGCAGCTTGCCTTTGACAATCAGATTTCCCGTCTTAAGACGGCAGGGTTCCTTGACTCGATGGTAACGCCAGTGGTGGAAACCCTCCTGCAGAAGGTAAAAGGATCTAGGGGCAAAGCAAGGG
Organism: Dermacentor andersoni; assembly: GCF_023375885.2. Lineage (NCBI taxonomy): Eukaryota > Metazoa > Arthropoda > Arachnida > Ixodida > Ixodidae > Dermacentor > Dermacentor andersoni. The sequence continues at coordinate 10,790,928 of NC_092817.1, forward strand.
TGAGGACGACTACTATGGCCGTAAGACCTGAAGTGGTGCCGTATATTCACAGGGTCGCTCACAACCTAAGGAAGGTGGCAGGCAGGTTTGGAGTCCCCCTTGTCTTTTCAGCCCCTTTTAAGCTGGCGCGGCTCTGCCCCCGCACCTCCCGTGATCCTAAAGGAAGGCAAGGTTGTGGCAAGAACCACACCAAGCCGTATGCAATATGCAATGTAGGAGTTGTGTACGAAATCTCCCTGGGCATGTGGCAAGTCCTACATAGGGCAGACTGGACGGTGCCTGAATGATCGAGCCAGGGAACATGAACAAAAGTTAACGAAAGATGAATTGGCGCACTTACCTGCGCACTGCAATGCCTGTCGCTGTACACCTCTTTTTGAGAAGATAAAGATTCTGGGGAGAAGCCATGACCAGACTGCACGTGAACTGATGGAGGCTTATCACATAAAAAAGAAAGGCCAAGACTGTGTTACCGATACCTCCATTAGGTTGTTATAATCGGAAATAGATTTTTCTGATAATTGGTTGTCAGGCTAAGCTGATGTGTATTCTTGTTTGCTGCGATCTGCGCATGTTCTATTTGCCTATATATGGCATAGGCACTAGGAATAGCAGGGGAGAGTTATTAGCAGAGTTTGCGGAACAGAATAATATGCGGATAATGAATACCTTCTTGCGCAAGCGAGATAGCCGAAAGTGGACGTGGAGGAGGCCAAACGGCGAAACTAGAAATGAAATAGAACTCATACTCTGCGCTACCCTGGCATCATACAAGATGTGAACGAGCTCGGCAAGGTGCGCTGCAGTGACCATAGGATAGTAAGATCTCGAATTAGCCTAGATTTGAGGAGGGAACGGAAGAAACTAGTACATAAGAAGCCGATCAATGAGTTAGCGGTAAGAGGGAAAATAGAGGAATTCCAGATCAAGCTACAGAACAGGTATTGGGCCTTAACTCAGGAAGAGGACCTTAGTGTTGAAGCAATGAACGATAATCTTGTGGGCATCATTAAGGAGTGTGCAATAGAAGTCGGTGGTAACTTCGTTAGACAGTATACCGGTAAGCTATCGCAGGAGACGAAAGATCTGATTAAGAAACGCCAACGTATGAGAGCCTCTAACCCTAAAGCTAGAATTGAACTGGCAGAACTTTCCAAGTTAATCAACAAGCGTAAGATATGACATAAGGAAGTATAATATGGATAGAACTGAGCATGCTCTCAGGAACGGAGGAAGCCTAAAAGCAGTGATGGAGAATCTAGGAATAGGTAAAAATCAGATGTATGCGTTAAGAGACAAAGCCGGCAATATCATTACTAATATGGATAAGATAGTTCAAGTGGCTGAGGAGTTCTGTAGAGATTTATACAGTACCAGTGGCACCCACGACGAAAATGGAAGAGGGAATAGTCTAGAAGAATTTGACATCCCACAAGTTACGCCGGAAGAAGTAAAGAAAGTCTTGGGATTTGTACAAAGGGGGAAGGCAGCTGGGGAGGATCAGGTAACAGCAGATTTGTTGAAGGATGGTGGGCAGATTGCTCTAGAGAAACTGGCCACCCTGTATACGCAATGCCTCATGACTTCGAGCGTACGGAATCTTGGAAGAACGCCAACATAATCTTAATCCATAAGAAAGGGGACGCCGAGGACTTGAAAAATTATAGACCGATCACCTTACTGTCCGTTGCCTACAAAGTGTTTACTAAGGTAATCGCGAATAGAATCAGGAACGCCTTAGACTTCTGTCAACCAAAGGACCAGGCAGGATTCCGTAAAGGCTACCCAATAATAGACCATATTCACACAATCAGTAAGTTGATAGAGAAAGGTGCGGAATATAACCAACCCTTATATATAGCTTTCATTGATTACGAGAAAGCGTTTCATTCAGTCGAAACCCGAGCAGTCAGGCAGGCGTTATGGAATAAGGGTGTAGACAAGCCGTATGTAAAAATAGTGAAAGATATTCATAGCGGCTCAACAGCCACCGTAGTACTTCATAAAGAAAGCAACAAAATCCCAATAAAGAAAGGCGTCAGGCAGGGAGATACGATCTCTCCCATGCTATTCACAGCGTGTTTACAGGATGTATTCAGAGACCTGGATGGGGAAGAATTGGGGATAAGTGTTAATGGAGAATACCTTAGTAACTTGCGAATCGCTGATGATATTGCCTTGCTTAGTAACTCAGGGGCCCGATCGCAAAGCATGCTCACTGACCTGTACAGGCAATGCAGAAGGGTGGGTCTAAAAATTAATCTGCAGAAAACTAAAGTAATGTTTAACAGTCTCGGAAGAGAACAGCAGTTTACGATAGGTAACGAGGCACTGGAAGTGGTAATGGAATACATTTTCTTAGGGCAGGTAGTGACTGCGGATACGGATCATCAAACTGAAATAATCGGAAGAATAAGAATGGGCTGGGGCGCGTTTGGCAGGCATTCTCAGGTCATGAACAGCAGATTGCGATTATCCCTCAAGAGAAAAGTGTATAACAGCTGTGTCTTAGCAGTACGGGACAGAAACCTGGAGGCTTACGAAAAGGGTTCTACTTAAATTGAGGTCGACGCAACGAGCTGTGGAAAGAAGAATGGTGGGTGTAACGCTAAGGGGGGGTGGGGGGGATAAGTAGAGAGCAGATTGGGTGAGGAAACAAACGCGAGTTAATGACATCTTAGTTGAAATCAAGAAAAAGAAATGGGCATGGGCAGGGCATGTAATGAGCAGGGAAGATAACCGATGGTCATTAAGTGTTATGGACTGGATTCCAAGAGAAGGGAAGCCTAGCAGGGGGCGGCAGAAAGTTAGGTGGGCAGATGAGATTAGGAAGTTTTCAGGGACAACATGGCCACAATTTGCACATGACCGGGGTAGTTGGAGAAGTATGGGAGAGGCATTTGCCTTGGAGTGGGCGTAGCCAGGCTGATGATGATGATGTTGATGCTGACTGTGATTACCTATTTTTGTATAATCTAATCCCCAACCACTTCCCCTGTCCGCAGTTACTGTCAGCTGTAACGTTCTGCGTGCCTCGCCCTAGCCTGCGTAATCCTAGCATTTTCCACGTGGGTTCCTCTTGCACCTCTAACGCTCTAACACGTCTTGTAGCATAACAAGATAACTTGTGTGATGACCTGGACATATTCAGTTCTACTACTTGCTCATTATCTGACTTCTGTCTCTGAATAATTCAATTTTTTGTTGCACTTTGTACTGCTGTTGTTTAAGATATTCTGTTTTGTTTTTCGTTTTTATGTTCTTTATGTAAAACAAGTGTACCAATATTAAGGCGTAAAGCGGCTCTTGGGCACATTAAGAAGAAAAAAATTATTATTAGGGGTGGCGTGCTCGAAGCCTGCCTCACCTCCGCCACGGGTTGGCCCGATATTGCGCAATCTCCGGGATCGGCCCACGCTCACCTTTTTTTATTGCTGACGCACAAACACGAAACGTGCATGGAACTCTAGCCATATGCAGCTTCGCTGTAGAAAAAGCAACCATATAATTCGTAGCCTAGAGAGAGAGAGAATGGAGGAAGGAAAAGCAGGGAGTTTAGCTATAGACTTTGTCCAGTTTGCTGTCCTACCCGTAGGGACTCCCCTCGTAGCGCGTAGAAACTGCATATGCGGCAAGGCGCGCACAGAGCGTGCGCGCAGAGGGCGGCCGAGATGACCGAGGTACAGCTTCTTGCATCTGGAGCTCACTGATCATTGAGAACACCGGATCGTGTGGCGCTGCGTCGTATGCGTGCGTGGTGAGCAAGGCAATGTTGAAAAGACAAATACAAAAATATGTTTCGTATATGCGTAATTTTTCTCGAAATTCTATCGGAAGCTAACCTCCCAAAAATGTTGTCGCGTTCATATGTACCAAACTTTGATATATGCGCTGCTGTAAAGAGAAATAGTTAAGCGAGTGGACACACACAAGCACCTCTGTTCCCTTGTCCTCATAGTCAGTGCGCTTAAAGCAATCTTAAGTATGTCTTACCAACAAAGCCGTACGTCAACGCTTGCAAAGAGGACAGGCGGGAAGATACTTCTTTCACTTCCGCCAGTGCCGTTCTCTTTGGGCGCCCTCCTCGTTTGTGGTAGAAGATTGTGAGCTGGCCGTCATAGCTGGCTTGATAAACCATCGACCAAAGGCCATGTTTGAATAACGTATCTTCAGTTAAGTGTACATTGATCAGGGTCGGGGTCTCCTTTTTCCAAATCTGCGCTCGTGAACTGGGCTTTCGGTGTTAGCCGCCATGGCCGCTGATATTCACCCTACTTGCGAGTGTAGCACTCTCCGTAATGCGCCTTTTGTGGGCAAAGTTCGTCAAGAGGATAAATAACCTGTCACTCGTCTGATAAAATTTTTCTTCAACTCATTACACCTGTCCATTATCCACGTATTTATGCTCGTTACACTTCATAATACGTTTGAGCATATATGTGCTCGTTGCAGCTTAGACTGAAGCGGTTACTTTTCAAAGGCAACTAACTTCTGGTACATCTGCATAGACAACGGCTACATTTTTTAGAGCTTTTTGTGCTGCTAAACAATTGTATAACTTTTATTATTTTTCCTCCGGTTTTACTTACGTAAGTTTTGAGCCTCTCGTTGGCCTTCCGTATTAAAGTACTGTATTCACTATTGCGGGATTGAAATAACCCTTTTTCTTTCCTTCCTTCTCTCATATGTTATTATGTTTTTCTTTGTGCTCATTTATGCTTGTATAACCTTTTCTCTCGTTACTCCCCCAATTTCGTTAATGTTTCGTTGGCCTTTCTTTGCACTACTGTATTTACCGTTTTCGAAATTAAAATGCGTGTTTTCTTTCGTTTTTTTTTTCTTTCGTTCATGTTTCTATGTATAACACAACCCTTGCGTTATGCTTGCTCCTCGCACTTATGTGATGCCCTCTTGGACACGTAGAGTAATTTAAATAAATAAATAAATAAATAAATAAATAAATAAATAAATAAATACCATTACCAATATGAGCGACGTTTATTTTGATCTCAGTGCTCGAATGTAAACGAAGAAGTATAGAAAAATAATATAATTTTTTTATCAGGGACATATTCGTGGTGAAAAATTGTGGGCTCAGCTCTACAATTTCACATGGAGAAGGCGCAACACTTTTTTTTACCAAATGATACGTACACAGTCCGCGCAATTACCCTTCCCAAGGTCAACTACAACAACCGATCTGCGCCCCGAGCTACAATAACATGAAAGACCGGTTCTGTCCGTGCCCTCAACTCGGCGGAGGCAGAAGAGGCGGCCATTGCCTTCACTGCAGCGACCGGATTTACCGCCATAACCAGTGACTCAATGACCGCCATATCCAACCTTGCACGTGCAATCGTGGGCATATAACCACGCTGCGAATACTGCACCCCCTACTCTCTACCAAACAAGATAGTGAAGAACCCAACTCAAATGAATTGATATGGGTTCCGGCTCACACAGGGAACCTGGGGAACGAGTCGGCCTACCAATGTGCTCGAGGATTCGTCAACCGAGCGGTGGGTCTCTTCTCCGACCCGGGGTCCTGGTCAGTGAGCCACACACTGGCCCCATATCACGGCATTGCACAACACTACCGCCTCGCCAGACGGACGAAACCCCCCGCCTCAACCCAAGCTCACGCGTTACCTTTTAAAGGAGTCGTCACATTTAGAGTCGTGGTCTTTAGCTGATCTTAATGGGCTGGCTGCTACCAGTAATAATGTGCTTGCTATCGCAACTGACCAGCATCTGTTATTACGAATTGTTCGCGCGTGTCCGCATTTTCAAAGCAGTTCGCACCCTAAACTTCTACAAGGCTTTTGGTCTCTGAGGCCAGCTGCATGTAGGAAACAGTCATGTGTGTGGGGCGGCGTGCACCCGCTGTCCGCCTCAGCCTTGCCCTTCGTCCTCTTTGTTACTTTCTGTTTTCTTTATAGGGGCAAACTTTACGGGGAATTGAAGCACGGTACACAGTGAACAGGTGTATTGCAGGGCCTCCCTCAAACGTTTTTTCGCTCTCCCCAGTATTCTTCCTTTAATGAGATGCAAAATGAAAATATTAAGTTAAGCTAGATTAGTCGAAAGTGTTTCTCGAACCCCCCATGGTCGAGGAAATTGGTAAACTGAAGTGGGCGAGAAAGGGAAACACGGCTGGTGGCGTTGCCTTGGCGTTTCCGCACCAGTGGCCGCGACGTCATGCATTTTTACATTGTCCGCGAGGGGCTTATGAGTATATGATTATAATACACAACTATATCGCATTTGAATGTATGCAAAGACATAGTCTGGCAGCTCTTGATAACTTTACCTGCAAAAGACGAGCAAACTATACCAGGATGCTATGAAATCCTCAATGTCACACTGACGTCATAGGCACCGAGGTTCGAGTATGAAATCCGGAAATGGAAGCTCGGCATTGATCGTTCGCATCAGGCCTACTTATTCCATCTCAACAAAGTGAAAATGAGGTTTGCAAAAATGAGCTACGAGGCTGAGCTTATTTTGATGTCCTTATTTAGTGTTGCCTTAAAGTGACGTTTCGAAAAAGCTCGAACGTGCTCGGTCGAATAGCGACTCGCTTGCGCATATTGTCTTCCACAGAGCGAAATATGGTGTATGCTATGCAGAGTTCTTTACGACGCGTAAAATTATGTTAATAAGAAGAGGGGGGGGGGGGGCACAATGCCGCAGCACCTTTGTTAGGGAGCTTTAGAATATATGTATCTAGAGCTTAGGGTGCCCTAACAAGCGACCGCTTTGCGCTTGCCGTCTGCCCCGCCGGGAAGAAGGATTCCCGACTTGCCTTAGCGTCCCACGATTGCATCGCCGCTCCTGCACGCGGAAGCAAAACAGAGAGTGCCCGCAGCCGTGGTTTGCTTGTGCTGCTACAATCCCGAGGTCGCATTTCGCTGGGGGCGAAATGCAAAAACACTCGTGTCCCGTGCGTTGGGGGCACGTAAAAGATCCCCTGGTGGTCAAAATCAATGCGGGGTCCTCAACTATGGCGTGCCTCATAATCAGATCGTGGGTTTGTCACTTAAAACCCGACAATTCAATTCATAATTGCAGAAAAAGAAAGAGATAATGCAATTCGTAATATTTTACAAGGTGAAAAGTATGCCTGGTAGTTTGTTATTTAAATGAGGAGGCGTGGACGCGTTATTTAGATGTTCACGCCGACGTTCAGACGGGGAAAAACAAGTTGGGGCGATTGAGGCACCCACGTTATTTTTGAAATTCGGCGTTATGGGCGTGCGAGAACCAAAGGCCACCGTTTAAGTTAGGCGCATGGCCTTTGGCGCGGCGCTGGTAATCATTGCGGGTCCCCTATCCTTGGGGGGAGGGGGTGGGCCCTATGTGTAGTCTTTGACAGTTACATTATTAACCCTATAAGCAAGACTGTTGGCTGCTTGTGTAGTCTAAGCTCCGAATTGTTATTCTATGGCTGAAAAGTTGCCTGCTACGTAATTTTGTTTTTACATTCAGTTAACTTATTCCGTACTAATCTGCGGCGTTAGTTCGCAAAAAACTAAAATAAATGGATACTACTACGAGAAAAAAGAAGTCTTACGTGCATTCGAGCGTTGTCGTGGTCATATTCAAAACTTCAGAACCAAGCAATTATTTCTGAAATGTTCTGTTAAAGGTAAACTAAACGTATTGCTACAAGTTACTGCAAAGCATTAAACAAAACAAGTGACATCGTATCCCAAGTGTACTAATTCTAAACCGCCCCGTAGTTTTCGTCAACACAGTATGCAGACGACAGAAATAAGAAGTAGTCATGGAAAACCACCGGTACGCTACCGGGCACCTGCGCTGCTAAATCGCCTGCGTGATTATGTTACGAAATATAGAGATTCGAATCAGTCACATAAATATTTTCTCATTGCTAGCGATATTGACTTCAGCTGAATGAAGCCGTAGTACAAATTGGCAGTTCTTTAATCATTTTTATTTTTTCTTAAGTTACATTTGTACCCTGCAACAAAGTGCACTCTAGCGGATTTTTGTACACATGTTTTCTAATGTTCTGTATCCGAACATTCGCTCTAATCTCAACACGTCTGCGGGATTTGTGTGCTACGTAGGGGCCTGCGTGCCAAGTTGTTGTAGGAGCCTTCATCAGGCCCCCATACACGACCTTTAGCTGCTGATTTCCTCCTGACCCACCCTCTCCCTCACCGCCCTTCGCCGTAAACAGGAGAATAAATTCATTCGTTCATTATAAAAGAATCATGTGCACTGCAACATAGCGCGATCACCAAGCAGGTGCAACGTGATAAAGATTGAAAATTATAGCACCATGAGTAATCTTGCGAGTTCGGGAGTCCTATAACGTAAAGCTATTCTAAACTTTTCTATTCCGATTCTGAAATCAGCCCTCCACGAGTGGTAAAAAAATTTTCCACCTACCCCCGCTGCGCATTTCTGTGACGCGACGTCACGAGAACCGCGAAAACGCCGCCTCTGATATGATTTGTGCACGCTGATTATGCATGATTAGACCGCACGAAAGAAAGATAATTTCTGATTCGACGCCTTTTTCGTCATTAGTCAAAAAGGCGTCGTTTGACCAATTGCTATTGGTCAAACGTTTCCGGGCTAAGCGTACTTCGCCTGTTTGTTACGCTACGTCACAAAACCGCGAAAACTCACCGCGTCAATGTGACCTGTATACGCGTTAAAGACGCATTGATATGCCGAACAAAACTGACGAACAAAACCGAAAAGATTAGAAGGTGGCTGCCCACCAATCGCTGTGGCACTGGCTACTAGAAGCTGCAGGGAAGTACGAATTCATTTGCGTATAATAAAAATTTTGCGTCGCAGCATAATGCCATCGAGGACTTTCTGCCACGTATACGCCATCGCACTGCCAAATCTTCTTTGCTGAGGTTCCGTTTTGGCGGCATTTTTCACATTCTGTTGCACAGCGCCGCGATTTTCGACCAGCCACCGAAAGCCTGGTAAGCGGACTAATTGCAGACGCCGGCACCACCCTCCTCACCCGGTTATTGACTTTCACTGTGCTGGCTCGGCCTCGTCGAACCTCTCTCCACTTGGGCGTGCTCCTCACCTCTTCTCAGCCAATTATATTTTTAAAAACCCTGCTTAATGTAGGCAATGTTATTCGATTTGAAAGCAGAAGAAAGTGACATTCTAAAAACCAGATGCGCGTTTGATTGGGCTTTTCAAACAGCACTGCAAGTTACCGCCGAATGCTTGCGTCGGTGGTTACATAAATTAGACGCCAGGAGATTTAAATAAAAGAGGTTGGAATAGTTCTGCGTTTTAGGGCCCCAGCTAGGATGTCAGTAATTGGTGGTGTACAAAACATAGCAGTTACGACGTGTTTTCGGCTCTGCAATCACTTCCGCATGCATCCCACTAAAACATATAGCCTTGGGGATCTGTTTCTCTTACTAAGAGGCAACCGTCACATCAGAAGTGGTTTTAATGTTCACTTACATTTAGCACTTTCTTAATTCTTTTCCGTGACGTCCTGTGTCGTCTCGTATCCAGGAGACCACAGGCGGAGTTCAGGAATAAAATTGCTATTTTGCACCGCAAAAATAATAAGCCATACATTCTCCGCGTTCCGACCACTTGCCTCACAAACGAGCGAGCCCTATGTTTAGCTTCCACTGCTGCATACGCACAGGCACGCGCTGCAGCCATTGCGCTGTAATTCGCGAAATCGTGATCGCCAGAGCGAACGATGTCGTCAGTCGTTATGGAAACTACAGCAGAGCGCATACTTTAGCCCTGTGCAGCAGCAAACAGAATATGAAGAGAGAAGGTAGGAGAACTACGGTGGAAGGAAAGGAGCAAGGATATAGGACGGCCACCGACAAAGCGCTCGGCCTCCTGCAGTTCTTTCCCTTCGGTTATTTTGAAGCAACTGGAAATAGGCTCTGTCGGTTGTAGCGAAAGGCGTGTGTGCTGGTTCTTCGCTTCAGCCGCGAAATCCAGAGAACAGCGCAAAAAGTTCAAAACGAAAAGGGCAAGAGAAAGGCAAGGTGGAGCGCGCGCAGAAAGAAAGAAAGAAAGAAAGAAAGAAAGAAAGAAAGAGGGGAAATATCAACCGAGGAATGCGCGAAACTTGGCGTCCGCGTCTTGAAAGCACGGCCAACTGCTGCTGCATAGCGCACGCCAAGCGAAAAATGCAGTTAAACAGCACAACAACTCGGCCGGCAGCAAGAATACATACCGAGTGGGGGTTTTCTTTCTGAAATATTATTTTCTTGCTAATACCAACGACGGCGCCGTCATCCCAACTTCCTGCAAGACGATCACCGATGAATTTTTAAAGCTCTCGCCCTCACCCCTCGACGTTGCCTCGCTAGAAAACCTCGTGGGGTTGCGATTTATTTTTTGCATCATTTGTTCCCCTTACATCGGTGTGACTTGAAAGGAGCTCACTCCTCTCCCCAGCGCTGTTAATTTCATGCGCTGTTTTAATGACAAGGTGCACTATCAGCCGTGCCAAGCGCTGCTACTTGCATCATACTTTACCAAATCGAAAAACGACGACGTGCAAGACGAGTCCAGTGCTTCAGCTAACGCGTACTAATTATAAGATATTCTCTGATGTATCAATCCGCAGTTCAGTGTGTGACGGAGGAAAGACGTTTGCTATACTGGAGGAGAGAAAAAGAAGCAATGCACTTATGGATAGGCACTCTTCGGCTTACTGCAGGAGCAGTAAAAGTGAACGACATTCGGCGTCGGAAGGAACCGGATTGCGTAGCCCATTGTTAGGTCAATTTCTAGATTGCCCAGCTCCTGAGACGAACTGTTGGCCTACACACTCAACAGACGCGCCGAAATGTCGGCGAAAAGCCTATCCAGCCCTGGAAAAGCTGCAAGCCACCCACGCGGAACATTACCCGGAAGCTACTTTGAGCGTACAAACTGTGTCATTTCACTTTCTTAGCCGGCAACGAAGCTGCGCCTGCTGCACTGGAGCTGCAGCGGAGCGGCATATGTAGCGCGTATAAGGAGTGCAAGGAGTTTTGATGCAACATTACCTCGCTTAGTGTTTCAAACTTTTGCAAACGGAAGCTCGTAGCATTTTTCTTGTGCAGAATCTGACAAATCAACCAGCCAGGTTACATTAGTGTTTCAGTATGCACTTTTGCGATCGCACTTCTTTCGTGTTCATTCCCTCATAGGATGCCTCCTCAAATTCGGAGCACCTGCACGAACAAAATGTCTAACAAGCATCTAGAAAAGAAGTCAACCTATTGAAAAGTAATTTCATAGAAAGTTAATTAAGCCAATAGGTCCGGGGCCGGGATTCCGTCTAGTGTAGCCACAGAAATAGCGACGGACACACAGGCATGGTAAAATTACCTCTTTATGGCGATTGAGCTGTAGTGGTAAATGCCACGGGTTAGTTGTAGTAACAATACATGAGGGTTAACCTTCAATTTACTTTTGAATATGGAGCATAGATTACGCATGTATGATATATATATATGTGGATGTCGAACATCCTTTCTGCCGCAGGCGTCACGAGAACGTGTTCTTTTTGGGTGAAAGCAACTGGTCAATAAACCCACACATGGCAACATTGATGGCTTCAGATAGCATGCGTGGGTTTATTGACCAGTTGCCTTCACCTAAAAAGATCACGTACTCGTGACGCCTGCGGCAGAATGGATGTTCCACATCCACCGCCAAGGTGTGTGAGTGCAGGCGCTGGCTAACATTCCCAGGGTTATATTAGGAAAACATAAATATCCAAGAAAGTGTATCGGGAAACGGCGCTGCGGTAGCTCAATTGGTAGAGCTTCGCACGCATAATGCGAAGATTGTGGGATCATTCCCCATCTGTGGCAAGTTGTTTATTCATCCACTTTCATTTCCATTAATTTATCGTTTCTTTATTTCATTTATTAAACACAAGTATATTTCCCCTTTTCGGTACTTGGTGTCGCTGGTTGTTGGCTTCTTAAGATATGACTTCATATATATATATATATATATATATATATATATATATATATATATATATATATATATATATATATATATATATATATATATATATATATATATATATAAAGGACAATCACTAAATTATGAGCAGCTCATGAAATGTCTTCATAATGTTATTTATTACGACGCTGAATTGCTTGCGTGTGAAGGTTATTCATTACATTACCTAGAAACCACGGTACCGATAAGAGACGAACACTAAATCAGTGTTGAAGACTTCTGGAGGCGGAATGGCACAAAGAAACGAACAACAGATTTCATGCAATAACAGCCTTTTTAAGTAAATGGAGAAGCTGCAGAGAAAGGAAACGCTTCTATGAAGTCGTTCTTCGTTGCATGTGAAATGGACACACAATTGCTGATCCATTAGGGTTCTCCTATCTTAGGTGAACAACAGTCTGCATACGCACTGTGTTAAAATGCGCTAACAGAAATGCACATTTCGTTCACCAGCCCATAGTACATGAAAGGCAGAGACGACCATTTTATACCTTGTTTTACAACTACCACATACTCTTAGTACCACTCAGAAACGCCTTTAACTACCTACAAGCAGTAGCCGCTTCGTGCCAACTCTAGCTAAGCGTAATATCGTAGTCAAAATTTTTTACTCGTGAAAATTCACCCTCGTTCTCAAACGGTAACAAAAACTGCCCTGGTGCGCGTTGTAGCCATGACGGCTGCTTCACATCCCAATTTAATTAAAAGCTCCAGGAAGCAATAAAAAACAATATTGACATGAAAGCAAGCGGTAAACTAGGGTTGATCACAAACGCTTTCAGCAGAGTTCGTGCTTCCACCTAGATCAACCCGGCTCACGGGACTATATCGAGTAGGAAGTTCTAAGTAAACGAAAGAGCGAAGTACATACAAGAAACAGCCCCCTCGTACGAAACAGGGAACAACTAAATGAAATATTACGCTATGCAAGATTGGAGTCGGCTCTATCGATCGCAACTCTTAATGCGCAAGTCGTGACATGTCATGAATAGAAGCTGCAGCGTGCGATTATGGTTCTCTGTCTTAAGAGCAGGACATTTCGAAAGCCAAAGCAGCCGTGCGATCAGCCGTCTCTTGTTAAATACACTGCTAGTCGTCAGATCACTGAAGCTAAGCAGCATAAATGGTGCAGCAATAACTAAGTATATTCATCAAGTGCCAGTGCCAACAGTAGTTTTATTGAAAGCTTTTTTCTCCTATCCCGTTTGAGCTGTTTCAAATATGAACGTTAACCAACACGCCCAACTTTACTACAGCTGAAAGCAAGCCGTCTCGGCGCTAGATTCCGACTTTAAGGGCTTGTCCGTCTCCCGAGACAACGTTGTATGTTTCCTTAAATAAAAAAAAAACAGAAAAGAAAAGGGAACCAGGTGGGAATACGAGTCCGTGAGACAGAAGAGCCTCATATGTTTGCGTGCATGTTCACTGACGACGCCGTTTGCTAACACCATTTCAACGAATCAAGCAAGAACGTCGGATTTGTCTGCGCACGTGTTGTCCGCAGCAGCAGCAGCAGTGTGCGCAGGAGAGAAAGGTCGAGTGACCGTCGTCTATGAGCGAGGCACAATAATCGCACGCGGCGATCTCCACTTTCCGGTCCTTGGCGCGCAGTGCGCTCAGCAATCCGCCGCCGTTGTGATTCTGCGCGGCGAGCGCGGTTCGTGTTCCGCCTTCTTTCGCCTCCACGACGGGGGCACACCGTCTCTTTTGCACCGATGACGACGAGGGCTGAGGAGCGTGCCGCCGGTATGTGGACGGCGGCCAACGTCCTTGCGTCCTCGGTGCGTCTCGTTCTCGGCGAGGACGCAACATCCCCCCCCCCCCCCCCCCCCCTACTTGGCTCTTCGTGCCCCAATCTTTGTCCGAACTTCCTCCAAGACAAGCATCGCTGAATTTTTAAAGCTGTCGTCGCCGCAGTGGCCGCTGATGCACCACTGCTGGAATCAAGCACGTCGTCTGCTAGAAAGAACAGAAGAAGCGAGGTCTGTAAGCCAACGCTCTTCTGACGAGAGATGGAGATTCTTGTTAGGAAAAGAAGAAAAATTGGGATGAAGTGCAGCGTAGTAACTGTCTCTCCGGGGAGGACACCTCAACCGCCTCGCTGCAGTCGTAAGCGAGAGGGGGAGGATAACAGAGGAGGAAATGTAAGCTCCGGGTCAACGCTAGACAGTTCGTCGCCTCACTCTCGTAGATTGTAAAATGAGTGAGAGCGATCGCGAGAGAGCAAGGAGGCAAAAACAACAAGCTTGCGCAAGGAGGCAACAACAAACTTGTGCCGTTAGCGCCATCCTCGCAAAACTTGGTTTCTAGAGGATTCGCTGTAATCGCTTACGACAACGACGTGTGAGGGAGGCGTGCATAATTGAGAAAAAGCTTCACAACGATTCGCTTCGTGGCAATTTCGAGACTCGTGAAGAAACTTCGGCACCGCGGTGAAGAGTATTCCGCGGGTGTACGCAAATTTGCAGCCATGCGCAGTGCGTCAAGATACCTCGTTCGCAAAGGCAGAAAATTGCGAACCGTAAAGAAGCAACGCTATTTCAAGAAAATTTGACACAGAGGTAACAGAAACCGCAGAAAAGTGACGTGGGTGTAAATCGTAGAGTAAAATATCAATTGCCACTTATCAACACAGGCCAATTTTAGCTGAATCTGTCCCATAAGACGCGGTGTGAAAGCAGGACGCAAAAACGCGGCTTCTTAGAGCTATGGACGGATACCGCGTCCCCAGCATCCTCGTTCAAAGACGCATGAATCTTTTAATGCTTTCAGGTGCTTTAACATCGACGGTTGTTATGTGCTTCTCCCTGGTTCTAATGTACGGCCCCAAACATAGCGATGTTAGCTACAGGCTGTAAAGGAGAAAATCTCTCCCCGCCACACGATTCGATCCTTGGTACGCTGGGAGCCAGTCGAGCACGGTACCCTTTGCGCCATGGCGAAACTCGCGTTGAAGACAAGATAGCTCGCCTGATGTTATTGATTTACTTTTAATGCTGACGCCGGGACACTGCAACTGCGGATGGTGAGCGCAAACAAAATGCGCTTAAAACAACTAGTAACATGGTGGCTAACACATTGCAGTTCCACTGTCGTTCAAGAAAATGAAAACACGATTATGTGAACCCAGCGAAAGTTAATATAACGAGGATATACTCGTTCTTCAAGACTGTTGTACTTGCTGTGAGAGTGCCCATTCTTTTACTTTGCCATCTCGCCATCAGCCCCCCCCCCCCCCCCCCCCCCCCCCAGTATAACGTACATCTATTCCAAACTTTTCTATTCCAATTCTGCAATCAGCCCTGCGCGATTGGTCAAACACATTATTGGACCACCCCCGCTTCACCTGTCTGTCACGCGACGTCACGGAAACCGCGATAGCTCCCCATCTCATATGAAGTGTACACACTGAGTATGCATGATTTGGCCGAACAAGAGAAAAATAGTCATCTGTCTTGTTTGCGTTTCCTTTCTTTTAAACTCTGCGCTCGCTACTTTCCTGTCGAGAATGCTCTGCCATGCTGATAACACGCATACCGTTCGTCACTTGGAAGTACCGGGCTCGCAGCGTTAAAGAAAGGAAATGCGGACAAGTCAGATGATGATTATCGTTGTGTGGCAAGATACGACCCAAAGAGTAACTTTATTTAAGAGTGTAGTACACTGGGGGGGGGGGGGGGGGGGGGGTGTTATACAAAGTTACACTTTTGTGTCGTATCTTGCCACACAACGATAATCGGCATCTGTCTTGCCGCATTTCCTTTCTTTAACGCTGCGAGCCAGGTACTTCCATGTCACGAACGGCATGCGCGTCATCAGCATGACAGAGCATTCTCGACAGGAAAGTAGCGAGCGCAGTGTTTTCAAGAAAGGAAACGCAAGCAAGACAGATTACGAATATTGTTGTGTTGGCGAGACACAACCCAAAGGCTGTACATTTGTTTAAGAGTGTATATCTGTAGCAGTATCTGTCGTTCATCAGAAAATAAAGCGAAAGAGTGCCGATGACATTTATTAATTTTGCCAACATATCTGAATCAAGTTTCCGATGTGAAAGAGTGCTGGCGCTTGCGACATCGTTGTTGTCAATCTAGACATTGAAGCGAAGGCAGGACGAAGTGTTGACGAACAAGACAAAGGCTGAGATCGATCAGTGACGTCAGGTTGTTCGTAGTACATACATGCTGGCGATAACACTGTACGGAAGATGTCCGGAGAAAGTTGGCTTCTCGGGCAGCGAACAAGTTTGGAAGAAGGGGGAGCGGGGAGGGAGAGGGGATGTTGCTGCCTACGGGTTCACGACCCAGTGAACGAGTGGAGGCCACCCACCAGTGAAGAGGCGAGAGTTGCTCAGTGGGCGCTCGGCGTTGCCTGACTGCGAATGGGCATAAAAGAAGTGGCGGGCCTCGTCTGGTTTCTTGTTTTCTCCTTCTGCGGCTGGTTTACATACACGGTGACGCCAGCTCCGACTTTTTTTTTTTTCGTCGCTGGAATATTTTGGCAGGATTAACCATGTGGTGGCGGGCGAAAGGGTACGTCGTGGTTCCCGGGACACACTGTGCCGTTGCACTTTCGCAGATATGGTGGCGCCCCTTCGAGCGGAACATTCAGACGGCGAGACGCCCGCCGTTAGTGCCGGTGAGAACAAAAAAAAAAAAAAATTAAAACACGGAACGTAAAATGCCGGGAAATTCCACGGCTTCTTGGTATCCCTGAGCATGTGGAGAAGATACGGAGCTTGATTCCTGGCAGGAGATGAAGGTGTTTGCAGATTTGCAATAGGTGCAAGGAGGGGGGGGGGGGGGGGGGACACGGGGGCAGATGGCAAGCGAAGGAGAGGTCCGGCTCTATAGGACTGTGGGTAGGCGCACACGGGTCTATTTGCTTTCGAGAGGTCAGAGGCTGCGGCATAATGTGAATTGGCAGAGATTGCTTCGCGGTATCTTGGAGAGCAGTGTTGGGTCTTTCCGTGGGCACGTGACCGAAAAGGGTTCAAGGCCACGCGGCCAAGATGCACAACACCGTGTTGGCGAAGGTCATGGTCGGTTTGAATCCTCCTTCGGGCTCCTCCCATGGCGCAAGCAACATCAGTCAACAGTGAGATGCAAAGAAGGCTCAGTGGTCTCTAAGCCGCCTTTTAGAGTTGGCACTAGAAACTGCTGCTGCAGCTTTTAGAGCACTCCTTGAAAACTTTGGCAGGCCGACCAACATTGACTATGGCGTCTGTCCGTGTGAAGCACGACGCTCTCGAGCGGTGGCAAGTTAAGCGGTGAGCCACCTTCTAATAGAAAGGCGGGACGTAAAGTATCCTATGGCGGCGTCCTTTCCCCTTAGTTTCTTTGGCACATCGCCAATCAATGATGGACGCAATACACGCAGCTGTTGAGCGTAGAGGTGAGGCCGAATGGTAACACACTGCTTGACCAATTGCATTTCAAGTTTCTTTCGGATTGCTGCAGAGTTGAAGGCCGTAGAGCCTGTGACAGGGCATGGCAGGATATACTTCTATACACTGATGTGCTGTTGGCTTGGAGGCGGGTGCATCCTCTCTAAGTTTGTTTCCAGTTGAGTCAGAGAGCCTTCTGTGATAGTCCTGTATCGCTCACGGGGTGGCTCTCGATCTGCAGCTGAAGGTCTCGGCGAGGCTTGAAACGCTGGCAAAAGCAATTAAACAGCGGTGCAGACGCACGCTCGATTATAAGTTGCTGAACATGTGATTAAGAGGAACCGCTCACGGAGTTGTTGCTCCCTCATTTCTTGAGGAGAAATAGCAGCTGCAAAGTGTCGGTTGGCCTTGTGATCATGCGGTTCACTCGAAGGTCATGTTTGCGATCGTTTCGAGAAATACGGCTAGGTTCTTGCCATTGAGGGCTCAGTAAGCGAGAAACCGCACAAGCAGCGAGTGCACTACCATATACAAGCCTTACAGCTTTCGGTAGCGAAATGTTGGACGTCGTTTATTAGAACACTTATCGTCGTCCTTCTGCCTCTCTTTCCACATCGACCCATAGAAGACGTTATTCGTGATTGTATCTCGTAGCTTGGATGGCCTATTGTCAATAAGTATGGTCTTAAAGGTAAAGACTATTCCCTTTTTAATTTTTTATGTTCAGTGTATTACGTTACGCGCAGCACGCCTCAGCTGCCCTCGATGTATTGTGCATCCGGTTCTGAAGATTGAACAATTTGCTAGTGCACTCAAAACCGAGGCAAACGTTTTTCATTCATGAGACGTACTGGAGAAACTCCACTTATAACGCAATTAAAATTTGGCTTGGCTATCGAGAAGCTGGTCTTTGATCACCTGCTTGATAAGTGAAGCAGAGAATGCGGCGTTTGTCAGAAATCTAATGTTTGCTCGGTCAACCACGCGCTTCCGTTGTGATTAGCCTATCCCAAAGATTATCTGTGGTCTGTCAGTTCTACGAGGCCGGCTCAAGCTTCATTGATGAGTTCTTCGCCGCAAGAGAGAGAGAGAGAGAGAGAGAGATGAAATGCTTTACGTATTGCCGGCACGTAAATGGGCACATCGGCGCAAGCGACAAAAGCACAGCTTCCTTCGTGCCCTCGGTTCCGAACTATGTATCGCCCTAAGGAGAAAGCGCAACGTAAACGTGGACTGCATTGTCACCCAAGTGTCGAGACCCCCGGGCGGCCACGCAATGACGCGTAATATATTCCTCTTACACAGCCTGCCTTCCTTTGAGGCCAACAGTGATCGGCCTTATTTGGTGCCACTCAGTGAGATCACCACTTGTTCTCCCGTTAAGAAGCGGCTCTTGTCGTTTGGCTGTCTGGGCTTCCCTGTTGCATTTGTGGGCATGTAAAAAAAAAAAGGCGTAAGTGCTAAAGTGTCCCTGATTAATGATGTCCGATCTCTTTCCCTTTCATTAGAACCAAAGCTGAAAAGGCATTGAAAATGGCGCAAGCTAGCCCTGCACCACGTACAGAGTACTCCATAAAGAAAAACATGCACGGCGAGCGACGAAAGAGTGGATGTCTCAAATAAGTGGTTTATGGCCTGTTTACTCGAGACACTGTTAGAACGGCGTGGCATCCTGTTCTGTTAAAACAGCAAATAAAAATTAAAGCTTCTTTCTTTTTTATCTGGAAAGCAAAAGTGCTATACTTTCCTTTCTTGTCTAGTTTATTATGTTTTTTCGTTCTTCCGTTCCTCAACTCTCGTCTGTAGCGCTTGGAGCTAAACATTTGGACATAGTTGCCTGTCTTGTGGGGTTAATTAATTATGACTTTCAAGTGGATCCAACCAAAAAGTTATTTTCCTGACGTTTCGGAACCAACTCGGCTAATTCTTTAGGGGGGCATGGGGACAGAGATGTCGATGTGTAACTTTAAGCTTTCATGGTCCGGCTGGGGGAAGGGTTGGGGGGAAGGGGGAGTGCAGGAGAGGGTAGTTGAATTCTTCTTGGCTACTTGAGGAAGGTAGGACGGGCGCGGTCTTGACCATTGACTTAAGACCATTGAACTGCAACAGACGGGACGCTTGAACTGGCTTGTAAAGCAACAGCAGTAGCAACAGCAGTAGCCCATGAGAGGCAGTATACAACGCGTGAAGAACACAGACGCGGCGCTGGCGTGCAGCCATGCTGTTCATTAGATTGCAAAAATAAGTACATGACGCAAGTAGCGAACAAGTAGATAGGATACAGAAAAATCCAGACAACCCGAAGCTTGGGTGCCCGACATGCCGTAGTGACTTGGCGGCTATGACGCTGCACTGCTAAGCAAGAGGTCGTAAAATAAAATCCCTACAACTGAGGCTTCATTTAGGCGGCACCGGAGTCACCCGTGTGCAGTACATTGGGTGCAGATTAAAAATCTTCAGGTGGTCAAAATTAATCCGAAGTCCCCCACAAAAGCGTGTTTCGTAATCAGATCGCGGTTTTCGCATACAAAACCCTAGAATATACATATTTTTAGACATTTGTTCTAGAACCTTGGTCACTTTGGTAGGCATAAGCAATCTATAAAAAACATTCAGTCTGTGCACATCTGACACTGGCGTCGACAGTCCCGTTGTGGTGGGAGTAGCAAACCTCGCGAGCAAACTGCTGACTTACATTGGCTGAGCCACGAATGAACACTTAGCAACGTGGTGAACTCCGCTTTAAAATTAACTTTGCTCGGACGCACGCACGCACTCAATCACACTGCCTGCAGCTGTAAAACGTGGATGGCCGGCCAATCGCCTTCCTTCGCCGGACAGGAAAACAGGCTCGCACACGCGCGGCGTATAGAAAATGACGGCGCACATACAAACGCAGTGGTGTCTGCACTTCTCGGGCGCAAAACGTCTCGGCCGATTTCCTTCCCCGAAGCGGCGGCTTGGCTCATTCCGCGCTTGTCGGCCACGCTCTCAGCGGGTCATGGAGGGGAACGCGCGTTTTGAACGCCGGCAAAGAAAAACTGGTTTGCACCGAAGGCGCGTGCGCATAAGCGGTGCGGGTTATTTTCGGTTGGGATATCGGCCGGCCACACACGCTCGTCCTGCCAATGTTGGATGCATATAGATGGACTTATACCAGCAGTGGCAGACCACATGCCTCATTGTTGCTCAACGGGTATTTGCTGACAGACTCACTCATCCCACGTCCTCCATTGTGTGCACATGCATCATGCGCCTCTGCGTGTGCAAGTACATGCCTGCGAGTGGTTATGACCAGAATCCTTATAAATGAGAAAAAGAAGGAGCATATGGCGTTTTTAGCCTCGTGATAAGCTAGGACGTCGAGGTCTCGCGAACAGCTGATTTGTCTCGACCTTCTCTCCGTATATCAGCGTTTTGCCCCAGGGTCTTCCTCGCCCTGAGTGGGAGCTAGAGGAGCGTTAGCTAGGCCGGCTGGCGTGGGCACTGAAGGTGTGCTCCTTGTCCATTGCCTTTTTCGTTTGCTGAGAACAGGTTCTTATAAGCTGTAAAATACGGCGCATTGCGGGCAGTTTCTGTTGTCTGCAAAATTAAGCCAAAAAGCGGGGCGCTCTGTGAAGCCTTAGAGACACACTGTGGTGCTTTCGTAGGATTCATTCGTAGATGGGCAATGGTGCCGTGACACGGTCTAACAATATCAGTTAAACCTTGTTTTCTACATTTTGCACACAAAGACATCGTCCAGTACTTAAGTAAAATAAAAAGTGGTGCAGAGACAAAAGGGCGACAGCACGGGTAGACGTCCTTTTGTCTCTGCAGCTCTTTTCATTCTTCTTGCACGCTGGAACGTGTCCTTGCCTAAATTACAGCTGGCCCAACTCTCTGCCTTAAATGCTACGCTTTTTACACGATATTCTATTTCTGACCAATATGGCCCATAACCGCATCTTCGGATTCCAATATAACGGTCCTGTAGTTATCATGGAATGCAGGTGCTTTATAGTCTGGAGCATAGTTATGACGTAGAGAGAGAGAGAGAGAGAGAGAGAGATAATAAGGAATGCAAGGAAAACAGGGAGGTAAACCTTTTACATTGACGTTGGACAAGTGTATACACGTAAATTTTTTCAATAAATAAAGCGCAAGAAGAGAAAGAAAGAAAAAAAAAAGGCAGGACGGAAGAACACATGACGACAGGACGAATGTTATCTGCCTGAAATGTAATTCGGGGAAGGAGAGTTAACTGTAACTGCAACTTCACACGTATATCACATACGGCCTGCAGCTATTGCGGGAATTATTGTTATGTGTCCTTCTTTTTCTTTTTTTATATACCATTTCCTGACACAGCGTTTTTGATCCACTTATCTCAACCAGCCGTCCTGCTACAGGTCAGATGTGCTCAAAAAATTACGATACATATCTCCTAGGCATGAACATTGAATGCTTGCTGCATCATACTACGTCATTCCTTCTGTCGAACATCCATCAAAGTTCGTGCAAAGGCGTGATAGTGACGACACTCACGTGACGAAAGATCCTCACAAAAACCGGTCTGTGTGTGGTCGTTTTCGAGCCTTTTGCCTTAAGATGCAAAATTAGCATGGTCAAATTTCCATCCTAACGCATCGAACGACTTAATAATTTAATAAGCCAGCGCAAATAATAGCCCGCATTCTCTTTCACACTGTTTGCAGACAAAATAATACAGAAGATATGCAGCGTGTTTAAAATTACCCAGGCATCTTTGCAGTCAAAGCCTGCGCATGAATCCATCCCCTCCTCGTTTTTTTTTTTTTTTCGTCCGCTAATCCCGCATTCCAAGCTATGCAGAGTTCAATGAAAGCTTGTTTCTCTCGTACCAACACACGCCTCTCAAAGGACCACTGACATCAAACTGCGTTGTTCAGCCATGGAAACTAGCCGGCAGAATTTGCGGTCAGCATTATACGTTTTACGGGTAAACAGAGCCGCTTCACACTACGCGTCCGTGCAGGCCCACTTGCATGCAAACCCTGCTTGCGCGCGTTTCACTCTCGCCACCCCGTGCCGAGCTGGATGCCAGCCAATGTTCGCGCGGTTATACTCGTCGCGCGCACTGGTCGTCGTTTCTCGACGTCGAGTGCAGGCCTCGCCATCACGCACCACGTGTCCCCCCTGCGGAGGCAGCGGCGGCTTCGAATGTTTCGCCTCTGCCAGCTGGCGCACGTGCCTGCCTTTTTCCCGCCATTTTCGACCTTTTCGGTGGTCGCCGCCTACCCTTTAAGTAAAACTCTGGCTTGGGCTAGTGGGTTCATGATTGAATGTGTAAAGAGCAAGGCGCAATAGACCAGGACAGACAGAATAACACAAAGGACAGGACCGGCGCCGGTCCTGTCGTTCGTGTTCTTCTTCTGTCCTGGTCTATTGCGCCTTGCTCTTTACACATTCAAGCTTTTCCTTTATGTGGCACCTGTGTGCTGAGCACTTTACCCAGCTGTGCTCGTATACAGGTGTGAGCGATAAAGTGGGTAGAGGCAGTCACACTGACTGGTCGCCATTCGCAAGTGAAATGCGACGACAATTGGCTGCACTGAACTGAAGGGTGATGAAATATTGCGGTTGGTTGGGGATCGCATACCGATACACAGTTGCGCGTGGGCAGCTTGTGGGAATACTCGAAACATTTTTATACTGTATATGTCACACAGATTCATACTAAGCATAAGAGAAAAAGAATAAGTTTATTGACTGGAAAAGGCAGTGAGGTCGGCTGGAAAGTGGAATATCTGGCCTGCTACTGTGCGCAAGGGAAGGGAAAGGCGGAAAGAAAGAGGGTCACAATGGGGCATTATGATGGGAGAAACGACATGAAATAGCACATCGTATAAGTGCTACCATCGCAAGCGCGAGTCCAGGCCCGTGTCGCCTAAGAAACGTGAAAAAGCACGCATTGCCTCTATCATCTGCACACTCTCCAGCCATGCGCCTAGCTGGAGGTCCTCCGGCAGTGGTTTGCTGTATAAATGCCTCAATGCCAGTGTCAGCCTTTCGCGCGCATACACAATGCACACCACGAGCACGTGGTCTATAGTCTCGACAACGCCACACGCTGAACAGTCCGGGGAGTCCGCCAGTCCAATGATCTGCAATTACCTGCTATTGAAAGCGATGCCTAAACGTAGTCTGTATATGAGGCAGGCATTAGGGCGTGGAATTTCACGCGGAGCAGAAAAATGCGTAGAGTAACCCAGCCTTTTAAGGCGGACGTGGCGAGCGTCTGGCTGGGCCTAGTATTTTCCCGTCGCACTCTTCGTTATGCTGCTACAACTGGAACACCATTAATTTCAGATGTCTTTAAAGGGGTACCAGCAAAAAATATTGAGTCAAGCCAAACGAAAGGATTAACCTTCTGAAATAGCAGAAACGCAACTTTTGTCGAGGGTAGAGTTTTTGTATTTCAGGAAACGACGAAAAACATGTGGAAGTTGGGTAGAGACATCGCCTTCCAACTCACGAAGTAGATATCAATGACACCAGGGACTGTAAACACTTCTTTGCTAGATTGGTTAAGCAAATATATATATATATATATATATATATATATATATATATATATATATATAGTTTGGGGGCTCCTACATAAATGCATTGGAACGAAGAATTTTTTTTCTGGGCAGCCACTTCACCGAATTTCATGAGAATTTCAATTATGAAATTTAAAAGGAAATGTAGCGACCTATGAGACATAATTTTTTATTTAGGACGTTGAGTATTTTGTACAAATTGGTGAAAATAGCAAAATTTCAGAAAACGAGACAATCAATTTTATAGAATTTTGTAACTCAGCAATTAAAACATATTTTACTATTCTGCAAGCTATAAACCTAATAATACATGTACAATGTACAAAATTAATGTGTTACACACTACTCTGAAAGTTACTACTAATATGTCAGTAAACATTTTACGATACTCTTGCAATTATTGTAATAATTCACCTAAGCTGTAGATTCATATGTCAAATTTGTCCGCTTTAGGTGATCTAACGGAAGAAGCTTACAGAACAGAACTGCGATATCTGTTTTCGGTGAAGAATTATGAATCTGCAAACTTAGCTTGTATTTTTTGTACGCTTACCAATTTTCGCCACTTTGTGAAAGAGAACGTCTTTGGCCTAAATCAAAATTCTGCTTAACAGTCACTGGAATTTTGCTTGATCTTTTAAATGCAACAAATGTCACTCAACTCGATTCAGGTGTTGTCTCATAAAAGGATTTCTGTGTTTTAAATGCACTTGAATAGGTGGCATTAAAATTGGCCCCGAGCTAAAGCTTCGTCTTATGCAAACAAAAAAAAAAAAAATGTGGAGAACGACGGAAATATTTAGCCCTTACCGGTGCACAAGAACAAATAAGTTTCATCCACAGTAAAGCTGTGCAATCTGTGACTTCACGCGAGGACGTCATTGGCTCATAGAAAAATTTAGATATGAAAGTCAAGGCATTAATTGCAGTTTTCTGCAAAGTGTGTGACCGTTCCCTTCGAAAAAGCGATGAGGGTGTTCCAACCTCTCCACCGCATTTACTCTTGCCAGGCTGCACCTCGCATGGCACACAGTGAAGTGAACCAAGCAAGAATGCCTGATATCCTTCGTAAAATACAGCGCTAGGTTGTATCGGAATAGAGAAACAATGCTTATATGAAAAAAAAGAAAGAAAAATAAGGACATCGCTTCCTTTACAGCATTCCGCATCGCATCAGAAGTTGTTGGCTTATGGCGTGTTCTTCGTGGTTTGCTGTGTGTCGAATTAGAAGCTCACGGTAGCGTCATCCACGCGCCTCATGCAATACTTGTGAAGTCTGTCTCAGCCGAGTATTCCTTTAATGTGTGCCACCGATTAAATTCCACATTTCGCTAAACAAGTCGAAATATCCCTGGTCCATCTTTAGACAATAAATATAATGAAACATACTGTCACGAAAGCGTACGTGGGGCTTTTTTTTCATTACATGATACGAGATGTTGGCGCAGGTTCCTCCTTTTTTACATACAACGGATCTAAGCTAAAAAATGAAATACCAAGTTGGCACTAAACAAGAACGTTGGGTCAGGTCGGGAGTATTTTTGGCGAAGGGACGCTTTCTCACCCCGTTTGCATAGACATGCGCGAGTATTCGCAGAACACATCTTGCGCATATACATGCATCGGTTGTGCGCCTAGATAGTGCGTTAGGAATTTCTTTTGCAGGAGGGAGACCATTTTACTCGGGCGAAATTACCAGTATCTGGTAACTTATGAACAAAGTAATAAGGTAAATATTGTTGAGAAATATTATAGCTTGGCCGGAGGAACTTGAGATTCATTAGTCGCAGTAGGCGTCTTGTCAATGTTTGCCTCTTCTGTGCTATTTACGAAAAATAAATCACGCAGAGTTAAAAACTGTCTTCAAGAAGTCCTGAAATACGGAATACTTTCTCCCAAGGCAACAATTCGGATGCTAATACAGAAGTCTACAATTTTGAATTCAGGCTAGAGAGAGCTTAATTTATTCCGTCGAGCTTGCACATATTTTATTCTGTGCTATACTTGGAGTTTAAAAATAACAATAATAAACAAAAAGGAACAAGCACTGTGCCGCACACTGGAAGGCAGTGTTGGTATAATGTCCGTGTCACCCGCAACTGTGGCTCGCCTAAGCTGCGCGCACTTCCTCTGCTCTCGGGAGGAGAGAGCGAGCTGTTAGCCGAGGCTCGTTAGCGCTAAGCACGCGAAGAGCGGACGCGATTAACCGCCCGACGACGAGCCGCGTGATTCGGGACGAGCTGCGGACACGCGTGCGAAGGCCGATTTTCCGGCACGGGAAGGCAGAGAGGACCGCGTTCGTGGCGGCTGCCACGCTCCGCAGTGGGTGTTTGTCGGCCGCCCTGTTTTGCAAGTGAGCCACGCGGGCTGTATACGGGAAACACTGGTGCGTCCTGGTGGGCCTGATGACGGAGCGTGCGGCGCAACAGTCACACTTTGACGTTGCGCCTAGTGGATTTCACTTTCATTACAACACGCTTGAAGCGACTTACGGGTGGGAGAAGCAAAAGCGGCGAAATATAAGACGAGAAGCGTAAGCAGACATAGGAAACGTGAAACGAACTTCAATGGCCAACGAGCATGCACATTTGTATTCAACTTCCTCCGCTCCTTCGCAGTCTATTCGCATTATCTCCTTGTAATGTTCCCGTACCAAAGTGGCCCGGTTCATACAAAATTGCAAGTCCAATCACGTGCCAAATTGTTCCATCCCGAACCACCGTGCTCTCCGGTTGGTGTGCGGGGCAGCCATATGCTATTGGGGGCAAGCTCCGCCACTGGAAAAGCTGGCGCCACTGTTGGCGTGACGTGGCATGTGGGATCACGTGGACACAACGGCAGCGTCGGCTGCTTCGGAAGCCCCGAAGCGAGCAGAAAACTAAAGGTTGAAGTCCCACCTGCACTGCGGTGCTGATTAAATGGGGTGGTTTTTGCCGCCTCGGGTGTGTGTTTGACAACACTTGAAAGCCCTATGGTAGGTAGTGGCTGCCTTTGAAGGTGTCCAACATGGCAGGCCGCAGTACGGCAGTGCCGTACGTACGCAACGGAGCCTGGTGTCAGCCTTATGCCGCGTTCAGACTACAGTCGCACCCGCTATAAGTGGCGTATTTATTGCAATTTACGCAACTGCTGGAACGACTGTTTACGCAGTTAGCAACCGCCTACGTTCACATTGAGCCTTTCGATAAGATACGTTTTTTACGACTGGCCAATCACCGTTCTGGGACAGCCGCGTTTCGCATTTTTCACCATGGCGCCGATCAGCAAGCGGCTGTTAGCGCAGGTCGAGGCTCTTCAAGCCCAAAGTTTTCAGGCGCTGGTCATAGAGTATCGGCCTCTGTCGCACTTCTTCAATTAGTAATTCATCGCTGCACAGCGAAGAAGCTTCCGCACTTAGCATCATCACTAGGCACGGGCAATGTACACAACACAATGAGACCAGAAAACCGCACTGCACTCAGGGACACCGCGCGCGTTCGGCGCGAACCCGGGAAAACGCGGATGGCGTCGGCAGCAGCAGCAAGGAACAGCGTTGCAACGCCGGATGGCTGGGAAGGCGGTCACCGGACGAGAACGCGGAATATGGGGAGGCCGGAAGCTCCGTGACCGGAAGATGCAAACCGAAACTGCTTCGTGCATTGGCGGCGTCGTAACAGTCGTATCTGTGCCTGTCGTAAATGTAGCGGGTACTCCAACATTTACGCCCAGGCTGGTTGCGATTGTTGCGTACTTTCCGCTAAATGCAGCAGTAGTGTGAACAAAGTAGTTGCGCTTTTTGCGTTTACGCTTACGTTCCGTGCGAACGATCCGTACGTAGCGCATGTAGTCTGAACATAGCATTATTCACACGTAGACGCAGGACAAGAAGCTGCGTGAAACTTGGCTCGCGAAATTTAGAACCGGCAAGCAGCCATCGGCTACAACTCGGGTGTGCAGCAAGCACTTCTATGCGGAAGATTTTTGCTACGGTGTCGAGACTGCGATGTACAGTGAGTAGCAGAAAGCGCGCACTGAGATACTCGCCCGCGCGCGCTGCTCCAGCTAATGTCATGAAGCTTTGGTTTACAAACTTGTTGCTGCTAGATACTGGCCAGTTCACGGGAATGGAAAGGGGACGGTAAAAAGCACATCAAAAAGGCGTGGCATGTGCGCATGCTTGTGTAGCACCAAACAATGAAATGTACTGGATTAAGAAAAATAAAGCAGCCGGTAATTGCTGACTGAGAAGGCCGATAAACATACAGTGCGACAAAACTTGAGAAATGATATTGTAACGTCCAATACTTTAGAAGAAAAAGATTGAATCGTCACGACGCGACATCACAAGTCACCGTCGTAGCCGCCGAAGTCCCTATAGTTATAACGAGATTATTTGAACAGCTCTGCCAGTGTCCACGCAACAATGGTTGTTTGTGTGCTGTCAAATGTTCATATGCTGCGACCTAAAGCTCATGGCACGGCGCGAAACATTATGCGCGGACGTGCGTGCAGACGCGCAGTCGATCTCCGCGAAGCCGTGCGATCACTGCATTGAGGCTTCATCCTGCAAAGCTGGATTTGGTTATACAGACAGCCCTTGTATAGGAGCATATTTCACATAGTTTGATCTCAGCGATTGCCTACCTTTCAAGCAAGAAACCGGTTCGGGGGACTCTATCGCGGCGACTGCGCGCAGTGGGCGCGCACTGTACGTATTCGGTAACCATTCTGTGTTCTCTCTTTGCCCAAGATTATTATTTTGACAGCAAAAAATTTCCTTCGTTTTGAGAGTACTTACAGAAATGCCCAGGAGGGCTCATGCGTGATGTTCTTATTGAGCGCCGACAGCCAAGCCTATGAGGAGCGCGCCACCTTATCCCTCATACTAGGCAAGCGAGGCGCTTCCGAGAGACGGCGACTCCGTAAGCCCTCGCCCCCAATAGCGAGCTCTGCCCTCAGCCAGTGTTTGCTACGTGAGCAGACGACGTTCTTCCAGTCTGGCTGCCGATATTCATAACCGTACACTATTACTTTCGGCAGTATGTTCGCGCTCACACGAAATCTTTCAGCGGCATTCTTGTTGGACACGTTCCCCCGAATCTCGCGCATTTTAGCAATCTGAGTTTTACATTTCATAACTACATGCGTGCATTCAGAAAGCTAGCTAATGATCAGTTTGGATGAAATTTGGATGTGTACCGTTAGTTGTTTTAAACGAGATCTGAGCGAGAAAAAAGATGTATGAAAATACCACGCGTAAAAGACCACGATGGCGAAGAATGCTCGTCCGCGTCGTCTTTGTCTTGCACGTTTAATTTTCGCGCGCAGATTCCTTTCATAACAGTAATATTTTACCAAATCACGCAACGGCATTTTTTATGGCGAGAAATTTTATCACGAGAAATTAATTTACAAGGGTAGGCAGGCAAATGCGGGAGTGGATCGTATACAAGCAATATCAGCGCCTGTAAAAGGCTCGAAGTCATGTGTGATTAGAGCGTGATTTTTGTCGCCACGACCATCGCAGAAATGCAACGCAAGTGAAGCACGACCCAGCTCCGTGAGCGTGGAAGTGGTTCGGAGCTGCGGAGGAAAAATAAACTTCCGGCGTTCTTCGTAGCGTGTGCACCCAGCGCGCGCACGCGCGGCATACTCGGGCGGCCGCCGGGATTGGATCCCCACGATCTCGCGCATAACAGCGCGACGCCAAAGCTACCACGCAACCAGAGGAAAACGAATGGACAGGTTTTATCTCCGAGACTAACACGTTCCTAGCGGGTGCTGCCGTTCTTCCAAGGCTATGTTCGCATACCTGTACTTTCCCATCTTTCTTATATTTCCAAGATGATATCATAATGAATGATTTATTACCTAGAACAGGAACGGTATATACTTCGTACTTCAGTCACATTTCTGTGGCTCTTTTTGTGTGTTCGCTTCACGTCACAGAAAACAGAACGCTGCGAAAATATCGTTGTCGCTTATCTCCGCTCACGGCTCGGGCGCCCGTATCGCGCATGCTCTATAGGCTCTGACAGACGAGGCGGCGAGTTCAAATGTTGTGGGACGTATGAGTACGCCAAAACGGAGCGAAAGCAGGAAGGAGCCTTCAAGGGAAGCGAGATGCAGGAGAATCCGCATCACACTTGTCGTGCCTCTCTGTCGCCCGCGAGCATCCGCCAAGTACTTTCGACCACCCATGTACGAAAGGTAAGCTGACGTTCTGAACCATTCTTTCTCTTAGCAGCTGCTTGTATATAAATTACTGCAACCTGATAGTTAGTCAGTACTCCTTCTGAAATACTTGCAGCTATACCTCCGCACAGTTGCGCTCCGTCCAATTTCAACTGGGTCAGTATCCTCGGTTGACCGATGTCGAGGATGCAATTACTTTTGAGAGATTTCGGGTGATAGCACCGGACGCGTTGACGTTTGCGGGCGACTATGTTCTGACACTGTGCGAAGACATGACTGCGTGTTTGGCCATTCTTGTGGTTCTGTTGGTACTGTACGTGCTAGTTAGCGTATGTGTTTGCTTTGTTACGCATATGCATAGTGCATATGTGTTTTGGCCCTATTCCGAAGTCAACTATTCATACTGATGAAATGTGCTAATAACAGAAGCATTCACCCTCGATTTCACCTTGGTGTTGAATTTTTGACATCAGACGCTTTTCACTGTATCCGTCAATAAGGCATCACACGTGAAGGATCAACGCGGCCAAAGTTCAAATTTTCATGGCTTGCCAGCGACGTAAGATGAAATGGACAGGGGAGGCAGCAAGACGATCGTAAGACGCTTTTAAATGCACAATGAATTTTTTACGTTTGAAGTGTTTGAACACGGGTAATTTCAACGTTTCTGGGCTATGTGAACGAAGCGTGAGCACGCTCAGAAAGGCGCCACGAGTAGTGCGGAAGCCATGGGCAGAACCATGCGCACGGCGCGCCTTGCAGCCTCCGTCCATCACCAGCGATGAAAGCGTCAGCAATGTCGTGTTCTTTTACATACGCGATCTCGGAGAGCACTCTTGCAACAGAGGGAGCGGTACTGACGCGTTTCGCTAACGTGGTGACGACACAGTTTTCAAGTCCAATAAGAGGTATACAATGATTCCGGACTATGGCTTATCTCGTTCAGCTCATGCGCGTCGCATTTCTTCATCCTCACTTTCATTTGCACACAAGCGCATCCGTCCTCGCACTGCCTTCACATTACAGTTAGCTCTCTTGCCACCATGTGTAACCTTACGAGGAAAGAAATTGGAGTAAGTATAGCGTGCGCTAGACGTCGCTAAAGCGTCAAAATGTAAGTTCGAGAAGCGCAGTCTGGTCACGTGTTGGCCTCCGTCTTCGTGGGCACACTGTCATAGTTTATACGCATTCTTCTTCGAAGGAAGCGACCTTCTAGCGTACCAGTTCTTTTCTCTCTCTCTCTTTTGCAGTCCTACGTACTAGAGTTGAGGCGCAGACAGTGTTGGGTGCAGGCGTGGGCTCTGCCTGACGCGATCGTTTCGCGGGCAATGCCGTGCCGAATGGGACGCTCGTCTCGCGCTCGTTCCGTCTTTAAACGCGCGAAGCTCTTTGTATAAACAGAGCGTTCTGAAAACCGACAGCGCCGCCGGTACTCCACGGAAGGCATCGCTCACACTGCCGCCAACGTCAATGGGTGGTCGCACGTAAAGGCTGAGCGAGCGCATATACACGGCTGCCCACCTTGTTGTTGCTTTCGGTCGCTTTCTTTCTTTTTTCTTGCCTGGGGATACGCGGTTACAGGGTGGATGAAGAAACGTGTCGCAGTCGTGTTGTTTCGGATATGAACGGTCAACGGAGGTATTGAAAAAAACGAGGAAACCGAACTGACGCTCCTTATCAAGTATGACCGAGCGCTGTGGCAGTGACGTCATCAAGGAGGGCTGATCCTTCCATTGAAAACTCTGGGGAAAAACAGAATCCCGCTAAGAGATACACCCGTCCGCCATATACGCTATAATGCAAGATGGCTTTTGTTTCACCCAAACAGAATTTTTTAAAAGTTACTTACGGAAGGGAGTACAATTGTAGCTTTTGAGCTGGATTTCTTCAAGAGGTGGACACGAAGAGTAGTCTTTCGTGTCAGTAAAATCAGAGCGACAGAAAGAATGCAGAAAAGTAGTAGGTGTTACCCAAGTAACGGCTACCCGAGATTGAGGATGGTGAAACGGCGTAGAGAGTGCGGTCGCAGCAAATTCATTGACAAGAGCCTCGTTGCACGAAGATAGCAGGAGAAGTATTGCGACTATATATGGCTGGAGAGAGCTCCAGTTATACTAGCTCTGAGTCGGCTGCTTTCGATAAGTACTGTGACAGCAGTAACGCCAATGGCTTCACACCTCCTGAAAACAAGTGTCCAAACTGCGTAGCTCCAGACAAAGAGCGGCGCCTTCGTGCCGTCTCTGCTTGCATTTGTCGCCACTCACATCTGCACTTGATGGGCGTGCCGCGAAGGAGTTGGCGACATTGTGCTACAAGGCATGATGATGCGCCCCGAGAATAATACGGCCGCCCGCCGCCAAGCACTTCCGATCCGCGTTTCCGGAATGCCTGCGGGAAATTCCAGGACGATCGTCGCGTTCACTCCGCACACGGGCCGCCCTCTGCTTCCGGGACGCCAGGCAGCGTGTGCTCGGCGGCCTCGACGTAATTCGCGCTGACGTTGCCCGAGCTCTCTGGAGGACGAGCAGAGGCCAAGCTGGGCCAGGGATGAGGCCTTCCGCGCGCCCCTATAGGGCCCTTTCGCGCTGACAGCGATGCAACCCTGGCGATGTCGTTGTAAGCGCAGCCGCTGCGTGTTTTGAGCGGCAGTTCTAAGCGTGGTAACTCTTATAAAGGTGCACATGTTCACATATTTATAGGTCAGCGATATTCTTAGCCCTGTATAATGATAGGTAAACCTAAATAATGCAATTTGAGGCCTAAAGTAATATGATGCCTAATGCTTACAAGTAAAATTTCCAGGAGCCAACAGTATCTATAACACGATGCTTGGCACTGGAATTATATGTATTACTCATGAAACATCTAAGAACATAGATTCAAGCTGCAGACCAAAGCACCCAAAGGCATGTGGTCGTTATCGTTATTTACAAATAAGAGGGCCACTTACGTTTAACAAAATGAAAATGTTCTCCTTCAAAGAAGTTAGAGTTTACAGAGTGTGCGTTAGATGCTGGCAGGGGCACATATTTCCAATGCCATAAGAAATAAATAGTTGTAATAAAATAAAGGCCCTGAACGAGTTTATGGATGGAGGTAGTATTGCCATGGTGACATGAATAAAGTGTAATGACGTCACTGCCCGTTTACTGACGTTACTACTGTATGGACAGCTTGCAGACGAACGGTTAAAGACTCCTTCAAGTTAGAAACCAATGCGATAGTGTTTGGTTCAGCAGAAGGTCACTAATTGACGCAGTTTGTTACATTAGCGTTGCATTTAGCTCTCATTTACAGTGTTTCACACGTCCACTGTCGCACAGCGACTAGACCTCACAATAATTGTGCTGCTCTATCGAATACCGACAGGATCAGCAGATACAGCAGCCTTGATGTTCCGGACGTCACGAACTCATTTCCCGCTAGCTGCACCCGTGCGCCGCATGGCCCACCTTACTGCATTCCACGTGCTCCAAAACCCACCTCAATGTACAGCGTTAGCTGTCAAACCACCAAGAAAAGGACACGCGCGTGCTCGTGTGTGGGCCGTCCAGAAGGTATAGGGATGGCAATTGTAGGGCAGGTCTCATGCTATTCCGCATTTTCGCGTGACTTGCAGGAGTCGTCGTGGCGTGATTTTGTCCATGATCAAGTCACCCCCTTCCCCTACTCCAGGAGTAACAGTTGACGGCCCGCATTAGTGATATCGTCAACACCTTGACCACGAACAAGAATCTGAGCCCGCCGCGTACATTTCCACCAATGTACGCAGTACGTCATGATAAGCAACAACAATGAACATAGACGTCACTGGCATTAAGACAAAATATTCAAGCAGTGTTTCTAGACAACGGTTGGTGCTTTGCGTAAAGTACGTAACAAAAAATATCAGGAGAAATATCTGAGGATCATTGTCAAGAGCCGAAATGTGACAAGGCAACCTTGTGCGAAGTTTCTGAATTGCCTCATTCAAGAATTCTTCATAAGCTCTGGGAGTAATTGAAAGCTCTTGAAGTACTTCCTTTAATTTAGGCGCAGATGTGCAGCATAATGTGCCGAATGCATTGCCGATTTTTTGGCGGCTTGATCTTGTTCAAATCGTGAGAAACATAGACACCGCAGTTGATAACACGCAACTACAAATCTCAACGGAAGCGTGCCTGGATGCTGACGTACGTGTTCAGAATGCTTCTCCATCTAGTTTCTCACGTTCATTGTCTTCACTGCGTCTACACCCGTCTACCTACGTTCATTGAAAACATCCTGGATATCTTCGTACAGAAACCGTATTATATAAAGTGTGGACAAAGCATACGTCGTTGTAGAGCCATTTGTATAGAGGCGTTAATCCTGGTCCACTCGCTTTACGGTGCGCCGAAGGCTTCAAGCATAAATCAGTTTTTTTGAAAGCGGCGGGCTGGCACTCAATGCTGCGCAACCTTGAGACCACGTGGCAAAATAAAAAGTCGGTCGAGGGGCCCAGCTGATCTTACACAACGATCACGTTCTCGTGGCCGACTCGGAAAACACTTTCGAGCCCGCAGGATCTGTAGCCAGAGTTGCTTTATTTCTTTTGGCCAAGTCATTTGAGTAGCAGCAAGGGTTAGGAGTGTGTTTTTATTCTTCCTATATCACCGAGCCTTTGGTTCTGTTCTGGAATTCAGAGCGCTTTGCAAAGAGTAAAAATACAAGTTTATTCGCACGCACCTTGCTGCAAGGATTCGTGCATATCTCGGGTGCTTGAAGTAAGCCGTTGCTATCCTGACAAACTTTCACGAGTTTTCTTAACTGAGGGGGGATGCTAGCTGTCTTTGATATTATCGCAGTACACACGTACAAAAAGAAAAATGAAATCTCGTGCTATCATATCGATATCGACTGCCATTAATTCGCAATATTTTTTCGAATCGTGCGTGTGACGGAGAAAAATCTTCTGGAAAACGTTTAGCTAGTAGCAGAGCTGCTGAAAAGCGAGTGTTCAATCGTTATCGGCAAGCAGTGCTGCCAGTGATGCCCTTCCCTCCTGTTCAGGTACTGCCCCTCGTCGTTATACGGGGTGCTTTATTTTATTGTTAGCAGAACGTTTAAAATCGTGTAGCACAATTCTACTTATTGAGCTGGATTACTCTCAATGTCAGACATCATTTGCACAAAAAATGAAACTGAATATTTGACGAATGAACAAGCTTTTGCTCATTAGCTTCTAAACTAATTATTTATCTCACATGTTGTAATTTACTCATTGTAGCCGGAAACATTTAAAGTTATATACGCTTCGAATGAATTCTGAGGATGACACCAGTTTCGATATATGCGTTTACAAAGTTTGCGACGAAATACATTGGTGTTACAATAACTTTTGAGCTTCAATGAATAAAAATACCCTTTGTTGAAAATGTAAGTGGAACAACAGTGCATTTTTATGGTAAGTTTGACAACGCTTATCTCAAACCTGCCGTTAATATCAAAATACGTTCCAAGCGGATGTGCCTTGTGGAATCGGTGTCATCGATTCGTGTATTCGAATGTGTAGAATTGTAGAAAACTTATGTAGAATGTGGTATGCAGAATTAGTAGAAAACTTCATTAGCGAAACTTTGGTAATTACCTTATTATGCGCATTGATTTCCAGTGTAGTGTAATGTATACTCTTCGAGTATTCCAGCTCAATAAGTAGATTAGCGCTTAATGCTCCAGGCGATTTTCAAAAATTCGTTAACGTTAAAACAAAACACCTCGTATATATATACCACATGCCTTTCTTTTTCTGCCTGCACCAATTTTTTTTTTTTTTTTACAGAATAGCACAATTCTAACTCCTGAACAAAATTATTCGATAAGGCGGGCGTTACGTCTGCGAGCAATCAAAACGCGTAATTCAACAATGACCGTTATTGCGCTAATTAAATGCGTAATTAATTATTTTACGGTACATAATGCAATTTACAGATTGTAGCCGGGGAGCTCGCTAGACGTATCCGCTTGAAACCAACTCTCTGGATGACGCTAACCTTGAGATATTAATTTTCACTGTCCAACGAAATACACTGGAGTTCCAGTTACCTTGTGCTTAAATAGATAAGATGGTGTTTTCTCAAAAACGCAAGTACAACAGGAGCGCATCCTTAGCGCAAGGTTGACGGGCGCATAGCTCCAATCCTCAGAGTTCGTTGGAAGTCAATATGATTCGCAATTTAACTAGCAACAAGTCGTAAATTGCAATACGTGCTGTACATTAATTACTAAGAAACTGAATTAGTAAAATTTGGGTAGTTAGTCATAGTCAATTACACATTTGATTGCTTGCGGCATCAATGCCCGCACCATCGAGTAGTTTAGTTTAAGGGTGAGAATCGGGTCACCTGCCAAAGGTTATTTTTAAAATTTTGGTGTAGCTAGAGAACAGCACCATATACATATATATATATATATATATATAGATATATATATATATATATACATACAAACCACAGGTGGCCAAATTAACCCGAAGTCTCCCACTACGGCGTGCCTGATAATCAGATCGGAGTTTTGGCACGTAAACCCTCATAATCTGTTCTTTTTTCTATTTATGCAGTCAGCGCTCAAACATCTTTGCTTGGCATATCCACGAGCTGTGCAAAACTCACTCTCGAGGCCCATAGAAAATTAGTTCCGGGTGCGTGTGCTTTGCGCGCGCTTCATTCGGGCAAGAGGAAAGTCGGGCGTGAAACAATGCCAGATAATACCAGTTGGGTGAGGTGAAGATTTGAACAACGTCTCACGAGGGGCCTCAAAATACTTGAATGCGTCTGCCTGCTTTGCTTTCACGTTTCGCCCACCCTGGTCATATGCCGAATGTTATTTAGTTTGGGTATGATAAGTGCAAGTCCGAGCTGCCTTGTCAACTATCTGCTGCCCGTTTTCTTTTTTTTTTTTTTCATTATTTTGCATTTTGTGAATTTGTTTGGTTCTAAATTGCTATTTTGGGTATAAGAATGAGAAAACTCGCAAAACTACTGTTGAAGTATCGCTACACAATGAAGCGTGCCTCAAGCGACGAACGACACTATATAGCACAGCTTTTTGTTGTCCTCCCTGCGGTTTCAACTCTCCCAATTATCCGGGGCTTGCAAAGAGAGCGAAGAGACACCCAAGTAATGGATTCACTCACCATTTGCAGCGGCGGCGTAGCCTGTACAGAAGGCGACAAGTGCGGCGACCAGGAAGAGTCTGGCCGATTTAGCGGCCGCTGAAAACTCCATGGCTTTCCACTCAAGTGCTGTGTTCAGGCGACACGACGATGAGCAACCGTCGTCGGTAAAAGCGGCGTTGCTCGGAAGGCAAGGCTCGAATGAGACGCGGGGGGAGAGATGCTGGTTGCGTTGGATCGCGGCGGTTTATCCCCTTCTCGGAGGCAAGTTCGTCTTCGACTCGCACCGAAGGCGAAAGGCAACCCGGTTTTGTACACGCGCCGCTCAGAACACTCTCCACCGCGCTCTCTTTCCTTCGGCGCGCGTTCTTTGCCCAGATGTGACAGCAGTCTCCTTTCTCGCCGTCTCTTCCTCTTCGAATGCCGCTCGCCCGCTCTTCACCCCCAGAGATGAGCACGCGCGGTTGTGGTGGCGGCGATGGCTTTCCCGCTCAACTGGCTTCGTGGTCCCATGCAGCTCCTATCGAACGTGCTACGTCCTTATCTGGACTCCGTGCGCGAAGAGGTCTTTGCACCGGCCATATATGCAGAACTCTGTCTGCGGACAAAGCCAGAGTGCGTAACCACCGTGAATTATAAATTTTGCAGCGTTTCCTGGGATCGTGCCATGAAACGTCATTCTTTGTCTCTTCGTTGTCCTTCGCTGTTGTCCTTGTTCCCGATGCTAGCCCGCTTAATTGTGATTTTGGGAAATTACCGCAAGCAAAACGCGAGACTTGAAGAAAGGGCAACATGAAGCGGTGCTGACAACTGATGATTTAATGAAACGAACGCTCAGCCTATATAGATCGGACACATATGTGCACCCGACAAGCAACGTAAAAACCAAAACACAAAGAGCGACCTCAAACAGGGCTGCGATGCAAATACTGACATAAACGCTGACAGTCTTAGGAACCGCACACGTGTGTATCGCATGGAAAGAGACAAAAGTTCTTTCTGAGAAACCGCAACTGACGGCGAGCTAACGCAATCACCATCCTTAAATCGTCGCATGGCCACTGC
This sequence comes from Dermacentor andersoni, assembly GCF_023375885.2. Taxonomy (NCBI): domain Eukaryota; kingdom Metazoa; phylum Arthropoda; class Arachnida; order Ixodida; family Ixodidae; genus Dermacentor; species Dermacentor andersoni. The sequence goes on from NC_092817.1 coordinate 10,829,260, forward strand.
CTCTACAATCTCTTTCCAGCAGGTCATTTTTTCTGCCGATAAACACTGAGATTATCATGAATAACCAACTGGCCTACACCTACACTCTGATATGTTAGCCCTCTTATATTTTCCTGCTTGCGAGTCCGCCCGAGAGAGAGAGGTAACGTGTTCAATATAAAGAGCAATTCAGCGTTACATAAGAACATGGGTGGCAGTCGACTGCCTACAGCAGGGAAAACAATACCGTGCAAGAGGAAGGTAAAACTGCACTGTCATACACTGGAGAGTCCTACATTGAACACAAATGCAAGTTGAAATCAACAGTTCGACGAAGGCTCGTCTGGTTGGTATTGCTCATAGTTAAAGGTAAACACGGGCGTTAACGGACCTAAACGGACGGCGTCCGTTTTTTTCTGTGACTGCAAATGCAAGTGTTCCCCACTTCCATGACATCCCTTTATGCTCAAGTGGAAGGGATTCAAGAGAGTTGAATTAACCACTGACTCACTCCCTTCGAACGCTGAGCCTAGCCGTGTCTATATCATAGCACCATGCTCTACTAGGGTCACTTCAGCCAGACAGGACAGATTTTTCAAGAACCACTGCCCACGTACGCATTCTGCGCAAGTTCGTAAGTGAAGGTGAAGAGGATGACTAGGCGATAAACATTAAAAGTTATGTGTATCTTCACACTGCGGGCACGTTCTTGTTAGCCAATCTTTTTTTTTTCAGTTCGGTAAGAAAATACATATGATGCTTAGTCACCCAACATTTCTTTCTGCCAAGGCCCGCAACTACCATGATGCTGTCAGTGGTACAAATTTGGATCGTTGCACTGTATTGGCGTGGCGCATTTGAATTAGTTCAAGATATCTCGATAATCATGATCAGACGCTTCGTATCTGCGTTCACCTACATTTATTCTGAGATAAACATTCTAGCATTTACTTATTTTTCATTTTTCTGAGGTCGTCGTTCACATAACTGTGTCACACAGAATATCGCCCGCGCACTCACATGAGCCGTGCCCTCCAAGCCACAACTGACGCAGTGTAGTCGAGAATGCCCATAAAAGAAGCCAAAAGAAAGAACGACACATGTGCTTCTCGTTTCAGTCATCTGCTCATATAACCACTGGTATAATGCCTGTGTGCAGGAAGCATCGATACCTAAATAAAGGCAACGATTGGTGTGTAATCTTCTGCAAGTTAGCAGCAATTTAGCAATAACTGCCTTGGGAAACAATATGACTAGAAATGTCAAGGGCACATCTGTGCTTCATTGGAGTTCTTTTTTTTAATCTCCGAGCACGGTATCAAGACAACGCGAAGCGCTCTTGGGTGTCTATCGACGCCCTCACAGTTTCTCTTATATTCCTATCGGTTTGTTCTCTGGCTCCAAGGATCAGCAAATACAACATGCAAGTCCCAACTCTCGTTTTCTCTTTCTCTCCGCTGAACATGCCCTTTAGATGGTGCTCTCCTCCGTTTACAGGCACTGGGAAGGTCTGCCGCATAATCCTTTAGCAGCCCTCGGCGTTCCGCTCCACGGACAGCGCGTGGTCGGCCTTGACTCCCACATTGCACCCGGCCTTGTTTTTCCTGAGTAGATTCAATCGGGATGCCTTCGAACACCGCGCATCACCGGCCTCCTTGCGGCGCCGGCGGCAAGTCCGCTTTCTCCGGTTTCGTTCATTCCATTGTTACCCGTGGGCACGTGCTGCTGCTGTTGGCGTTGCTTTCTGCATTGCCTTATGCAATGCCGCGGTCACGGCCACCTCCACTGGACAAAATGGATGCATCCTGCCATCTGTGGTACATTGATTTGCTAGCTGGGGCGCGGGGGGGGGGGGGGGGGGGGGGGCAGCTCTCAACGGATTCTGTCCTGACCGCGCAGTCATTGTTTGCATTTGGTCGGCGCCGTTGTTATGTCCCCCAATCAGTCTCACAGGCACCGTTTCCCGCAGTACCTGGTCCACCGTGCTCCGGTGAGCGGCCGAGCGCTTGCCACCCGGAGAGCGTACCAAATCCCTCGTGCACGGGCGCATGACGGCGTGCAGCTGTGCGGTGTGGTAACGCATTTGTTTATTAAGGCTTAAGGCTAAGGAGCACTCACAGAACGGTTACTCCGACGCATGGTATGGGCGCCAGGACTCATCGCGTGCATCTCCTCTCTCGCGTTTCTCATCCCCTTCAGATCACCGCGATTTATAACCCGCGAAGGGACAGCTAGAACACCGTTTTCGTGCTTTAAGCCTTCCGTACCTTTTACGAGGCTAGAGACCTCAATTTGTTCGCTTCGTCTTCTCGCTAACCCAAACGATCTGACGCACCTACACGAACTCAAGCTTTATTTGCCTTCGTACAGATATCAAAAGCATGAAAAAAATAGCGCTACGTCAACGAGCGCCGGAAATCATCCCGAGCCTGTCATGCGAGTAACCGTAAACGTGACCCTGCCCCACATGAGTAAAGCGCAGTCATTGAGTGCGGCGTCACTTGGTTGGTCGGGAATACACGTTACAACAGATTTCACCTTCGTTCGAATCTGAGGCTGAATTCAGAAGAATATTAGTTCGTGAGTGCCAAATTGTGCATATTTTCATCCCATAAAAACTGTAATCTCATATCCGACGCAGTAGTTTAGTGCCTCCATGGTGGTGCGCTGCTAACGCCATGTCGCGGGTTCGGAATGGGCCCCGGTGGCCACATTTGGATGGGCGCGAAATCGCAAGGACGCTTTGTGCTCAGGTTTAGGCGTATGTTGAAGAACTCCAGGAGATCAAAATTCAGAGTCCCCCACGCCAGCGTGCTTCATAATCACACTCGTAGTTTTGGCAAGCAGAACTCCAGAATTTAATATTTTTTTCTGTAATCTCATGTAACGTTTACGTGAATAAAGAACACCACTCACAAGCTACGCTGAAATGCAGACACCATATCAGGCGGCCGCACAGTGTAAGACATCGACACAGCGATGTGAAGAGGACGAAGTGATTAAGTACAAGGACTGTTAAAGGCAGAATGGTGACGAGACGTTCATGGGCATAGATATGTACGAGGCATATCTAAATATATTGAAGTACTATATACCCCTCGTGACACAGTGGCACATATCACTTCTACAGAGAGGGAGGAAATTTTATATCTAGAACGCCGGTCTAGGTTCTCCCGCTTGGTTCTATGTTGCCGTCAGCAAAGCCGAGGTGTATTATCAGCTCGGTCGTGGTTCCTGCGTATTCGGGGGAGGAGTCTGCCAGCCACTCCTGAAGTGTAGCAGACCTAGGGGTGGGTGCGAGTTTGGCCAGGTACGCCTAGGTAGTACAGGATTGGTTAGGAATGGGTACATACTTAGTGGCACACACCCAATTGCCCAAGAATAGCGTAGCCAAAAGATATGAAATTAAGAAAAATTAGAGAAGACATTGTGCAGAAGGCAATCGTGCGACAGTATATCAACAAGTCACTGTGTTTTAGAGACAGCGATGAGCCGACTATATATATATATGTACAGGTTTTATGTCGTGATTTATTCTTTTATTACGCTGAACAGAGGTGCGCTCCCTGAAACTAGTTTGTAGATTACAAATAAACCATGCTACCCTGCCCGACGTGCTAAGAAACCCAGTGGGCGATCCCAATAAGGCTCCGCTTTAAAACAATCAATAAGCAATCACGTGCCAAGATCACTTGGAAATGCGTACAAAACATGTACTGTCTGTTTTTTTTTTTACCGGAAACCAAGTTCCTTAATATTTTATACCATATTTGGGACTACTGACAAGCTGTACAGCCCATGCAGATGGCGAGACGCAATCACGAAGGTTTTTCAGTCGTCGCAGTTGTTTCTTGTTTTTGGAATACCAAACGAGCGGACACAGATAAAATTCAAGCACACAGAAACAAAACCGAATCCGACCGCTGTTTTCGCCAACCAAGTAAACGATCCGCATTACGAAAGATCGCGCGCGCCGAAATAAGATCCGCTGACCACTTCGCAAGCCGAGCCAGGAAGTTTCGCCGGCCGCCGAGGCGCTGTGGGAATCGATCGAATGCGGTCGCTGTATCCCTGAGCTCGTTACTTGTTTTCCTGTTCTCGCAGCGCTTTCATTTCTGCTCTCTCTGCTTTAACCAAGATCACGCAATGCTTTGCTCACCTTTAGTTGAACGCATGCACAGCTGAGGTGCCTTGGTGTGTACAGTTTTGGTTGCAACGAGCAGTGTGTTCCGAGCTACCATATTAAAAAACATTAAATAAATATACAGACAAACTTTATTTTCTATACTTAAACATGATTGCATGTAACTTGGACACCGTTTTCAGTATATTTATGAATTCGTCTATAGGCATAATCCAAATGGGCTAACGCAGAGAAGACGAAAGTGGTGAGAGAAAGAGATGAACTTTATTTTACAAACAGCTCTTTCACCCAGCCACCGTCGCTGGTAAAACGGCTTGTGTGGCTTTGGGGCTGGGGAATTCCCTGGATTAGCTTAGATGTGAGCTGCACGAGGAGAATGGAGAGAGGTTGACGTTTCGGGTACATCGGCTGCTTGACCTTTCAACGCTCACGATCAGTTTTGACAGTTCCGCTAATTCTGTCTTACCTCTTGGACACTTTCATTCTTAGTGATTTCTTTGTTAGGTAATTTGTTACTTGGGAGAGCTAACCTGCTGCCTGCATTGGTGCCTTACCTCCCACTTCAATTTCTGCTTCTGAAGCTACCCTAGTTAGTGTTTTATTAATTTCCTCTGTCATTTTCATCGCTCTGTTCTAGAGCTTCATATTTGTTTGCAAGCACCAGGTGGATTGGTCTGCTTTTACCTTTCAGCGTCTAGGTTGCACTGTTTCTTCTTGATTAATTTTACTCTTTCTCTCTTCATATTGAGGTTAATCCTAGACCTCTCTAACCTAGTGAAAAGTAATACACGAGGCAAAATGTAGAGAGAAGACAAATGTGGTAGACAAAACAATGTGAGATAGGGAAGCAGTAAACGAGCATGCGGGCGTAAAAGGGAGTCTAGACATACAAGATTATCTGCACTTATGCAAAACACAGGAAATTAACACTGAAATATGTCCATACGGGCAGAATACTTGCGTGTTATTTTAGGCTCGAGCCATAGGACAGTGTTTAATGCAACAAGGCGAGACAGAAAATGAGACAATGTTGCGTGCTATACTTTTGCGGCACAGAAAATCCTGAATGATCAAGAAGCTTCGGCCATTGCGTAGTACCATGGATAGCCTTAAGAGCAGCAAAAAGTCTGATTTAATAAGTCTTGATTATAGACGACAGCTGATATTCTAGTTGATATTAAGAGAAAAAAATAAATGGAGCTGTAGAGACCATGTAATGCGTAGGGCAGATAACTGGTGGACCACTCGAGTTACAGAATGTGTGCGAAGGGAAGGGAAGCGCAGGCGAGGACGGCAGAAAAATTGGTGGGGTGATGAAATTAGGAAATTTGCAGACGCAAGTTGGAATCAGCTAGCGCAAGACGAAGGTAATTAGAGATCGCAAGGAGAGGCTTTCGGGAGAGGCATTCGTGTTGCATTGCAAATAAAAATAGACTGGTTGATGATGATTATGATGACTTTTCTGATAAGGGCAGAAGTTCTTGGCCGTTAAACGCATATGCTTCTGTTTCTTTTATATATTGTACGTTACCCATATACACCTATTTTTTCGGTTGTGACACACGAGTCAGGGCTGAATAGCATGTAGCTTTTTGTTAAATTACATAACAGATTTGACCGCCTTTTCAAGGAACCTGAACGTTTGCTGGTGTCCGTTACAATTAGTTGCTGAAGTTCATACGACTAACGAGCGAAGCGCGCCGGGCGGAATATCACCAGATATTAGCCGACAAATTGAAACGGCGCTTCTGTGGCTCTATAGCGATGGTCACTTTGGAGTTGATGCCAGGAATACAGCTATAGACAATTTGTCAGTTTTTCGCTCTTCTTATCGGGAGCGTCTGCCCCTAACTTCAGCAACAAAGAAGCACTGGGCTTCACAAAGGACTGAGACCCCAGAAGCGCGGCACTGAGTAACCACGAACACTCTTGTGAGCAAAGTGTTCGTACGCTACAACACAGCCCTTCTCTCCTGCGCGCACATATTACCGAAGAAAAGCTTAAAAGACAAATCTTAGTGAAGGTAAACATGGGAAGGGCTGAAGACGACGGATGGCAAGAGCCAGGACAACTCGTTCTATTCACTGCATTTGTGCAATGTTAATAGAAGTAGGGAGGAAAGTAACGGTAAAGTAATCGATTACTTTCGATAATTGATAAATTACTTTTGTGGGTAATTAATTGGTAACTCTAATCAAGTACGCCTTCAAATAAGTAATACTAATTGTCATCGGTTACTGTTTTTCTGTAACGTGTACAAGTTTGGCGCGAAGTGCGCGTAGCGTTTGAAATCACCCGCACAATTGTCTTCTGTAGAACTGTCAGTGTACCCATATTTCCTGCAGTAGCTGTGACCCATACGGCAATGCTGTAATTAAGCAGAATCAGAACCTTTTATTACTACATACAAAGTTATTAGAACACGTAATATACAGCAGGATGTCCCGGAGTCGGAGACTGAATTGGGACCTCCTGTGCATGATATATACGAAAGGAAAAGTCAACTTAGTTAACGCGGCGACAGCAAGAAATACAATCATAAAAACAAATTAGAAAGACAGTAATTATAAAAACAGTAGACACGAATTAAATCAATTAGGCAACATATGGAAACATGAACAAATTGAACAGAAAATGACCTTGTTTAAACAGTTTCATACGTGGTTAATAAGCATGATATAAACTTCAGTAATACCCAATGAAAATTAAAATGCATGCATTATGCGACATATACAAAAAATGTTATGTAAGGCTCGGTTGGTTCAAAAGGAACTTTTTGAATTCTGTAATAAATGAATGTAGTGTCATTAATTTTAAAACGAATGGTAGCGAGTACCATAATAAGAAAGAGTTGAAATGAACAGATTGCTTGCCGTAGTTGGTTTGAACTTTAGGTAAGAGGATACTTATGTGGAGATAACAGGGAGAAACAGGGAGATGTGACTAAAACAGGGAGAAAAGCGCATTATACAAAAGGAACTTGATGGGACGAATGATATCAAATGTATGTAATCGGTAGGAGGCAATTCGGAATGCTCCAGGACACTTGATTGGCAAACTTTTGGTTTACAGGTCTAACCGCTATTGGCTAATGCCGTGAACATCATCTCATTCATCAAACCATCATCGATCGGCATCGGTTTCTCGCGAACAGTTCCTTAAAGAAAGGTGTCACGAACAAAAGTACGGATTTCCCACGTGTTCAATCTTACCCTTGACGCCATTGTATGTACCTGCTGAAAGTGTAGGCAACGTCATTCCAGCCGTCTGCGAACGAATTAATTCTTTACTGGCTGTCGGACATGCGCAGTGCGCATTTCCGCCTCAGCCACCGTAAAAGGCCGATGCCTGTCCGGTGCCCCGACCATGTTGGGCACGCGAGCCGTCCGAGTGCATGGCGTGCCATGCTCGAACGAAATGTTTTGGCACGCGAAGGTCGTATAACCGCGGCTCGTCCGCAGCCGTAAAGACGCCGCCGGCAGCGGTGACCCAGCCCGATAGTCTTTGGGGAACTCGTAGCACGCACGTTCGTTCACAGAGAAGTGATTTGTTTTCCAATCAGCGTTGCTACTCTTTCTTGGTCACGGCGAGGGAGTCATCTCGATGTTGTATTGGCCCATGTTAAAGTGATCACCCATAAGTTATGAATTGTTTTCTGTGATCGGTACGTTTGACCTTGCAACTTGCGCTAGCGTATACGCTATTACTGAGGTCTCCTTTTAATGCGCTTTTCATTCCTTACGGTTTGTCCACTTGTGTCCAACCTCTTTCACTAAGCTGTCTACTACCTTGGGCCACTGCTGGTTGCTGTCTTCCGGAGCAGACAACATGGGCGGCCACTGCGTATGTGCCCGAATAGATAACTTGCTATTGGCTGGCTAGTAGACAACTTCGGTCATTGGGCATGCGATTTTGGGATGAGTCTACTTTTGGCGAATCCTCCAGAATAGATGTACCAAGAGAGAGAAAAGAAAGTCGAAATGCAGAGAGGTTAAGCAGAAGGGAAAATTTGGTTTGCTACTCTAGGCAGAAGAGCGGGAGAGGGGGAAGTAAAGATTTAAGAACGTAGAGAGAGATAGAGAGAGAGCACACATACGCAATCACTGCCGGTCAGTGTCACCGCAGGCTATATACATCACATTATCACTTGTAGCATAACGAACACCAATTCAGGCTACAGCCGCTTGTGCGGGTCGATTGTCAAGGTCTGTGCCGAGGTGACACAACGGGTGACACAAGGTGACGCAGCCTTAAATATATTACAGTGATAGCGCCCCATCCACAACAGACACCTCCGCGTCGAACCCGGCCGCTTGATGGAGAACCCTTGCAGCGAAGTTGCAGCCATGATACTATAAGGAATACTACGGAGTTTCAACTGGGCTGCAGTGATCACAAGGTATACTGTGCCGGGGCATAATTTGGCATGGGGATTGGTAGCAAGGTTGTCACTTCGTATATCTGCGTTGTGAATACGGTGTGTCGCTGCACTACTTGAATGTTAATAGTATTAACGTCGACATTCATCGTGATATGAGTTCTGCAGGAACTGTTTGAGAATAGACAGCTTTCAAAATGTCCCATATTGCTTTACAGCAATGCCAACCTCTGTATGCGTTCTGCAGCCTTTGCTGCAGGCCACAAGGGCAAACCACCTTAGCGGAGAGAAGTGTCCTCAATACGATCTGAAAGCACAACGCGGTCGTTGTTTCGAACCCGTTTCTAAGAACGCGGGATTCACCGATCCGGGTATTCGGAATAGGATGCATTCCAGTGGGAGGGGCTGACAAGGCAAACTTGAAACCGACCAAGTTCCCTTCAGGGGCCGTGGCAAAGATGAGACGAAAGGCAACGCTCCCACTTGTCGAGCTCCATCCGAGGCGATCCATCGAAAGTGACCGGAGCGTGCGGTCAAGGGCGAATACGGCAGCGCCTGGTATCACAGGGGCCCCGCAGGAGGCCGAGCCATGCCGTGTCGCCCTCCGCTGCGCCCGTGGCCGTCTCAGTGGCCAGGCAGGCCGTTTGACATGACATGCCTCGGTGGCCTCCCGATCGCCGGGTGCGCGCGCCTGCTGGCCGCTCGCGCAACGGACAGCACCACACGAGGACGGCGAGCCCAACCGCGCCGAGCGCACGACTCCGGCAGGTTTGTCTTCTTTCTTTTTTTTCGCTCGTCTCTTCTCAGACGCAGTGTCTCTCGACGCGCAAAGTTTTCTTTTGTTGATAACCCGTGTCATTGTGCCCTCCCTCTATCCTTTCGTTTTTCTTTTTCGTTCCAGTATTTTCTTGTTTTACTTAACAGCGGTATATTTTACTCTCCCTGGGTGGCCTTGCCACTATATTTTGAAAGTATATTAAACATCCAGAGTATGAAATCGATGTTTCGACGACGTCTCGTCTGGTCGGGAGGAGGCATGTTGAATGAATGAAATAGTGAAAACGCCGATCAAAAGGATAGATTAAGAACTTTTTTAACGTCTCGGCTTCCGTACGCAAGCCTTGTTTGCAGAAAACAGTTATGTGAAGGAGGCTTCCGCATTGAAGCATAGACGTTATAAAAGTTTTTAACCTATCCTTTTCGGTCGGCATTTTCGCTATTATTTCGTTCATGTCCAGAGTATATACCGTCGTGCGTATTCAGGCTAAAGGCGTGCTCTCCAGACCGGACTCTCCTCCTTTCGCTTCATTATAATCTACTCCTTCTCCTCCTTATTCTAATAATTGCTTTTTGTTGGAGTTCTGTTCGTTGAAAGATTGAGTAGCGCGTTTTAGAGAAATCGATTGTTACAACCCAATGAGCCAGTGGCGTGACTGTCGCACTTAGCAGATAATAATAATAATAATAATAATAATAATAATAATAATAATAATAATAATAATAATAATAATAATGTTTATTGCCACAAAATATACAAAACAACACAAGCAGGCCGGTCTAAGCCTCAGTTGGCTTGTAGGACCGTACCTATGAATATGATAGACAAGGCAAAAAAAATTATACATAAAGTGATGAGACATGAAGAAAAAAAAAACGAATGGCGAAAAATGAAAAGAACAAGATAACATTTGGTTATCTACATATAACAAAAGAAGGGGAAGAGGTAAATATTGCGATGCAAACATGTTCAAGAGGTTGATTTTACTAGAGCTGCTTTAAGAAGTGTTTCAGCGTGCGCTTTGATGTCGCGTTAAATATTTCTTCTCGCGATTTGTTAAATATGTCAGGCACGTAAGCACAGCGTCTGGCCGCGCCATACCTTGTGGCTGAACGAGGAACTACATAACGGACATGTTTTCTAAGCTCTCTTGCGGCGGCACTTTTTTGTTTGAAAGCGGAATCCCAGAAATGTTTAACGACAACTGTTTCTATAAGTAATGAATGGAAATTCGGTAGACCAAGTTCACGGAAGATATTTGCAGATGTTACTATTGGGGAATTGTGTGCAACATTTTTAAGAATGTTTTTTATAATTCGGTCTACCCTGCATCTCCAACAATCCGAACAAAAGCCAAAGACTGTAATGCCGTATCTCAACACACTGTAACTTAGTGCATGTGCTATAATCTTTTTTACAGACAAGGATGCAATACTTTTGATATTGAACAACAGCCAAGCTACTGACCTCAGTTTAGAACGAATAAGTGATAAGTGATGTTGCCACGATAAAATACTATCGAAATAGATTCCGCGATATTTCACACAATCCACGTATGGAATAGGCGCACATTTACAATGAACACAGTCCGACTCATGCAAGTAGACAGACATGTTAATAAAAGTAGTCTTGAGTGGCGAGCGAAAACAAACGAGTTGTGTATTTTGGGCATTAACAACAATTCCATTATTAGAGAACCAAAGCATTACCTTGGACACGTCATTTTGCAGCATTAATAATAATAATAATAATAATAATAATAATAATAATAATAATAATAATAATAATAATAATAATTATAATTATTATAATAATAAAAATAAGTTTCTACGGAAGCTGTATGTGCAGCTTCAAAGTCGAGCGTGTTTAAAATAATGGTACAACGGCAGTAAACGATAACAAAAAAGGTATTACTGATCTGGGTCCCTATTTATTGAGTTTCTCTCAGGTATAGGCCCTCCGTAAGAGCGTTCGAATAGTGAAATGTACAAATCGAATAACATATTGATATTAAAAAAAAACACTTAAAAGTAATACCTAATATTGTTACAGCGCAACGAAGAATGGCACCAGTCAGAAGAAGACGATTTGATGTTTATAGGTGGAATCGGCCTCGACAGCCTTCTTGTTTATGCCTCGTTGCCTCTCTTGTAAATATTGTATATACATCTTCATATATGACTTCTGCAACGTAACAAATCGGTGGAGGTGCTGGGTACCCGCGGCAAACAACAACGGAACTCCGCAGTGGTCGTCACCTCGGACTGGACAACATGACGGACGAAACAGGACCTCACATTAAATTACGGAATTTTACGTGCCAAAACCACTTTTTGATTATGAGGCTCGCCGTAGTGGAGGACTCCGGAAATTTCGACCACCTGGGGTTCTTTAATGTGCACCTAAATCTAAGTACACAGGCGTTTTCGCATTTCGCCCCCATCGAAATGCGGCCACCGTGGCCGGGATTCGATCCCGCAACTCGTGCTCAGCAGCCCAACACCATAGCCACTGAGCAACCACGGCGAGTCAGGACCCGACATGCCGCGGCCCACATCAACGCTTACAACCCCGACAGTTGTGCTGGCTCAGCCGCGGGATCCAGGAAAGTTCTGCGGCACCGACCACATCGACATGGAAAACTGGATCGCTATATTTGAGCGTGTAAGTGCCCCAAACAAATGGGATCCGACAATTATGTTGGCTAACTTGGTCATCTGCCTAACAGGCACGACGAAGGTGTAGTATGACAACCACGAGGAAGAGCTTAACGAATGGGACATGTGCACAAATAAGCTGAAGGAATTGCTCGGCCGTCCCGCCGGGTGGAAGAGCACTGCTAAGAAAAGACTAGCGACCCGTGCCCAGACGTCCACAGAATCATACGTCTCTTACATTCAGGACGTGCTGGCTGCGTGCCATAAGGCCGGCAGCGGCTGAGTCAGACAAGGTTGGGCATGTAATGAAGGGGATAGCTGACAGTGCTTTCAACCTGTTCATGGGCAAAAATTTCGAAACACTACCGGCCATCATAAAGAGTGTGAACACTTCGAGCAAGCCAAGAGCCGCCAGATTGCAACGCTGTTCGCACGTCTCCTGAACACAGCTCCGATATCCACTTGGGACGACAGGCTAGGAGTGCAGCGACCATCATCATCAGGTGACCTGACGCAGATAGTGCGGCGAGAACTTGAAGCGATGGCTCCGGCAGCCTTTTTTCCCGCCCCGGGGAGCCGAACAGCTTTCCTACAGCACCATTTGTGCCGGCAATAGTCCGCGAACAACTCGCTAATCTTGGAGTTCATTCTGTATGTGCCGTTGCCGCTTCACAGCTATCTCATGCTCCAGGTCCATCGACTGGTCCGCGGTATCGTGCACGCTACCGAAATCAAGCCGAGTGGCGAACTGCAGATGATCGGCCAATCTGTTTTGCCTGCCGGCGAATCGGTCACGTTGCTCGCCAATGTAACAACCATACTGTCTCCTCCCGTCTCCGAGCTCCATTCATCAGTGATTATTGCCCCGAACAGAGCGAGCGTCGTTACTAGCCTCCACTGGCACCGCAACAGCCAAACAATGATGCTCGTGCTCCTTACAAAAGTCCCTCGTCGTCATTACGACTTCACCAGTCCCGTTCGCCGCCCACCGTCCCCGATGCAGCCCCGACGCCTGTCCGAAAAACTAAGCAATGCAGCTCCCGGAGGTGACGCTGCATTGACGACTCGACCACAAAACCCTCTGATCACTTTGCCGACCAAACAGAACTTGATGGACGTTTTAGTCGTTGGCGTCAGTGTCCCAGAACTTATTGACACTGGCGCGCACGTATCCATGATGAGTGCTCAATTGCGCCGCCGTCTGAACAAAGTTCTCTCACCCACTGCATCACGCACCTTCCGCGTTGCCGACGTTGCCGACGCCTACCGGACTTGGTATGTGCAACGCTCGCATTGGCATCGCGGGGCGCGTAACGACTGTTTTGTTTGCTGTTTTGGAACAACGTCCTCACGACGTTATGCTCGGCTTAGACTTTTTATCGTCCCATTCAGCCTTTTTTTATAGCGCATCTAGTGTCACTCAGCTTGAACTGCCCCACGGCTGCTATAGTTCACCAGGCACACAACCACGGTTATGCTCTCCCGGAAACATCCGCCTGTCGCCCAAAGCCACCACGTACGTCCCTCTACTATCGTTCCCATGTGTTCCTGACGGCGTCTATGTAGTATGTCGCGCTGCTAACATACTGCTTGAAAGAAATTTGGCCGTTCCCCATACCGTGCTCACTGTTACAAATCAGACTTCACTTCCTCTCTTAACTTTAACTGCTCGACTCAGAACCTTCCCAGTGGCATTTCTTTGGGCAACCGCCTGGGACTGATTGCGAGATATCGGCTCTTGACACGGAAATTCTGCCGCCCTCTACACGAACGTCCGATCCACCGACTCTTACAGACGAATTTAGCAAGATGTTGAACCTGTTCTTCCGACACAAGCTGCTGACCTCCGCCGTCTCTTGGCAACTTACCGCGACATTTTTGACCTTGACGGCCGCCCTTTAGCCCAGACATCGGTGGTCACCCATCGCATTTACACTGGAGACGCCAATGCGATACGCCGCCGGCCGTGCCGTGTTTCACATGCTGAACGACAAGTGATACTACGAGAAGTCGATAAGATGTTGACCAAAGACGTTATCGAGCTACATTACAGTCCGTGAGCATCCCCTGTTGTCCTTGTCAAGAAGAAGCACGGCAGTTGGCGCCTTTGTGTAGAGAACAGACACCTAAAGAAAATCACACGCAAAGATGTCTACCCCTTGCTGCGTATTGATGATGCCTTCGACTGTTTGCGTGGAGCCAAATACTTTTCATCAATAGACCTCCGATCAGGCTATTGGCAAACCTCGCTAGATGACATGAATCGTGAGAAAACTGCCTTCGTAACAGCTGACGGCCTCTACCAATTCAAGGTTATGCCGTTCGGCCTTTGTAATGCCCCGGCAACCTTCGAAGGAATTATGGACTTCTTACTTCTGGGCTATAAATGGTCTACGTGCCTGTGTTATCTAGACAATGTCATAGTCTTTTCACCAACTTTCACGAGTCATCTAACGCATCTATCAGCTATTGCTGTTTTCCGACGCGCCCGCCTACAATTGAACTAATCCAAATGCCGCTTCGGACGTCGTCAAATTACCGTTCTTGGCCATCTCGTCAGTGCCGCTGGCGTTTAACCCGACCCTCACAAGATTCTCGCTGTCCAGAACTTTCCTAGCTGTTCCATCTTCCGCCACAGACGCAAGAAGCTTTGCTGGGCTATGCTCACATTTCCGTCGTGTTATCAATAATTTCGCCGAAGCCCATATCACTACGTCGACAGCTGCCGAGCTCGCGGCTCTCCGTGACGCGCTTAATGTTATAAATGCTGAAAGTGCTTGAAAATGGGCAGTCTTCTGCGATTCAGGGCCGGCCTTGCAATGTGTGCAGTCGTTAGATGAAACTCACGATCAGCTCACGTGCAAAATCGTGGAACTTGTCCATCACTTGAGAGAAAAAGGCCATGATATCTCTTTTCAATGGATACCAGGCCATTGCGGTATCATTGGAAATGATGACGCATATAAGCCAACTCGGACGTCAAACGAAGAAGACCGCTGCATCCCCACTCCTCGCTCAAGGACCGACGCTGCGAGACAACTTCCCATTCTAGCTCGCACGATCTCCTTAGCAGAGTATAATGCCGTACATACAAAGCGCACAAGACTGCACAGACTAAACCATTAACTGCAACTCAGACCTCCGGCCGGACTGCACCGATGCGAAGCGTCTCTTCTGTGTCTGTTATGGCTTGGAGTTGCCTTCACGAATGCCTACTCAGCACTAATTGGAATGGCTGATATTCCTGCATGTGATGTTGGCGGATGCGAGGGGAACATTGACCCCTTATTGTGCCGTTGTCCTCTATTTCAAGCACAAAGACAATGTTTGTCCAACACATTGAGGAAATTAGATGATCGTCTTCTGAGTGAACAGACAGTACTAGAGCACCGTGCGCACCGATCAACGGCTCAGAAGGCAGTGAAGGCACTTTTGTGCTTTCTCAGAACGTCTGGTCTGCGCGAGCGGCTGTACTCAAGTATTGTCCGTGCACGTCTCTATACCTTCTCTCCCTTCTCTTTCTCCCTTCCCCAGCGTAGGGCAGCCAATCAGATTCTTGAATTGTTAACACCCCTGCCTTCCTTATATCGTTCTCTATGTCTCGCCGAAACCGCTCGCCCACCCACCGATTTACTTAAGAAGGACGTTTCTTTGACATGGAGCCTTACTCAAACCAAAGCCTTCTCCGGTCTCGTACGCTTGCTCACGGCGTCCCCATTGCTGGCTCATTATGTTCCATCTGGTGCCACTGAACTTCACACGGATGCCAGTGGCCATGGACTTTGGGCTGTACTTGTTCAATGGCAGCGTAATACAGAGCGCGTAATTGCATACGCCAGCCGCCTCCTCTCACCCGCCCTGAGGAATTTTTCAATTACCGCATAGGAATGCATGGCATTAGTTTAGGCAGTCGTCAGATTCCACCCGTATTTGTACGGCCACACATTTTTCGTGCTTACTGATCACCGTGCCTTGTGCTGGCTCTCCTCGCTTAAAGACCCAGCTCGACGATTGGGTAGATGGGCGCTACGGCTCCAAGAATATTAATTTGCTGTTTTATACAAGTCAGGTCGTTTGCACATGGACGCCGACTGCCCCTCCCGTCATCCTGTCGACCACTCTGAATATGATGCACATTACACCGACTCTTGCGTCCTGGCCATTTATGATCTGCACGACATCCGCACTGAACAACAGCGTGATCACTGTTTACCTTTTCTCATCGATCGTCTCAATTCTGGACATCCGGAGCCCACGCTGCGCATGTTCGTGGTCCGCGATGACTTTCTCTACCGTCAGACATTACGCTCCGAAGGACCAGAATGTTTTACTCGTTGTACCACGCCATCTCTGGACATCAGTTCTTGAGCAGTTGCATGACGTCCCTACTACAGGCCACCTCGGCTTTTCGCGTACTTACGACCGTGTACGGCGCCGCTACTACTGGCCAGGCCTGTACCGCTCCGTGCACCGCTACGTTGCAGCCTGTGCGCTCTGTCAGCACCACAAGAAACCTCCTGTGCTGCCCGCTGGACGCCTTCACCCCATCGATGTGCCCTCAGAACCATTCTTTTGCGTCGGTCTCGAACTTCTCGGTCATTTTCCGACATCGATGTCTGGCAATAAGTGGGTTCTTGTTGCGACGGATTACGCGGCCCGGTGCGTGGTCACGCGAGCTTTGCGCACAAGCTGTGCAACTGAGGTGGCAGATTTACTTTTACATGGCGTCATCTTCCATCCCGACGCATCCCAGCAGTTCCTCATTGAGCGTGGCCGCACCTTCTTGTCCCGGGTAGTTGAAGGCCACACTTCACTCGTGTTCTGCCAAGCACAAGCTTTCCACCTCTGCCACCCACAGACAAACGGATTGACAGAGCGGCTCAAACGCACATTGACAGAAATGCTCTCTATGTGCGTTTCTAACGATCACAGTGATTCGGGCAGCACGTTACCCTTCGTGACATTCGCCTATAATTCGTCCCGTCATGAGACCGCTGACCTGTCACCCTTTTGCCTTCTGTTCGGCCGCCACCCGCCTTTGCCTTTTGACACACTGCTTCCTTCCTCGACGAACACTCCCACTGAATACCCTCAAGACGTCTTCGCCCGCGCCCACACGGCACGCCAGAATGCCGGCTCCCGGGTCACTGAGCCTCAGGCCACCCAGGAGATCCGGTACGACAGCCGACATCGGGACGTTCGATTTTCTCCTGGCTCTGTCGTCCTCCTATGTCGCCGCGTTGTCTTGTCTAAAAGGCGGCTGCCGCGCTACACAGGGCCCCACACTATATTTTATTTATTTATTTATTTTGAATACCCTAAAGGCCCCGAAAGGCATTACATAGGGGGGGATACAATTCACACATGATATGTCAACGCGATAAAAACGACTGAAGGCAACAATCAAGCACATATTTCGGTTAAAGATACAGTTTGTAAAAAAAGCAAGAAGAAAAAAAAAACAAAAAGAAATTAGGGCGAGAGCACAGGGTACAATTCACATTTGCTATACATGGCACGTTTCAACAAGGCACACGCGGCAGGTGAGTGTCGGAAAAATGCGCTTTTACAAAAACTTATATATACATAAAACAGGCCAGGCAAGAACTGACATCTGAGCATTTATACATTCAAAAATGTGCGCAGGGCAGATTCGAAGGCAGACGGGCCAGTGATTGTTACAATATCTTGGGGTAGGGTGTTCCATTCATTCACTGATAACACTAAAGGGGTATTTTAGAATTTTTTGGTCCTAGCAAATATGGGAGACACTTTGCATACATGGTCATTGCGGTTGGACAGATAACAGGCGGGCAAGATGGGAGCAGATGAAAAAGATGAACTGCAATACTAAAGGGACTGAAAAAAAGATAGACGGAAATATTTCCGTCGTGTGCCAAGATCCGGAAGATTA
This sequence comes from Dermacentor andersoni, assembly GCF_023375885.2. Classification (NCBI taxonomy): domain Eukaryota; kingdom Metazoa; phylum Arthropoda; class Arachnida; order Ixodida; family Ixodidae; genus Dermacentor; species Dermacentor andersoni. Next base: position 10,847,110 of record NC_092817.1, read on the forward strand.
AGGGTCTGCTTTAATGCCGACACACTTTGGTATGAAGAGTAGGAGCGCAAAATAAAGCGGGCAGCCTTATTTTGAATTGATTTGATGCAATCAGAAAGGTTAGCTGTGCTGTGTGAGGTTTCCAAATAATCGAGGGGCGTAATCGAGGGTTGCTCTGATAAGGGAAATGTATGCACGAAGTCTTGTGTCACTGTTTGCAAGATACAGATGGCGCTTTCAAAAGCCAAGTTTTTTTAGTGCCTTGTTAGTAATATGCTCAACATGCATGACCCAGCTTAAATCAGATGTAAGAATAACGCCCAGATATTTAAAAGAAGAGGTTCGTTCGAGTATGCAATTGCGTAGAGTGTATACGTTGGACCGAAAGCTTAACTTGGAAGAAAATGTCATGACCTTAGTTTTATCTGCATGAATTTTCACCTCCCATGCTCGACACTACTCAGCTAATGTGGAGAAATCTTTTTGTAATATGGCAACGTCATCAGGGGTGCTTATCTGTCTATAAATTACACAATCATGGGCAAACAGCCGTATTGTTCAAGATATATTCATAGCTATGTCCTTAATATATATTAGGAATAATAACGGGCCTAACACTGACCCTTGAGGCATCCCTGACCTATCGCTGCAGAAAGTAGATTGGTTGTTATTCATAGTTACTGATTGAGACCGACCAGAAAAGAACTCGTTAATCCACTGGGTAGTTTTTTCATCCAACTTAAGGCTGTTTATTTTCATGATTAGCCGTTTCTGGGGAACACGATCGAAGGCTTTCGAGAAGTCAATAAATATTGCGTCAGTGTAAAGCAAATTGTGCGAAGAGTCATGTAGGTCAGTGGTTAGGTCGAACAACTGCGCTTGGCAAGACCGTTTCTTCCTGAAGCCATGCTGATTTTTGAATAACAGATTATTTGCATTAAGATGACCCATAATGTGGGAGTAAATTATGTGCTCAAGGAGTTTACAACAAACTGATGTCAGTGAAATCGGGTGTAATTGCTTGGACATGAGGGCTCACCAGACTTAAATATGGGTATGATATGGCCAGACTTCCAACCATCTGGAACACAGCCGGTATCCAGTTATTGTTTGAAAATTAAACACGGTAAAAACGATGATACGTGGGAAGTTAGCTTTAGGAGTTTTGAGCTGACGCCATCCGGTCCAGGACTTGAGCTAAGTGGGAGCCTGTCAATAGCCCGTGAGATAGACAGAGAGAAGGGAAGAAGGAAAGGCAGGGAGGTTAACCAGACTGAGACCAGTTTGCTACCCTATACGTGGGGAGGGGAATGGGGAGTAAAAGAGAGAGAGCGAAAACATGAGTATATACCGCACTTTCACACGCACTAAGATGTAGGGTGTCTATAGTCGGGCACTCAAGTCTGTTGCCCTCAGGTAGTGAAAAAGCGCTCGAACTGCTTTCTGGGCTAATGAACTGTGAGGCCAGGCTCCCAAGATCTTTGCTTCCGTAAATGGCCTGTCATCCCGTCCATTCAAGGCACACTGGAGAGTCTGACGTTGATTATCAAAGCGAGAACAGTGGCACAGAAGATGACTGATGGTCTCTTCAGACTTGCACTTAGCGCACATTGGTGAGTCCGCCATTCCAATACGATAGCTGTAGGAGTTGGTGAATGGTACTCCTACCCACAGCCGACAAAGCAATGCTGCGTCACGTCGTGAAATGTTTGGTGGTAATTTAAGTTTCAGTGATGGGTCGAGGCTGTATAAACGACACTTAGAGCTCTGTGGTGTATGCCAGTAACTTAACGTGATGGTACGAGTGAGACTGCGAAGCTCTCTTGCAGCGTCTACTCTCGATAAAGGTATAAGGAGTGTCGGTGCGCCATCCTGGGCACGTCGGGCTGCGTCATCGGCGAGGTGATTACCAACGACGCCACAATGTCCTGGCAGCCCCTGAAAGATGATATCATGTCCTCGTTCAGAAGCGCAATGGCAAGTTTCGTTGATTTGTGACACCAGCTGTTCATAATTGCCAAGTCGTAAACCGTGCAAGCACTGGAGGGCTGCTTTTGAATCACAAAATATTGTCAATTTGTTGGGCGGTTCTTTTTCAATGTATTCGACAGCAGCGTGAAGAGCGGCCAGTTCGGAACCTGTAGATGTCGTTAGGTGTGAAGTCTTAAACTTGATGATGACCGATAGAGATGGTATAACGATGGCGCCCGTTGAATTTTTCGAGACGGAACCATCCGTGTAAACATGGATTCGGTTAGCGTACGACCAATGCAAAAGTTCCAATGTGATCTGCTTGAGAGCCGCGATGGTCAGGCTAGCTTTCTTCACTATTCCTGGAACAGCAAGGTACATAGGAGGCTTTTTCAAGTTGGCTTATTCAAGCACCACAGAGGGGATGGTGTTCTTGTTGCGGGTAAGTGCCTCAATGACAAAGAGTGCTGGTTAGCCGCAATTGATCTGGAGAACGCTGCCTTGGGTTTTTTCTCAGGCAAGCGAGCGAGATGGTTGTCAGGGACTCTGGATATATGGCGAACATGCGCCCGGAGTGCGTCGATAGCTATATAGGTCGTTATCGGGTGGTTTCTCGCGGTGGCAATTATAGCTACGGTTGAAGCATATCGAGGTAGCCCCAGACATGTTCGAAGGGCTTGGCCTTGAATGTTCTGTCGGACGATGTTAGTTTTGTTAGCATTGAAGAGCACTGGTGCGCTATATCGCAAGTATCCTAGGAAGAGCGTCCTGTATAGTTGAAGCATAGATGCCACGGATGTGCCCCACGTTTTACCTGCAAGAAACCTTAGTATATGGGCGATAGAAGTAAGCCTCTTCTTCAAGTATGAGATGTGGGGGCTTCATGAAAGGTCTCTGTCAATAATAACGCCTAGGAATCGGTGAGATTTGGCATAGGAAATTGGTTGGTGGTCAATAGAAATGGGGTACCAGGTTATGGGCTTGTGGGTAAAAGCGACTAAGGCGCACTTCTCGGTCGAAATGCTGAGGCCTTGAGCACGCAGGTACGAGGATGTTAGAGTCACTGCTTTTTGGAGTCGTGCACGCACCTGGAGACGTGTAACTGCCGAGGCCCATATGCATATGTCGTCAGCATATGTGGAAAGGTATACTGTATGTAGTAGAAGGTCAGCAAGTCCAAGGATTGCAAGGTTGAACAAAGTGGGGCTAAGAACCACACCCTGCGGGACGCCACGGCAAGTGTAATGGTCAGTGGTTCGGCCATCTGCACTGTGCACAAAGAAGGATCTTTTGAATAGATAGCTCCGAATCCACCGAAACATGTATCCACCAATTCCATTATTTTCCAGGGCATCAAGGATGGCTTCATGCGTTACATTATCATAGGCGCTTTTCACATCGAGGAATAGCCCGTGATACACCTGCTGCAGTAACGGTGATGGGCTCGCTTGGGTGAGTTATCGTAGAAAGAGAGACGGTAAAAGATTGGTCAAGTGGCGGTTCGTCGGTAAAAGCATGACAGAAAGTATTGTTCAAGAGGTCACCACATGCTTCATTCGGCACAATGCAGCCAGCTGCATCCTTTAGGGTTCTTGCAGTGCCCGTATCTTTAGGGTTAATTACACGCCAACACTTTTTTCGATTAGATATTAAAAAAGTGGGTAGGGTATAATTGAAATAATGATCCTTAGCTTCAACAATTGTTTTTTTCTGATTCCAAAGCTAATTCTTTATATTTTCTCCATACATAACCAGTTTTGGATCGCGAGGCCTTATTATACGCTCTTTTCGTTTCATTACGGCAATGTTTGACTTTTTTTTGTAAACCAGGGAGCATTTGTTCTTGATGTGAATGAAATCTCAGGGATGCACGTATTTTTGATTTTCTTAAGGAAGTCATGGATGACTCTCCAATTGTTATTAGTTGTACGATTAATAAATTCGTTTGAAAAGGAGCTTGCAAACTCGGTAGCATGTTATTCCTTTTTCCACAATCTGCCCTTTTGTAATTGAGTATACCTTTGGTTTTGTTGGCTTATTAGCAAGTGGGAGTGGGTGTGAACAATGTACTACTCTATGGTCACTAATTTAGTCAAGAACATGAACTACAGCTATAGTTTTATTGTTCGTTAGGACTAAATCGAGGGTGCGTTCGCCTCGTGTCGGTTTCTTTACCAACTGAGTTAAGTGAAACAAGTTTAATGCTTGAAGGAAGCTAGAAACCTCGAGCCGGGCGGGTGTTAATGGCGATGATGGCGTTGACCAGTTAATAGCGGGGTAGTTAAAGTCGCCGCCAAGCCTCAACAGAGGAAATTTAGTATGAATAAGTTCAAGCACACTGGTCATGTGATCAACAAAATGGGGTTTGCTGTTAGGAGGCCGATAACATACTCCGATAATGCACATGCGGCCTTCAAATCGGGTTTTTACAAAGAGTAGCTCAAGAGGGGTATCAATAACTACAAGAGAAGCTTGATAAACGGTCCTTATTGCTATCAAGACACCGCCTCCTCTAGACAAAGTTCTATCTTTACGAAATATTGAGAAGTAATCAGGAAGCAATAACTCGCTATGGCGTATGTCACCCCGGAGCCAAGTTTCTGTGCCTAGTATAATATCAGCAGAGCCCGTGAACTATTGAAAGTAATGAATCAACCTTAGTTATAATGCTGAGAAAGTTAGCCAGAAGAATAGATAAGTTATGTACCCTTCTTCTAACAGGCTCGATTCGTACAGTTTGTCAATCTGAGGTGCGTGGTTGCGGTGTGTCTGCCCGAATTACACTGGCGGTAACCGCGTCATAGCAGTAGATGTGCCCTTTAAGCTTGAGTTTGTTGTATCGTATCGTGTAGCGGTTATCCTTCCCTTTATTTTGTTTAGCGAAGTCACGCAGCATTTTCCTTGCAAACTGTATTTTGGGGGAAAGATCTTCCTCAAGCCAGATCTTAGGTTCAACGCCTCTGAGTTTATGCACATTGCTAAGAAGTGTATATTTCGTCTTGAAATTTAGGAAATTTATAATTAACGGACGCGTAAAATCTGGTCGAGGCTGCCCGATTCGACGCGCGAGTTCAATGTCTTCAGTGTGCAAGGTTATATCTAGGTGAGTGGAACATAAATCTCTTACTAACTTCTCGCTAGCCTCATAGTCCTCCTTCTCAACTTCAGCGAAACCTTTGATACGCAGATTGTTTCTTCGAGAACGATTATTCAGGTCATCTACAACATCTTCTATGTCGCCATTTGTACGTGACAAAGTCATTTTAACTTCTTCAAGCGAGTTATTAACAGCTTTAACACCAGTGCCGATTTCGGGTACAATAGGTAGATATTTTTCAACTGCGCAGACTCGGGACCTAATATCGGCAACATCTTGCTGGATTTCTTTCAGAATAGTAGCAGTGGTGTAAAAATTCTTTTTGTTGGCTACCATGAATGCTTTCAGTAGCTCATATACATCATTTACTTTGAAGCCAGGGTTGGCTTCAATGTCCCCACAACCGACCAACACCAGCGCTAAGCAAATTGACAGGGCAAGCGAGGGCTTGGGGCAGACGACACAGATTAAGCTGACTACTGCATTGAGCGCTCAGTTAGATCAACCTTGTTCAAGTGGCAGGTACTGAAGGCCCCGATACGAACCCTGTAGGCAACTATGTCAATCCCCAGCATTCAAGAGGTACAGAAATGTTGGGCAAAAAACAGCAATGTGGGGATAAGCAGCCACGGTACTAGTTAAAGAAAACACATATGGGGTGTTAAGTGCTACTGCATACCTAAAACACAGCAGTGAAACGTTAGAACGGTGTCGTGCGTGACCGCATATCCCGGAGGGCCAAAGCAGTGCGTTTTATGCGGTGCGGTGGCCCTGGACCGAGGACTCACAGCGCAGGCGCAGTAGCTTTCCCTTCCAGAACAGCGATCGGTCGACACGTGGGCCAGGCCGTATCTTCACAGTCGCGGTAGGTCGACGCACGAGGAGTAGGCGGCGGCGATGGCAGAAATCTAAAACACAGCAGTGAAACGTTAGACTGGTGTCCTGCGTGACCGCATATCCCCCGCATATTTACCGCACCTTGCTGCGTTCTCCAGGGTAGCGTACTCCACCTCTGCCGAGTTGTTGCGACGCCTATTTATCGAAGGTCGACCGACGTTACTATACTGGGTAGCGTGGCGTTGTCGACGGGCTGCAGGTATCCGGTAGACCATGGCGACCAGGCAAGGACGAGACGATTTCTAGTGCGAAACTTGCACGGTTTATTCAATGGTTGGTGATAGATGAGAAGAAGAGAATGAAGTTTAAAGAAAAGTACATTGCGGGGCCCTTTAAGTAGGCCCACTAAAGTCGTAGGCGGCATCTTGCGCACGTCAACATCACGTGATGTGCACTGAGTTCCACAGTGCTTGGCGAAAGCACCCACTCATCCGGCGATCTTTCACGAGCGCGCCTCCGCAGGTGGCAACCCGCTGGTCCGGGATAGTATAGACGCTTTTCCTTTCTTCTAGGCGACGTTGGTTCGCGGAAAGGGCGTCTATTTGCGAAAGGGCGGCTGATGCACTCTCTCAGTTGGCGTCTTCACGAGCGCGCCTCCGCAGGTGGCAACACGCAGGTCCAGGATAGTAGGCGCTTATCCTTTCTTCTAGGCGACGTTGGTTCGCGGAAGTTCTCCTGTAGAGCTTGGCAGTTCGAGGAAAGGGCTCCTCTAAAGTCGCGCACACACAAAGGGGCCTGTAAGCACTGCGGGATGCCAGCCAGACCGGCAACTCCTCGAGACAACCACAACAAATTGGGAATTCACCCTTCGTTTCGATGGGGCATGGTGGTCGAACTTCCTTCTTGCACGGGGTGCTACACGCTAACTGGAACAATATTGCGTCAGCTTGGCGATGGGAACTACGAGATCGCGCCGCTGTACTCGCGTGTCCCCATGGGCGTTGTACATGTGTCCCGGCCGAAGCCTTACTTTGCCGCGAGTTCACCTTTCCTATAGTTGGCGCCGATACGGCGCCTTTACAGGTGGGGGTTATGTTACGGCGCAACTAAGAGTGGTACCAGTCAGAAGAAGACGATTTGAGGTGGAATCGGCCTCGACAGCCATCTTGTTTATGCATCGTTCTCTCTCTCTCTTGTAAATGTTGTAAATACATCTTTATATGTGAATTTTGCAACGCAACAATATTTTCTCATTTCTAAACGAAGTGAAATACGAAGTTTGCGACGGGGCTGCCTTGAAGAAAGAAAAAATTCATTTACATTATTTGCCACATGTGCGTAATGCAACGAACAACGGTCCACCCCGTCAACAGAAGAACTTTAATTAATGGATTGCTTTGAAGTATCCGGTACACCTTGACAATGACAGTAATGAAACAATGCAACAGCACATCGTTAGATGCACGCAGAGTGTTGTGTTCGTTGAAGGAGATAAGTGTGATAGTGTAGCAGCCCGGTACGAAAGGCAAAAGTTGATATTCACCTATCTGAAGCTAGAAGGTACAAATGAGACTTATGAGGATTTCTAAGAAAGCAAGCTTCGCAGTTGGAGAAAAAATTTGTCCTGGTCCGGGATTCCAAGCCACGACAACGCCTTTCCGAAGTGCTCGCTCTATATAATCTGAGCTCACCAGAAGGCTAGCAGATGTGGACTTCGGTGGACTTGGTGGCACCGTCTCGGGACACATGTTCCTGCACTTCTTTCTTGTTGCACAGATTGCGTGGTGGCAAGTCGGCATTAGCCTCGGATCAACCGCGCATGCCTCACCGGGAAGTAAGCAGTCGACGATGGCTGTCACCTTGCGGCCATTCCAAGGAAATTTTCGGCACCTACTGATCACGGACGCAGCTCAGAAATGCGACTATCAACTACCGAAGCCAGTGACGTCAACAGACCCACTTCCACACCAGGATATAAAAGTGGAGCTTCATGCCGATCCCTTCAGTGGAGTTGGTGGCAACGTCTCGGGACACATGTTCCTGCACTTCTTTCTTGTTGCACAGACTGCGTGGTGGCAAGTCGACATTAGCCTCGGATCAACCGCGCATGCCTCACCGGGAAGTAAGCAGTCGACAATCATTCTTCGACTTTTCGATTCCAGGAAAAAAAAAAAAAATTCTTTCTTGCTGTAACAAATTCAAGGGCACACAGATATCAGTATCAGAAGATTTCTCAAAAAGAACAAGATACATCTGATCTAACTTATGGCGTTCAACGGCAGTTGAACGGGCAAACGGTACAAAGGCCTAACTATCATTTGATAAACTAAGACTAAACGGACGTATTTACAAGTGGGATCCTGATAAACACACCAGAGTAGAAATAACAAGAAAAGTTGCACTTACTTTAAATGATTCCCACACCTCGTCATCGGCACAGGGTTGCACGAAAGAACGCAGAAAGAAATGACAAGGTAACAAGACACAACGGATTTCGGCGACGCTTTCGATATTGTGCCTGAATGCTCGAAGTGTCATTAATAAAATTGATAAATTAGAAGAGATAATCATACTGTATTGTCCAAATATTGTAATAACTACTGAAACTGAAATGGCTACATGCCCACATACATGATACTGTCACGTGGTGGTGACGTTGAAGAAAGAACACAGTAGCAATACTGTGAACAAGAAAACTAACTTTTATTGGGCGAACCTGTGCCCACAAAACAGGCTACACTTATAGCGCAACGATAGCGGCGAACACGCTCGGCGATCGTCGAAAATCTGCTCAGCGGGTCAAGCGCGTCGGCTTTTATAGAGCAGTCGTCGAATGTTCCAGACTAATCGTTTGGACCCGCGTGCTTTCCACAAAGTTCTACACCATTCGCGCTACGCGATGAAATCAGATAACACAAGGTTCGGCGACAACAGACAGCCGGGTAGAAGCATCGATAACATTCCAGAAACGTCGGATACATGCAGGCGCGTCCCGCGCTGTGCGATTGCATTTGTTAAGCGGCGAAACGTGGTCGCCCGATAAAGATAAGTACACGTATCAATACCCCCCTCTTAAAAAGCATCGACCCGATGCTGCAAACAAACGAAGGTAATAAACAAAAGTACTCGTAGCAAAGAAAAGAACAAAATGACGAAGTTCGTCAGCGTCCGTAAAAGGGTTTAAGGCGCACCACGTGGACCACTTCAGATCGTGCGCGGCGCCGCTGTGAATGCGAAATGCCGTCTGGCACGACCTCATAGTCCAGAGCGCCAATACGTCGGATGACCTTGTAGGGTCCGAAATAGCGTCGGAGTAGTTTCTCACTGAGTCCTCGTCGGCGTATCGGGGTCCAAACCCAAACACGGTCGCCGGGCTGGTACTCAACAAAGCGTCGTCGGAGGTTGTAGTGTCGGCTGTCGGTCCTCTGTTGGTTCTTGATCCGTAGGCGGGCGAGCTGTCGGGCTTCTTCGGCTCGCTGGAGATAGCTAGCGACGTCAACATTCTCTTCGTCGGTGACGTGGGGCAGCATGGCGTCGAGCGTCGTCGTCGGGTTCCTGCCGTAAACCAGCTTAAACGGCGTGATCTGTGTTGTTTCTTGCACCGCCGTGTTGTAAGCGAATGTTACGTACGGCAGGACGGCATCCCAGGTCTTGTGTTCGACGTCGACGTACATCGCTAGCATGTCGGCGAGGGTCTTATTCAGCCGCTCCGTAAGGCCATTCGTCTGCGGGTGGTAGGCCGTGGTTCTCCTGTGCCTTGTCTGACTGTATTTCAGAATGGCTTGGGTGAGCTCCGCTGTAAAGGCCGTTCCTCTGTCGGTGATGAGGACTTCTGGGGCGCCATGTCGAAGCAGGATGTTTTCGACAAAGAATTTCGCCACTTCGGCTGCGCTACCTTTCGGCAGTGCTTTAGTTTCAGCGAAGCGGGTGAGGTAGTCTGTCGCCACGACGATCCACTTATTTCCGGTTGTTGACGTCGGAAAGGGTCCCAGCAAGTCCATCCCGATCTGCTGGAATGGTCGGCAAGGAGGCTCGATTGGCTGTAGTAATCCGGCTGGCCTTGTCGGCGGTGTCTTGCGTCGCTGACAGTCTCGGCATGTTCTGACATAACGGGCGACGTCGGCGGTCAGGCGCGGCCAATAATACTTTTCTTGTATCCTCGATAGTGTCCGGGAAAAACCGAGGTGTCCAGCGGTCGGATCGTCATGTAGGGCGTGCAATACTTCTGGACGAAGTCCTGACGGAACAACAAGAAGGTAGTTGGCGCGGACTGGTGAAAAGTTCTTCTTCACGAGGAGATTGTTTTGAAGCGTGAAGGAAGATAATCCGCGCTTAAATGCCCTGGGGACAACGTCGGTGTGTCCTTCCAAATATTCCACCAGGCCTTTTAGCTCCGGGTCTGCCCGTTGCTGTTCAGCGAAGTCTTCCGCGCTTATCATGCCAAGGAAGGCGTCATCTTCGTCATCTTGCGGCGGCGGGTCAATGGGGGCGCGTGATAGGCAATCGGCATCGGAGTGTTTTCGTCCTGACTTGTAGGTTACAGTGATGTCGTATTCTTGTAGTCTGAGGCTCCACCGTGCCAGTCGTCCTGAAGGATCCTTTATACTCGCTAGCCAACACAACGCGTGATGGTCACTGACGACTTTGAATGGCCTGCCATAAAGATAAGGGCGAAATTTAGCTGTAGCCCAAACGATGGCGAGGCATTCCTTTTCGGTTGTAGAATAGTTGCCTTCCGCTTTTGACAGCGACCGGCTAGCGTAAGCTATCACCTGTTCGACTCCGTTTCTCCTCTGGACTAGAACGGCACCGAGGCCTAGGCTACTGGCGTCAGTATGGATTTCTGTATCGGCGTACTCGTCGAAGTGCGCAAGTACCGGCGGCGACTGCATGCGTCGTTTGAGTTCTTCAAATGCGTCGGCCTGCGGCGTTTCCCACTTGAACTCAACATCACATTTAGTTAGACGTGTCAACGGCTCGGCGATGCGTGAAAAGTCCTTGACAAAGCGCCTGTAGTAGGCACACATGCCAAGGAATCTACGCACTGCCTTCTTGTCGGTGGGCTGCGGGAACTTTGCGATGGCAGCTGTTTTCTGGGGGTCGGGGCGTACTCCGGATTTACTGATGACGTGGCCTAGGAACAGAAGCTCGTCGTAAGCGAAGCGGCATTTTTCTGGCTTCAGAGTGAGCCCTGATGACTTGATGGCCTCTAGTACTGTGGCAAGCCGCCTAAGGTGATCGTCGAAATTTCCGGAGAATACAACGACGTCATCCAAGTAAACCAGACAGGTCTGCCATTTCAATCCCGCTAAAACCGTGTCCATCACGCGCTGGAACGTTGCAGGCGCCGAGCACAGTCCAAATGGCATAACCTTGAACTCGTAGAGGCCGTCTGGGGTGATGAAGGCGGTCTTTTCGCGATCTCTTTCGTCGACTTCTATTTGCCAATAGCCAGACTTGAGGTCCATCGAGGAGAAGTACTTAGCGTTGCAGAGCCGATCCAATGCGTCGTCTATCCGTGGAAGGGGGTATACGTCCTTCTTCGTGATCTTGTTCAGACGACGATAATCGACGCAGAAACGTAGGGTTCCGTCCTTTTTCTTCACCAGGACAACAGGGGATGCCCATGGGCTTTTCGACTGCTGGATGATGTCGTCGCGCAGCATTTCGTCGACTTGTTCTCTTATAGCTTCGCGTTCTCGCGGCGAAACTCGGTAAGGGCTTTGGCGGAGTGGTCGAGCGTACTCCTCGGTGATTATGCGATGCTTGGCGACTGGTGTTTGTCGAATCCTCGATGTCGTCGAAAAGCAGCTTTTGTATCGTCGGAGCAGACTTCTGAGCTGCTGTTGCTTAATCACTGGGAGACTTGGATTAATGTCGTAGTCTGGTTCGGGAACCATGGTCGTCGGGGTAGATGCGGCGGAATCCGAGAGGACAAACGCATTACTTGTTTCCAGAATTTCCTCGATGTACGCGATCGTCGTGCCCTTGTTGAGGTGCTTGAACTCCTGGCTGAAGTTTGTCAGCAACACTTCAGTTTTCCCTCCATGCAGTCGGGCGATCCCTCTTGCGACGCAAATTTCACGGTCTAGCAGTAGACGTTGGTCGCCTTCGATGACGCCTTCTACGTCAGCGGGTATTTCGGTGCCGACCGAAATAACAATGCTGGAGCGGGGCGGGATGCTCACTTGGTCTTCGAGCACATTCAAGGCGTGGTGACTACGAGGGCTCTCCGGCGGTATCGCTTTATCTTCCGACAGCGTTATTGACTTCGACTTCAGGTTGATGATTGCGCCGTGTTGGTCCAGGAAGTCCATACCGAGAATGACGTCTCGTGAACACTGTTGGAGGATAACGAAGGTGACAGGGTAAGTCCGGTCGTGAACGGTAATTCTTGCCGTGCACATTCCTGTCGGCGTAATCAGGTGTCCTCCAGCGGTCCGAATTTGAGGGCCTTCCCATGCAGTCTTAACCTTCTTCATCTGGACGGCGATGTGTCCACTCATGACTGAGTAATCGGCGCCTGTGTCGATTAAGGCGGTGACTGCGTGGCCGTCTAGAAGCACGTCGAGGTCGGTGGTTCTTTGTCTTGCGTTGCAGTTGGGTCTTGGCGTCGGATCACGGCTGCGTCGTGTTGAATTGAAGCTAGTACGTCGCGTCGTGAAGTCGTCTTTCGTCGGTGCGGTCTTGGCTTCCTGACTTCCTCGGGACGGCGGCGCGTCGTCATTATGTCGTCGAGATGGTTTCTTCGGCGCTTTCGTCGGCGGCGGAGGATCTTCGTCAGTTCGACGAACAGCAACCGCACCTCCATCGGTTGCTGCTTTTAGTTTTCCGGATATGGGCTCGCTGACCGGCCCCGGGCTGGGCCACTGTATGGTCGGCGCTGCGGCGACAGGTAGCGGCCTGGTGATGGCGAACGCGACGGTCGTCGAGAGCTCCATTGAGTAGCGGCGAGGTAGTCGGCGATGTCACGTGGGCGCTCTCCAAGCTGTGGACGCGGCGCGTTAACGGCGAAACCTCGCAGTCCCATCTCTCGGTATGGGCATCGTCGGTAGACGTGACCTGCCTCTCCGCAGTGGTAGCAGAGCGGGCGGTGGTCAGGAGCGCGCCAAACGTCAGTCTTCCTCGGGTAGCTGCGCTGGGCGACGGGTGGGCGTGCTGGCGGCGGCGGTGGTGGTCGACGGAATTGCGGCGTTACGGGGCCCTGGCGCGGTAGTGGAAAGGGACCTTGACGGCGGGCGACGGCGGCGTAGCTCATCGCTTGCGGCTGAGGCTGCGGTGGTTCTGGTTGCACCTCAGGAACTCCAAGCGATCGGTGCACCTCTTCTTTTACGATGTCGGCGATCGAAGCCACTTGAGGCTGCGACGAAGGCAAGACCTTGCGCAGTTCTTCGCGCACAATGGCCCTGATGGTCTCGCGCAGATCGTCCGTGGCCAGTGATTGAATTCCTGCGTAGGGGGTAGAGCTTGTACGGCGGTTGAATTGCCGGTTCCGCATTTCGAGTGTCTTCTCGATGTTCGTCGCCTCACGAAGAAACTCTTCGACGGTCTTCGGTGGGCTTCTTACCATCCCGGCGAAAAGTTCCTCCTTCACACCACGCATGAGTAGGCGAACTTTCTTTTCCTCGGCCATATCCGGGTCGGCGTGGCGGAACAGACGGGTCATTTCTTCCGTAAAGATGGCAACGTTCTCGTTTGGTAGCTGCACTCGGGCGTCCAGCATAGCTTCGGCCCTTTCCTTGCGCACGACACTTGTAAAGGTGCACAGGAAGCCGCTACGGAACAGGTCCCACGTAGTCAAGGTCGACTCCCTGTTCTCAAACCACGTTCTGGCGGCGTCTTCTAAGGCGAAGTAGACATGCCGCAGCTTGTCGTCGGAGTCCCAGTTGTTGAATGTCGCGATTCGCTCGTAGGTCTCCAGCCAAGATTCCGGGTCTTCAGTCGCTGCTCCATGGAAGGTCGGTGGGTCCCGGGGTTGTTGTAGGATAACGGGGGACGCTGGGGCAGCCATTGAGGTTGTCTTGACCACGATCTTCTTTGTCGCCTCAGGTAGAAGTCCGTGCTCTGGGGGCAGGCCTTGCAGTCTGCGGCTAGCACGCTGGTCTTGGGCGGTGTCGGTTTTGTCCTCGGGCTTCGGGCTTGGATCGCGGCTTTGCGGGGGCGTTCGGTACATGAACGCACAAGCACCTCCACCAGATGTCACGTGGTGGTGACGTTGAAGAAAGAACACAGTAGCACCACGTGACAATACTGAAATTGCGCCTGCCTCATATTCATTGATTCGCAGAGATCGTGACGGCCGCGGAGGCGGCGTAGCTATTATGACGAAAAGCAATTTAACATTTCAAGAAGAGCCTGGAATAGCTAACCATAAAAGTGCTTGGTGCACAATTCAGTTTGGTAATACGTTATTGTTAATAGGTGCTACTTACCGACACCTTGGAACCTCGAGTGAGCCCGTGCAGTCGCTGACACCCGGATGGGCGGAATTGTGATAACAGAGTCGGGCATTTTAAACTTGCTTTTGCAAATAGACACCAAGAAGGCGCCGGGGCCCGATAATATATCAAATGTATTTTCGAAACGATACGCGCGGCAGCTGTCTCCCTTTTTGCAGATTATATTTCCGAATCGCTGAGTACAGCCTCGCTTCCCAAGGATTGGCTATGTGCCAAAGTAATCCACATTCATAAAGAAGGCAATAAATTACACGTGGAAACATATAGACCAATATCACTAACAAGTTGCTGCTGTAAATTATTGAAACACATAGTAAGTAAAGCCGTCATGACATACTTAGAAGAAAATAACGTATTATATCCTAAGCAACACGGTTTTAGAAAAGGTTTGTCAACGTCAACTATAACACAATTATTAGAGATAACACATAACTTCGCATCAATAATTAACTCCAAATTCCAAGCTGATGCTATTTTTATTGATTTTTCGAAGGCTTATGATCGCGTCGTGCACTGTAAACTAATCGAGAAAATAAAGTCTATCTGAATTGAACACAATATAGTAGAACGGATAGCAGCCAATCTGTCAAACGGAACTCAATATGTTACCATAAATAATTGACTCAGACCAACTCGAAGTTTATTCAGGGGTATCACAAGGGTCCGTATTGGGACCATTATTATTTCTCATATACGTTAATGACATCGCTGGTTGTGCAGAAAATGGAGTAAAATTGCGGCTCTTCGCCGATGACTTGGTAATTTATACATGCGTGCAAGGAATCGATGACTAGCTTAGACAAATACTGCACTAAGCAATATAGCCCGCTGGTGTGACATGTGGGGAATAGAAATTAAGCTTAAGAAAAAACAGTACATGAACATAACTCATAGAAAGGCGATCATAGGTTCAAGTATACATTAATGGGTAAAGATTTAATACAAGCTGACACAGTAAAATATTCAGGCATAACCTTTACAAGCGCGTTAAAATGGAATACCCATATCGATAATACATGTACGAAGGCCTTCCGAACACTCAGTTTCTTGCGAAGAAAATTAACTACAGCACCATCCTATGGGAAACTAACCACATATAAAACTTTAGTAAGGCCAGTTCATGAGTATGGTAGCATAGTGTCGAACCCGTACCAGAAAGGTCTCTCATAGAAATTAGAAGGTATTCAAAATAAAGCGTTGCGATTTATATACCATAAATATTCTCGACACGAAAGCGTAAGTGCTCTTAGAAATCAAGCAGCACTGCCTACCCTTGTTTATCGGCGTCGTGTGGCTGTCAGGAAGTTTCTTTTATGCTATGTAATGACAAAATTAATATAAATAAGCGAGATTACGTGCAGCCACCACACCGACATTCCTATAGAACATGTCATAATAAACACGTCAGGCAGTATCCGACATAGTGCGACACGTTTAGATATTCATATTTCCCATGGGCAATCGAAATCTGGAATGCGTTGCCAAAGGCAATTGTAGAATAAGATTCTATGGATGGTTTTGTTGCAAGATTGGAGCCATATTTTGGTTGCTCATGGAAGTATTTGAGCGCGTAGTTTAAAGATAATGAGTTGGTTGAATGATTGGACACTAGTGCACGTGTGATTGTATACTGCTTTATGATTTCAAACGTAAATATTGCAATGTGCTGAATAGTGGTGTTTTATTGATCCCCGATAACTACAAGAATGTTACACGACTAATATTGCAATTGTTTTGAGCACCTTTTGTTATTCCTTGATTCCGAAAGAAGAAGAAGCCGGAGGGAGCGGATGCACATCACGTCGGCTCCGTATTCCACGAATGTTTTTGTAGCGCAAATCGCCAAAAAGCAACCCGCTATTGCACACCAACGGACTCAGCTCGTTCCCAGGAACAAGTGGATACCGAAAACCAGGTGGGATTCCCATTTTTCAAGCCTCTACGGCAATATTTTGGCCGGACCTCGTGGCGGGAGAGCCGCGAGGCCATGCGCCGGAGCCGGCTTCCTCAACAATTGCCGATCATTTTCTCAATGATGGAAGTCACCGTAGAGGGGCGCAGCATATCCCAGGAAGAAATGGATACAAGCAAGGGATGGAAGGAGGTCAGACACAGAAGATCACACCGGCGAACCTCCCAACATCGTGAGAGCACCTTGTCGCCGACGCGGCTCGACAAGCGCAACAATAACCCATGGAAAGGCAGGCTAGAGCAAATACGCAAGGCAAGCAGAATACCACATTTGCCAAGAGGGGATTACAAGATTGTGATCAGACCGCGTGGAGGACTCAAAATATCCGAGCACGGTATAATTCACCTCACAGCTGCGGTACAAGATGCGGCAGGCATTCCTCGAGACGAAAGGGAGGAGGACATTGTCTGCCCCAACAATTATCAAAATATTCTCATCGTCAGTACATCGGATCAAGAGCGTGCAAACAAATATCAGGAAGTAGCACGTATCAAGATTCAAGACACGTTTTACGAGACCAATGCTTACGAGACAGCGCCTGACATGACGGCCAAAGGAGTCATCAGAGGAATCCCACTCGACGAGGGCCCAAGAGACATCACAGCAACGGTGGTTACGAGTAAAACCCAACGGCGACAGCAGCAAAGAGACTCAGTAATACTACCACAGTGATTGTGCTCTTTGAAGGACACAAAGTGCCCACGTACGTCCGATACAAGGCAGCGCTACTCCCTTGCTCCCTGTACAGGAAGCAAGTGGATTTCTGTCACCAATGCAACAGACTTGGACACAGAGGAGATGTATGTCCCGACCCTGACAACAAGATTTGTGCGGGATGTGGAACACCGAACCCAGATAAAGACCACAGGTGCCAACCTAAATGTCAGTTATGCGGCGAGGACCATCCGACCGCAAACAAGACGTGCAAAGCCAAATTTAAGGAGCCCTTCATCGTTAAACAGAGACAATGGCACAGACTGCAACGAGAACAAGGAGAACATGAAAACGCTATCTCAAGAGAACACAGGGCAGAGTCTCGCGGAACGCCTGGCCTCCCAAACGCCAGGGAACGACGCTCCAGATCGAGAACAAGGTCTCCATCCACCACCAGATCCTTATCCCGGTCCGGCTTCAGGACACCGGGGACATGATCCAGATCCAGGTCCACAACTAGGCCATCCTCTTCAGCAAACCAGACAAACACGGTGAGCTGGGCAGACGTGGTCGATGGCGTGCGCCCGGGGGCTGGTGGGGAGACTGCCATTAATAACGAGATCAAGCAACTAAAACACGAAAACGCGCAGTTGAGGATTTTGCTAGCACGTATGAACGATGAAATAAAAATTCTCAAGGAAGGAAAAAACCAAATAAATCAGGTAACTCCCGCCCCACACGCGAGCACGAAAGAGCCATTTGAAATCCCGGACAATAAGATGGACGAAGGGGATGACCCCCCTCCACTCAAACGCAAGGCCCAAGCCATCAGTGATACACAAGATAACGCAGTGGTAGATAAAGCATTAGCCGATATTCAAAAGACCTTAGCAGAGATACAAAAGTCAAATGAAAAACGGGACGAAATGATGAACCAAATGGCTAAGGCAATAGCAGCAAATATGAGTAGATTAGACATCCTAGAGACAAACCAGTCACCAGGTAATGGACTCCCCTCCGTTGCGTCAGAAGCACCACAATCCTTACCCACTTCACAACCACATAATTATATAAGATCAGTTTCTCTCCAACCACCCGCCTCCCTCCCATGGTCGCAGCCGAAATGAGGCGCGCTAAAAAAGGGTTCAGGATATGCCAGTGGAATTGTAGAAGTTACGAAAACAAAAAGTCAGTTTTGCAGCAGTATTTAAAAGACAAGGATACACCGGACGTCATAATTCTGCAGGAAACACACGGGATTGCAAAGCTAGCAGGATACAGATCTTTTGGCTATGCCGAAGGGGACACCAGGGCATTAACCACGCTGGTAAAAAGAAACATAACTTGCGTGCAGCACAACACAGGCATAACGCACATTGACAATATTCTATTGGAACTCATCCCACACAAAAAAAGACAGGACGTAGCTTATTTATTTTCAACCATCTATAGCAACCCCATGCTACATAAGCACAAATTCAAGAACCTATTCCAGAAAGCACTCAGACTTGCTGGAGAAAATCTGGTAGTTATAGGAGGAGACTTTAATGGCCCACACACCACGTGGGGATAGATACTTATATACCAGAGCAAAAGGGAGGGACTTATGGAACGACTCGCAAGAATTAGGCCTCACGCTCGTCACAGACCCCGCCACTCAAACCAGAGTAGGCACGGCGCTAAACAGGGACACAACCCCAGACCTAACCTTTACCGAGAATATTGAAAAGGCGACGTGGCACAACACACTGGAAGATTTGGGTAGTGACCACCGCATATTGGAGTTAAACGTCAGAGAAGGGCCGAATAGACCCAAGGAACGACAGATTAAATTAGTAGACTGGGAACTATTTCGTAGAAAGCGAGAGACGACACAGCAATGATCAATCGCAGACATAGAACAATGGACTAAGGAGTTCAGTGATGACGTCAAAGTTGCCACAAAAATAGCACCACCTGAATCTAACTTGGATAAATGCGACAGCAGACATCTCCACATGTGGGAAGCTAAGCAGTCGCTTCAGAATAGACTTAGCGGTCAGAAGCATAACAGAAAGTAAAGAAAGCGCATAGCGCTCCTCATCAAAAAAATAGAAGAGCATGCTAAGCAATTGACCAAACAACAATGGGACGAGATATGTAATTATATAGACGGACAATTAAGCACCGTCAAAACATGGCACACGCTCAGGTTCCTGCTTGACCATGACAATAACAAGAAAAATCACATGCAAGCCATTAATAAGTTAATACACGCATATGAGGGCACAGAAGAGGAATTTCTCAATGAATTACGGCAGAAATACTTAACACAGGCACCCCCTTGCAACTATCCTAGCTACAACGGGAATACAAACCCAAAATTAGACGAGGAACTCACGGAGGCAGAAATCCGCGCGGCCCTACAACAAAACACCAAATCCGCCCCAGGCCCGGACGGTATAACTAACAAGACCCTCAGGAACCTCGATACCTCGATGATGAATCGATAGCCAAACTAACAGAATACATAAACGAGTGTTGGGAAAGGGAGAAGTGCCAGCTCAATGGAAGAAAGCGACGATAACGCTCATTCCAAAACCTGGTTAGAAGCTTGAGATCGACAACCTCAGACCAATCTACCTAACATCCTGAGTCGGAAAATTAATGGAACATGTAATTTTAAACAGAGTAGATAACTTTTTAGAGGATAATAACATATACCCAGATACAATGATAGGATTTCGCAAAAATCTTTCGACACAAGATGCGATGCTCCAGCTTAAGCATCAGATAATCGATTATAAAACGCGCTCTACAAGGGCCATCTTGGGCCTTGATCTTAAAAAAGCTTTCGATAATGCCAACCACGCATCGATATTGGAAAACATCGAACGAATAGGACTAGGGCAACGGACGTGTAACTACATCAAGAGCTTCCTATCAGATAGGAAAGCAGTCATCTCCGTCGGAGGGCTCAAGTCGCCCGAGATCGACATAAGGGGGGCCGGCACGCCGCAAGGCGCTGTCATCTCGCCGATGCTGTTTAATCTCGTCTTGATGGGACTCCCTGAAAAATTAAATCACATAAGAGTCCCTGAATCACACGATCTACGCGGACGATATTACTATCTGGACCTGTGCTGGCAGCGAAGGATCAATAGAACGACGACTCCAGACTGCAATTAACACAGTAGAGGAACACCTCATAGGAACAGCCCTCACATGCTCTGCCGGGAAATCTGAACTTCTATTGTACCGCCCCACACTTAGAGGCAGGCCTCCCAAAGGATACGACAGAAACAAGGCTCATGAGGAAATCAAGCTACACACCAAGAACGGGCGGAATATCCCAATAGTCAACCAGCTCAAGGTGCTGGGTCTGGTAATCGAGAAAAAAGGCACAAATAGGGAAACCATAAAGAAGTTAGACACAAAGGTAACAAACACCATGATATTAATCGAACGAATTACTAACAAGCACCAATGTATGAAGGAAGAAAGTATCATACGTCTGATACAATCATTCGTAATCAGTCAGATCACATACATAACAGCCTTCCACAATTGGTTTGCAGCTGAAAAGCGTAAAATTAACAACCTGATAAAGAAAGCATACAAACTAGCACTAGGGATTCCCATCAGTACGAGCACGGATCTCTTGCTAAAGTTAGGACTCCACAACACACTAGACGAACTCATAGAAGCATAACAAACATCTCAAGCAGAGCGACTAACCAAAACCAAAACGCGACGGCATATACTAAGCAAACTAGGAATGAATTACCACAATCTATACGGGGAAAAGAAGACGATAACGAGAAAAATTCGTGACAAACTCCTAGCACCAAATATACCCAAGAACATGCATCCAGGTTACAACGACGGCAGACGCAAGAGCAGAGCAGAGAAAATTATCTGAAGCTTTGGGCCAGACGACAGAGCAACCTTCGTAGACGCGGCTGAATACCCAGACCGAAATAGCTATGTAGCAGTAATCGTAGATCATACCCAGAAACCCCTTACAAGCGTATCAGTTAATACCAAACATTCCGAGACAGCAGAGGAGGTAGCCATTGCACTAGCATTGGTCTCCACGAATGCTCAGTACATCATTAGCGATTCTCAAGCGGCCATTAGAAATTATGCAAAAGGTAGGATCTCTCCTGAGGCATGGCACATCATCAGAGTCAATGAAGCAATATTCTCCAATGCAGAGAAGAACGGCAGGCAATTGCTATGGTTCCCAGCGCATACGACTCCAGACATTCCCGCAGTCAACCTTAACGAGGTAGCACACCGCGAAGCTCGAGGTCTTACTCGCCGAGCTGAGCAAAGAGTGACTTCCATCGGTCAGGAGAACGCGGAGGAGGAAATCAGGAGAAAAAAATATATATTAACAAGATTTAGCGATATTACCAAATTCTATCAAAATCGGAGGCGAGTATTACCACCGCCTCACACTAAACTGAACAGAGCTGAGTCCGTTACTTGGAGGCGACTACAAACAGAAACTTATACGAGTCCCGTGCAACTAAAAACTTTCTACCCCGATATATACGAGAGCGATATGTGCAAGCTATGCAAGTCTGTTAGAGCCACCCTTCAACACATGTTGTGGGGATTTGAAATATACCAAAATAAAATGGCAGTGTCCCCAGAAAACCTACGGGCGCGGTGGTCGGCCGTGCTGCTCAGCTCAGAACTCCAAGACCAACTTTGGGCCTTCCAGCGAGCCAAGGAAGCCGCACGGGAGCAGCAGCTCCCAGTGGCCATCTAGGCGGCCCCAGGCCCGGGCCTCGCAATCGCCGGATTCCAAATAAAGTTATCACATCATCATCATCATCATCATGAGAAACAAAGGAAGTGTGTTGTGTTGTATGCCAGTGTTGTTGTATGGCAGTTTTCTTTTCTTTTTTTAATACTTTTTCTTTTTCTTCTCTTCTTTTTTTTCCTGTTTTTCCCATGCTCATGTGAATTTTTGCAATCTACTTCCTGTTTGGGCCTGTGCCAAGGCCTACAATATTGCTAAATAAATAAAAAGGTCGCAGAACGAGGGCAAGTTAATCGACAAATCGAATCACTTGGACCTCGCTTTGCGATCCGTTCACCTGCTGGTTAGCTCAGATGCTATACAGCGACTGCCCCGAAAAGGCGTTTGTCAGGGTTCAGATCCCGGACCAGCACAATTTCTTTCTTCAACAGCACAGCTTTCGTTTTGATTGAGACGTTCTGATGAGCTGGTTGGTTAATCATGATCGAATATGGCTGTGCAGTTCAGAACAAGGACGTAACACAGGGGGAACAAGCACGGGTGCTGTACTGCAATTGCGAGAAGCCCATATCGGCGAGAAGCCTTTCGGTTAAGCCCGTAAGGCTTTGTTACTAGTTGGTACCGGTTGTTAAGGGGGCGGGGTTCCGGCGACCTTCAACAGCGTCTGCTTGGAGTTCGAACCGTATTGATCATCGAAGAGGGTCCGACAGGGAGCACGAGATCATGTAAAAACAAATAACCGAAGTTCGATACATCATTACGGGTGAGCGCTGCGCTCCAAAACACAAAGTACAAACAAGTTCTGCTTGCGTGATTCTGCACGCATGGGCAGAGAAGACGTCCATATGGTGTCTCGCTGGTCTTCTTATACCCTGCACCATCCGGGCAACCTCATTCTCGCTGGCACCCTGGTAGAGGGACTTGTCAGCCCACTGGTCAGCCCACACATAGGTAGGCTTTGCATTGGCGCATAATCCAGTCGCACACGCCCGCCAGATAAGTCTTTCACGTTGACGAGCGTGACGATTAGGCACGTCGAGTCTCAGGTGGTTGGTATCCGTTCCATTCATCGCCTCACACAATGAACCGTAAAAGCTTCCTTTGTAGCTTTGAGCTACAAGATGTGTAGACGTCAGTTATTACCCTTTCAACTTTTCTCCCGCTTACAGGTTTTCACAGAGTTGACATGGCGCAAGAGCACCCCGCATTGTTTAAATATTCGAAGCATGATGAAACTGGCCAAATAATAAATTGCTTTGACTGAAGCGAGACAAGTTTGTAGACTGCTTAAAGGTCACGCATTCCGTGAATACAAATTATTCAGCAGAACTTATCTGTCCGCGCGTTTGCTCGCGAACTGGTGCCTCGATATTGTATATAGGCCTGTCTCCTTCGAGGTTCCGATAAGTATCCCTTAATTCTGAACAGGAACGATTGTCGACAGCTCCGAATGGTGAACCCGCGATCTCGAGCTCACCAGTGCAGCGCCATAGCCACGGGGCTACCGAGGCGCGTCGAAAACAAAGCCCAAATTGTGACTAGCTAGAAAGTGCAAAGGAAACGCAACCTTGTTACGTTTCCTTTGTGTTTGTGCAAATAATTTTTGTATGGAGTGTGCCTCAAGCCAAAGCAAAGCTGAAACACGTCGAGGGACTTGGGAAAGGGGAGGGGTTTGCGGGGGCCGAAGTATATTATCGGTTGAAAAAAGCAGTAAGTGGTGCGCATAGTGCTTTTGCATTAAGCAGGATTTACAGAATAAATATGGTAAATACAGTCTATAACCGTTGGTGTGGATGCAAAGAGTGAGGTATTATTTAATAGACGTTTTCCTGGCCCTGACGTGCTACTAAAGGCGCGATGGGTGATGCATGAAATGACTCATTCAGAAAATACGCAATTACACACATCATCCACAAGCAGCAAGTACACAAAACACGCGAAACAGATCAGAGTATCATATTTAAATGGTGGTGTAAAGCCTATTTGAGGCAATGACATTCACCTTCGCGCATTCTATTTAAAGGGCCTTTTGGAACTCGTGACAGGCGTGGCTGTTCCACTTTCCTATTCATACATCTGCACTTGTGGCTGCTACTGATATCGAACTTCTCTTGCGCGATGTATAATGCGGGGAAACGTCGAATATTCGTCAAGGATTCGGATACAATGAACACTCAAAGCACAGTTGATTGATGAGGTTACCATGGAGGGCTCCACAGTCATTGTGTGTGTGTGTGTGTGTGGGTGCGTGCGTGCGTGCGTGTGTGATGAAGAGGAAAGTCAGGGAGGTTAACCAGATATTAGTCTCCGGTTTGCTACCTTATACTGTGGTTGGGAGATAGGGGTTAGAAAGAACATAGAAGAGAGGTTTAAAAAATGCACACACAGAGACACACACACGAAGGGCATTCCAGTTAGAGATCTTCGCACGAAGCACAGTGGCGCTTGCACAGCCTTCTTCTGTGGCGGTAGGTCCTGTCGATGGTCTAGGATTCCTTCTTCCGATAGTGTCCGGCTGTCCAACTGGTTGAGTTCGTGGCGAAGGGATTCCTTTTGTGGACTGTGCTGCGGGCAGTCGCGCAAAATATGGCCAATCGATTCTTCATGGCCGCAGTGGTCACATGTTGCGGTGTCGGCCATCGCTATGCGGAACGCATAGGCTTTGGTAAAAGCAACGCCCAACCACAGTCGATACAGAAGTGGGGCGTCCACACGGCGAAGCTTTACTGGGACACGAAGGCTTAATGTGGGATTAAGGGGGTATAGTCGGGAATTCCTGAAATGTGGCTCATTCCATTGCCACCTGGTGCACTGGCGAGCAAGCAGGCGGAGCTTCCGTGCTGCGTCAGTTCTAGAAAGCGGTATTGGTAAGTGGTGGTCCTCAGTATGGGCTGAACGAGCAGCTTGATGGGCCCGTTCATGGACGATAATCCCGGAGTGATTTGGAAGCCACTGGAAAGTTATTTCATGGCCTGCATCACTTATATGCTGCATTGTCTCTGCAATCTGAAACACTAGCTGTTCGTGCGGTCCACGTCATGAAGGTGACGGTAGAGACTACAGTGGCGCCTTTGAATCGCAGAAGATCGTCCACTTGTGTGACAGTTCATCACCGATGTAATGAAGGGCGGCAAAGAGCGCTGCGAGCTCTGCTGCCGTCGATGTTGTCGCGTTGGTCGTCTTAAATTTGATGGTTGTAACTTTCGCTGGTATCACGATTGCCGCAGTGGAGCTGTTTGGCAGGACAGATCCATCAGCGTAGATATGCGTAGAGTCATAGTAGTTCTCGTACAAAAGTAGTAACGTGAGCTGTTTAAGGGCGGTGATGATAGAAGAAGAAACTTCATTAAAGAGAATGGTGCGGCAGATTTTGTTGTGGCGGCCTTAGGTGGCGGCTCATAGTCCTTGGACTCGGGCGGCATCTTCAGCTTGCCGGACGGCCCAGAACTGGTCTTCCAGCTCCGAACTTTTGAGAGCCGCCTCCCAGCGGCGACGACACCGATGGAGAAGGCCCCCGCAGCGGGGGCGGTGTCGGGAAGACGCGAGTTCGAGGCTTCCTGTGCTCTTGCAATGGCTGCGGTTATGGACGCGTTGCGAACGGAGGTGGTTTCAACACCGTTATTGCCGGCACATTCCCAGAGCATTTGCCCCAGCGTTGCGCTATGTCCGCAAGCTTTACACGCATAAACCTGGGTACCAGTGATGTAAGATGGCGAGGCTATTGTAGGTATGTGTCTGCAGCAAGCGTAAGGTTGATTTTTGGCTGCGCGAGGTACCATAGAGGAATCGCAGGTCTCGTAGCCGGAGTGAAACAAGCTGGTAATGATTCACCATATGCAGTGATTGTTTGGCTGAAGGAGGTGGGTGGTCTGTCCGCCGGTACAGAGTCTAGCTGGTGGCGAAGTGTCCTGGCAAGAGGCCTTTTATGGGAACTCAGTGCATCAGTTTCTATGTGGGTCTTGACAACGTGGTCTCTAGCGACTGCTATAGTCGCGCTGTTGATGAACTCTGAGGCAGACCTAGACAGATCCGGAGCGCTTGAGCTTGAACACTTTGTATTGAACGTAGATTCGTTTTGCCTGTGTTCGTTATTACTGGCAAGCTGTACCACAGAAAGCCGAGAAAAAGCACCCTGCATATTTATAGCATAGAATTTGTCGACATTCCGCAAGTCTTGCCAGTGAAAAGCTTGAACAGGTGACAGATGGCTGTCAACCGTTTTTTTTTCACGTATGATATGTGAGGGTTCCATGACAAGTCCCCGTCGATTATGTCACCTAGAAACTTGTAAGATCGAACATATGGTATTCTTTGGCCATTTATCATTACGCTGTAGTTTGCCATGGGTGTGCGCGTAAATAGCACTAGTGTGCATTTCTCGGAGAAAATTTCCAGGCCTCAATTACGGAAGTAGATAGAAATTTGGGTGGCCGCTCTCTGAATTTTTGCTCGCAAGTTTAGGCTTGTTACTGCAGACGTTCATATGCAGACGTCATCCGCTTAAATTGATAGCCTGACTGTGCTTGGCATGTGCTCAAGGAGAGCAATCAGGGTTAGATTAAATAACACAGGGCTAATTACACCACCCTGGGGGACTCCGCGGTAGCTATAGTGTACAGAAGTATCGCCTTCCTCGGTTCTTACAAAAAGGATCGTATGGAGAGATAGTTGCGAATCCATTGAAACGTCCGACCACCCACTTCTACCTCTTCGAGAGCAGAGAGGATGGCTTCATGCGTAACGTTGTCATACGCCCTTTTGACGTCGAAGAACAAAGAAGCGCAGAGACGTTTACGGCATTTCTCATGCTGAATGTAGTTGACCAGGTTGACGACGTTATCGATCGATGATCGACCACGTCGAAAGCTCACCATGGCATCCGGGTAGGCGTTTTGGTACTCCAAGTACCACTCCAGGCGTTCTAGGACCATCCGCCCCATTACTTTGCCCACAGAACTTACCAAAGCGACCGTGCGATATAATGGGAGTTCCAACGGCGACTTGCCAGGCTTGAGCAGTAGAACAAGGCTACTTGTCTTCTAGCTCATAGGTAGCGTGCCATTTCTCCAAGATTCATTGTACAGCTCAAGGAGTTCAACTCTCGATTGCTCAGCCAGGTGAGACAGAGGTCGGTAGAAAATTCCATCAGGTCCTGGCGCTGATGTACGGCCACACAAAGCTAATGCTGCCTTAAGTTCGTCGATTGATAATGGTAGATCCATGCGGAGACCACGTGGTGGTGGACAACTAATCGAAGGCGGTGTGATGTTGGGAGCTGTGAGTTGGCCGGATAATCTGGCGCAGAACTCCTCTGCCGCGTCAATTTCCGGTCTTCTTTGAGAGAGGGCTAGAGCCTTGAATGGGAACCGCTGTACGGAGGATGTCCGGAGACCTCTCACCGTTCTCCATAGTTGCGATAAAGGCTTGCGTGGATCTAGGGGCTCACAGAAGGCAGTCCAACGCTGCGATTCGAGCTTGTCTAACCGGCTCTGGATGTTCTTTTGCGTGCGTCTGGCGGTCCGTAAATCGTCGATTGCCTTCGTGCGTCGGTACCCTTCGTTCAACACGTCGTTGAACCGCTCGAAGTCGTTCTAGTTACACATCAAATTCCGTCAGCTTCGAAGATCATTTGAGAAGCGCATAGTTTCTTGCACCGCGCTCTTGATTGTCTCTTCCAAGTTGAAAGATGGATTGGTTTCGTAGTGTTCTTCCATGACAGACTGAAATTTAGTCCGATCCACTCTATAGATCGTATCCCGTATTTTGCAAGTGGACAATCCTGTGATCTTGACGCATGTGGTGATATGTTCGCTTCCGTGCGTTTCTATGTCCGCAAATCACCCAGCACGTCTGACAAGGCTTCGTAAAACAAAAGCCAAGTCACGACATCTGCTGTATGTGGAGCCACGTAGAAACGTAGGACTTCCATCATTCAACAGCCAAAGTTCATTACTGGAGGCGAAAGATATCAGAGCTCTGCCTATCGCGTTGATCTTCGAACTTCCCCGGAGTATATGATGGGCGTTGAAGTCTCCAATAATGACCCCCGGATCGGGACTTGAGCATAGGATGTCTCGTAGTCTTTTGTGACCAAATCGACTTGATGGAGATTGGTGGGCACCCACAACAGTAAAAGTAAAATTCTTTTTCTTTACTGTTAAGCATATATATTCATAATCGTCCTTAGGTGGCACAGGCTGATGAATGTAAGTGAAGGCACGGCGAACAAGCACCAAAACCTTACTGTTTTAACCAACACTTGACGATATAAACGATTCATCTCCAGAAAGCCCGATCGCGTTCGATAAGTTTCGCTCGCAAATGACGATGATGGGATACATATTGGCATACACGAAGCGACAGAAATCCGAAATGCGCGCTCTGGGTCTGCGGGCATTCCACGGAAGCATAGCTGCTTTTCGACGCCCATCCCTGAAAGACAGTGGCTGGGGAGCCATGATCTACTCAAGGGTTGCCAGCACCGGACTCAGAGTGTCCAGTACTTAAAGCGCACTTCTGGCAGACGGTGTGTGCATGTTGTTTAGCAACACGCGAATGACACTCATTAAAGGGCTAAGAAGAGCTGTCACTTGCTCATCTGTTTTCCGCGACTTCTCGGATGCAGCCCCTTGCTGTACTGGGGGCGGCTTCTGCTGCGGCTCTTCCACCGGTCGTGTACACGTAAGTGGCGGCCATTCCTTTGTAGAGAGAGATCTGGCAGTTTTCTCCTTGCCAACACCGGTGTTTGGGATGCTGGAAACTTCTGCTGTCGGTGCTGCTTTACTTCTGCTGTCGGTGCTGCTTGACGAGTCGTTTCTTGAAGAGTTTCTATTTTCCGATGTGAGGACCTTCGATGGTGACGTCGTCTTCGACGGACTTTCTCAGCGGTCTCTTTGTGAGTACAGCTGTCTCTCAACATTTGTTTGAGAATGGAGCTCTCTTTCTTGATCTGGGGACAGTCATTGAAAGAGGCGCAGTGATCACCTTGACAGTTAGCACACTTCAACGTGGTTGCGCTGGAGTTGTCTTCTGAGGGGAATTCGGTGCATCGAAGGCACATTGCAGAATTTCTGCAAACACCTTCACATGGCCAATCTTCTGAAAGTTGAAGGATTGCGTTGGTCTTGGAGTAAATGGTCGAACCTGGCGGAGAAAGTGGCCAACCATCACGTAGGAGAGATAAGAGTCACCTTTGAGTGTTATCTTCACACAACGTGTGTTACCGGGGCGACCAACGTGCACAATAGCGTTGTGTTCACTTGCTGGTTTTATGAGAACTGGGGTGTCTGCGTTAGGTATTTCATTGTCAATGTCATAGCTGACTCCTGTTATTGTGGCACCATTCGCTGGTACGATGGATTGGACCTTGATGTTACCTAGTTGCGTTACATGTTGCAGTGGTTTCAGCGAATCGGGTTCCTCACATCCATTGGCAGGATGTTTCTCCTAGTGTTTATCCTGGCATCCTTGATCTATTTCGTTACGGTGTTTTCTAGACACACGGAGAGTGCTTGCTTGTTGAGGACGCGTAGGTTGTCAGTAGCGTTTTGTGGCACAAACAGGATGGAATGATGCCATTGTTGAGGAGCAGTTTTCACGGTGGTCGAACTTGACGCCGAAGAAGCGTTCATAATTCTTCGTTTGGCATTGTGGTACTGGACAAGTCGAAAGCTGTCTTTCGAGGGCTCGTCACCTGATGTGGAGTACAGCTTCGTGTTGTCGCTATCGCTCGATGTATTTGATCGCTTCCTCGAAGCGATGTCCATGGGGGAACGGGAATCAGGAGGGTCCTCGGGGTGTTGTACATCCATCACCGCGATGTAGGGTGCGGTAGACCCCACAAGTGCAGTGAGAAGTCCAGAAAAGCACAGAGACAGGCGATATCTCTCGTCTTGTCTCGCAAACACTGGCGCATAACCACTATGGGGGATTGGCCAAGAAGCAGGCAGTTTTCCGTGAGTTTAGAATTAAAGCAAAACTAAATTTGTATAGCAGAGCGTAGGACTAAAGGACTGTAATTTAGTAGTGTAATGAAAATATTGTTAAGAATTTTCATAGATTAAGTTAACATAAAGAAATGAAATAATATAAATAATTGATGATTTTAGAAATTCAGCAAGGTACTTTTTTTGTCTCTCTAATAAAATTGTAAACGGCAAGAAAAGCATCCCTGTGGCTGGATCCCAGTGAAGCCGCCGCTAAAGAAAGAATGGTTGGCGAGGTTAGCGGCAGCCCAAGTTTGCTAAATGAGTTATGTGAGCGTTTTCCTGTCTTAGAAAGCGGCGGCACGAGAGAAAGTTATATTCGATAGATTCAAGTGCACTGCAAAAAGAACATAGAGGGGACATAGCGAGACCAGACCTTTGCAAGTAAAAATTAGAGGCGGTATACGACATCTCAATTTTGTAAGGGAAACTTCCAATTGCCTTGAAGGACATCAATTATTATTCCATGGGAAGCCAAGATGATGTAATTCAGAAGATGGCGTTAGCATGGATATTGCAGAGTTTTGCGACATAGAGAAATTTCTGTACCTAGCCGTGGTGACATAAGCTGATGTCGGCAAAACAGATATCATAGGGCCATTGAGGAATGCTCGTGTGAGTGAATCAGCCACTTCGTTCAAGTGTAACCCGCGATGTCTCGGTACCCAAAGCAAACATACTTTCCTTAAGTACGAAGGTACCATTGAACAAAATGTTCGCTGAATTCTCGAATTTAAAGATGCGGTAAGTGCTGTGCATACAGATAGCGAGTCGGTTACAATAACAGCTAATGGGTCATTTTGGGGGAGTTTTCGTAATGCGAATATAATCACTGATAATTCTGCCTGAAATATAGGTGTGAAGTAGGGAAGGCGAAAGGAGTAAGACCACTGAAGAGATTCAGAGAAGATCCCCACTCCTGCCTTCTCAGTGCAGACAGAAGAGTCAGTAGCTATTACATTGTCAGTGGTTCGCTGGGGTAGGTTGGCCGTGTAAAATATTAATTAAATGTCTGATTGGTAATAGTTTAGCGTGATTTGGAAATACGTCCTCGAACTCAATGCTGAGGTCTGGTAAGGCATCATTTGAATGGCAAACTTGGCGTATGGACACATCCAATAATTGTTACCGTGCTAGCACAAATATTATCTGAGGACTGTGTGATCTCGACCACGATACTTAAAAAACTGAGACGAGTCAGTGATAAATACATATTGCGTACGCCTTTTTTAAAAGTCATAAAATTGTAAAAACGTCTGAACCGTAAGCATGTAGAATCTGCAATCTAAGGTGGGTATATGAGCTTCCTGATATAAAAAAAGTGTTGGCAGCAAATCTAGGTAGCCGGAGCCATAATCGTAGAGCTTCCCTTTCTAAAAGTATGAGAGGTTTAATGTTGTAGGTGGGACCACCGAAAAATATTACGCAGCCTAATTCTAATATAGGAGAAACACTTCGTCTTCCTCGCTATCTTGTCTACCTGAGGTTTTCCATGTTGTGATGTGTTAGGACCGTCACGTTGCAAAGCGTGTGACGCGAGGAAGATGGAGGAGACGGTGCGTGATTAGAAACATACCACACTTATATTAGATGGCACGTAAACATGAATATCTTCAACTAGACCCACACATACAAGGTTGTTCGTAAACAGGAAAAAATATAGTCTCACGAGGTTGCGGTTGAAGTCCGGAGTGTGGTGAGACGCAGAGTCCTTGAGGTGGAACACTCGCTCGTAGAATGATGACAGGCGTGGAAGAGCAGACGCAACAGCACGGGGCCGGACAAGGTGGACGCGCCCCACAGCTCAGTAGACGGGAACCGGCCACTACGGAGTCTCGAGCAAGAAGACGGCCCAAGGCGCTCGTTTCGATGACGGACGCCCGGTCACCCGAACCTCGCGCGTAGAAGCGGGTTCCGAGATGTCAGCAGGCCGACCTGGGCCCTCGTGCAAGGCGACGACCCGAGGAGCTCCTCGTCTCGATGACGGACGCTCGCTCTTCCGAACCTCGTGCGTAGATGCGGGTTTGAGGCTGCGGCAGGCCGTTCCGAGGTCTCGTGCCGTACAACGACCCGAGGCGTTCCCTGTCCCGAAGACGGACGCCCGGTCAAGTGAACCTCTCCGGTAGATGTGGGTTCCGTATGCCCGGCGGCCCTAGTCGCGCCGGCGTTCCAACGATCTCCGTTGCGCGAGCCCCTTCTCATTCGCTGCACGAGCCTCCCTCGTCTTACTTTTCCTCTTGTTGAGGACAGCCGCAATGTCGTCTGCTCTTGCGCTCGGTACTTGGTGCGTACTTCTTCACACATGTGCTTGTGTGTTGCTCTCTACGCAAGCAGGTCTGCGTTAACATTGTTAAAGCCAAGTTTTATACGTGTACGAAAGTCATTGTATAGGTGCATGCGGCGAAACAACTGGAGTGAATTTGCTCGAGTACCGCAAGACCACCACTCAGGCATTATTAATTTAAGCAATACCCTCAGGGGCCATATGGCATTAAAGAGGGGAGGGGTTACAGAGTCGTAGTGTAAGACAAACAAACAAGTACAGTCAGTTCTGTTAATACAATGATTCTCCTGATTATACAACGTTAACTATTGTTTCGCGGAAAAGTTTGTTATCGGTGATGGCTACGATACTTGAGGGAAGGTGGTTGCATTCCTGAGATGTAGGGGGGATGAAAGAATAAAAGAAAGACTTCATGTGACATGAACCAATTCCTACCTTACTGCGATGATCGACGCGGTTTAAAATGTGCTGAGGCTGCAGAACGAAATCGTCATGAAGCGGGGTGTGATTACCAATTTTATGAAATAGCGAAAGACGGGCAATCTTGCTGTGGTTAGCGAGTGGAATAAGTGCTAGGTTAGTTTACATTAAAGTTATACTCGCAGCACGGTTATATTTAGAAAGAATGAAACGGGCAGAGTTATTTTGTACTAGTTCAAGAGACGTAATGAGAAAAACGTGACTGGGATCCCATATTGCAAATGCATATTCAAGTTTCGAGCGTATTAGTCTTGTAAAGCTGTAACGTTAAAGTAGTCGGTGCTCTGAAAAAGTTGCGCAGTAACTACCCGAGCATGCGATTAGCATTGTTAATGACGTACTGTATATGAATGGTCCAATTTAAGTTATTTGTAATGTGTATAGCAAGATATTTATATCACACGACGAAATCTAAGAGAACGTTGTTCAGATGGTAGGTGCTAGGAGTACAATTAGATCTGGATACGCGCATTATTTTTCATTTGCTAATATTTAATTCCATTAGCCACTTCCCGCACCAGTCATTTATATTATCCAGATCAGCTTTGAGTGTTTTAGCGTAATCAGTGCTCTCAATTTCCCGGAAGATAACACAATCATCGGCGAACAGATGTATGTCAGAAGCTATTTTAGCTGTCAGATCATTAATATAGATAAGAAATAATAGTGGTCCCACCACAAACCCTTGTGGTACACCAGATTGAACTTCAGTGAGTGGAGAGTTAGGACCGTTAGCAGTAACAAATTGGAAGCAGTTAGTAAGGAGATGCTCTATCCATTTTTAATGATTAGAGTTGATATTTAGCGACCCGCCGTGGTTGCTCAGTGGCTATGGTGTTAGGCTGCTGAGCACGAGGTCGCGGGATCGAATCCCGGCCATGGTGGCAGCATTTCGATGGGGGCGAAATGCGAAAACACCAGTGTACTTAGATTTAGGTGCACGTTAAAGAACCCCAGGTGGTCGAAATTTCCGGAGTCCTCCACTACGGCGTGCCTCATAATCAGAAAGTGGTTTTGGCACGCAAAACCTGATAATTTCTTTTTCATATTTAGCGAGGTTAGTTAAAAAAGCAGTAGTTTATGGCATACTTTATCAAATGTTTTACTAAAATCCAAGAAGACACAGTCGGCGCACGATGAGCGATTCAGGATGCGATGCAGTTCATGAGTGAATAATACTAGTTGTGCTTCGCAGGAATATGATTTTAGAAAACCATGCTGTGCGTTAGGAAAATATGAGTTGGATTCTAGAAAGCTAGCCAAATGCATGAAAACAACATGCTCTAATAATTTACAACAGATACTTGTAAGGCATATATGGGGCCATAATTAAGAGGTGAATTTGTGGGGCCAGATTTATAGACTGGAATCACACCTTCCCAATTTTCCATTCCTTTGGAAGCTCACGTCAGTTAAGGGATTGTTGGAAATTTTCTTTAGTATCATGGAACTGAAGAGGCTAGTGCTTTTAAGGAATTTACTGTTAATGCAGTCGTAGCCAGGTGATGAATGATACCGTAAACTATCTATTAACTTGGGAATTCCGGCTACCTCAACAATCACAGGATGCTTTGGCAAGTATTCGTGTTGGTATGCGATAGGAAATTCAACATTGCCAGTTTTCGAAAACTGGCTTCTAAATTATTTATTAAGAATGGTCGCGCATATGTTCTCGTGAACATATGCGAACATAATAAAAAGAAAAGGAAAAAGAAAACGCAAGCAGGAGCAGGCATTTGCGGCATTCTCTAATGATAAACCACGGTTATATGCAAAGTGCAATTGCAGAATGAACAAACTTGGCTGCAGGTGACAGAAGCGGCCGAAGGCAAAGACTGATGGTTGTAGAACGCGGATACCTGCACAGGCCTAGAACACCGAGTTAAGGAAGAGGCATCGGATGGCTCTTGTCACTCGCACGCGGCGTGAGTGAGCGATTGCATCGGTTCGCGGGGCAATCGCATGTCGCGGGTAGTTAGGGATATATATAAAAAAAAAAGCAAATAATCTCTTAGAACGCTTGCTGCTGTGTGCTGGCTGACTGCGCAACGCCAGTGCAGAGATGACTACCCGCGAAGGATTTGTTCGCTGTGTTATTTTCAGCTGTAACCTCTGTTTCTCGGTACCTGTCATGCAGGCATGCTATTCATTTTCGAAAGAAAATATTCGATAGGGGAGGGGAAGTTTCTAAACGCTGTGACCACGAAGTTTATAGAAAGATTCGTGTACAATAACCTTCCGCTTCTTACGTAGCAGGTTGCCGTGGGAGGAATGTAATGTTTTTTAAGATTAGGTATGTGAACTTCGCGATTAAAATGTGCTTCCTTTGAAGCTTAATGTTGTTACGGGGAGATCTAAAGAAAAGGGGGTTTATTTACCCTATGTACAAGGAGACTAGAAGTGGGGCAGCAGCAACAAAGATGGCGGACGATAGGCCTCACTTCGTCCTCCTCTTGTCTGCTGTACGCTTCACCATCTTATTCTATATCCGCAGGAAAATTGGCTCATAACAATACTATGTGAAAGCGTCAATATAATTTCTTTTTAGAAATTATATTGTATGATCGTTTCCAACGGCGTTCTGAAGAACGTGTGCTGCGTCATACCAATTACTTTATATGGCGAGCAGATTCGCTGCGGCTGAGAACAATTTAATGACGTTCACGCTCGTGTCATGTCAAATTAGAGTACGTCGTCATAAATTCTTACGCGGATCGAGACAAGGCAACTTGTTCTGACATATTTTTTTGGCTTATATGGCCCAGTGTAAATGCTTGTGCGTCGATTCAACAACTCGCAGTTTTCACGCTGTTACGATGGCTAAAGCACCAGCCAGGGATATCCATGTTAATTTGCACCATTATGAAGCCATAATGATAAAGATCGCTTATACGCATGCCTAACCTAACCTAACCTAACCTAACCATGCCTGCCTTGTGACGTGATACTAGAAAATCAGATAGTTAATAAAGTTGAAGCGGAGTGCGC
This sequence comes from Dermacentor andersoni, assembly GCF_023375885.2. NCBI lineage: Eukaryota > Metazoa > Arthropoda > Arachnida > Ixodida > Ixodidae > Dermacentor > Dermacentor andersoni. Next base: position 10,882,569 of record NC_092817.1, read on the forward strand.
AGACGCTTTGTGAATTCATCTCTTTTGTCCTTTGCACCGCGAACGTCTGCTTTCCTACTTGAACACATGTCCCGTAACGTGATAGTACGGCAGTTCAAGTTTTTATGAAACGCATTTCAGCAGTGACCAATGCAAAAGTCTCTCCGACGCCTGTAGCCACATGTGTCTATAAAATACTTGGGAAATATCTTTTATCTCGTCCATTTGTCATATGTTTATGTGGACCATCATGAAGAAACGTTCTCTTGAATATTGGTAAGTAAGTAGGAATTACAGAGTCCTTTAAGTTAACAATTAACAACCATCTGAATTAAACTGAACATATTGTAGCGGGCGCTTCAAGCATACTGCTGTTGATTCGCGGCAAATCCTCTGTAAAGCCGCCATCGCATCGCCATGCTACTTTCTTCGCTCTCTTCTCCCCCCTTAATTCTTCTAATAGTCTATTTACATGCAGTCAATTTCTCGAGAGCGCGCTATCTTGTTCGCTAACTCATTCTTTCCTTTTCCTCCCGAGAGGAACTGGGAGAGAACAGCGCAGAAGCCTCGAAGAGCGTACAGTCGCATCTGGCTTGCGTGAGCTGGAAACACGCGATGACAGCGTTTGTCGGCAAATTCGGGCAGTGCTTCTAGGTTAAAGGTGACAGGACCCAGCTGTTTTTCTACGCGAAAACAATTGGAGAAGTGCGGCAGACACTATTCGCGCCGCCGGGGAACACGCAGGGCGCGCCGAACAAGTGCCAATCTGCAGCCTTGAACGACGGAGGAAAAGTTCGTTGGGATGCGATCAGATGCGACTGATGGTGCATTATAGCTAGCTGGGCTCTGAGGCACACCTTACGCAACAACTCGAGGGAGCTTGTATCTGCGGCGCGTTGGTTGCCGGTAGCGTCGAATAATAAAGAAATAAATTCTTGGGGGAGGCCGGGCGTACTCCCCTATGCGAGCTGGAATAGCGTCTCTCGTGTGACACTATAGAGGTGTCGAGAGCGAAAATCGCATCGAGGACGTAGTCATCGCAGTCGTCACGATTAAGACCGACATGAACTGTCAGGATAAATTTCACCGTGCAATTGGTCCGTTCAACCAGACCGTTCGTCTGTGGATGCTGCGGAAATGCGGCAGCATGTTTGATATGCTGATATATCGAGCTTCTTGAAGGCGCGTGATGTACACGCAATGCCATGGTCCATGGTCAGTAATCACCAGGTGGGGTGTCCCATGTGGGAAAATGATACAGTACGTCAAAAAAGAAGAGAGTATACGTAATACCGAGAAGTCGGGCGCGCCTTTAACTTCGTTCCACTTCACCAGGTAACCAGTGGTGACAATGATGAACCTGTTACCTCGCCGGGTGCGAGGAAATGGACCGCGGTCACCAATGCCGATGCCGTTAAGTGGTGACTATAGAAGTGGGATCAGCTGTGAGGCTACTAATTGTGAATGTGAAACACCGTTACGGGCATGACAAATTGTAAATGATGAGACATTGCAGTGAACACCAACGCGCATGCACGGCCACCGAACCCTTTCGGCGACTGGACCAAACAACTTGTGCTGACCCAGGGGACCCGAAGAGAGAACATAGTGGCGTATTAACCGCACCGACTACACCTGAGCAGAACCTGGTAAGCTTGGAACTTAAGCGAATGGCGACATTGTTAACGACAATGAAGTTCTTGCAATAGAGATACGGTCGGAACTTTTCCTCCAGCCACAACACGAACAAGTTCTCAAGTTCTGAGGCGTGACACCGGCTCGCTCAACCAGCGGCTAGCATATGCGATAGGCTTCGGGTCTGAGCGAATCTGGAGAAGTGCATCCCCAAGGTCGGTGGTATCGCAGCAGGGACGACATAAGGCGCATTATCTTCGTAATGTGCAAGAATCGCCGCTCTCGTGAGGGCAGCATTGAGATGACCGAACGCAGTCTTGTTCCGGCCCCATTTTCAAAGCGCTACTTTCTTTGATGGTTTGTTTAGTGGTTTCACGTGTGAAATGAAATCGGGGACAAAGCGGCGGGAACACGACGCAAAGCCGAGGAAGCCTTTTAGCTGTTTGGCTGTAATTAGGGTTGCCACTTGGCCGGTTTCAAGCGGCACGTCTAGTTATTCACTTCCGGTGCCGGCTGCTGGTTCGACCGGCACGCCATCTGACGGTATCCCGACTACCTAAATCAACGCATCAGAAGTGGTTTTTCGTGTGTTCAAACAGCTGAATTGTCGCTAGCAGATTAATTCATAATTCGTTAAGTGAGAGATACAGAGATTTCATTGATAGGAAAGACAGAGAGGTCGACCTGAGCTAGTGCGCTTTAAGTCTGCTGTACTCCGCACTGGGGAAGAGGGATGGGGAGTGAAAGTACTGGGATGGATGATGATGAGAAGTAATCAGTGCTGTTACGTTTCGCCTACGACGCGCGGTATAGCCGGCGCGGATGCAACGGACGCCGGGGCTTCGTTCAAAGCGGCGGACATTTTGGCCCGTTTGGAGCTGCCGCAAAGCCTCCCCGCCAAGCGCGTCCAGGCGTGTTTCAGTGCCACGTGTCTTCGTGTGTGCGTGTGTGTGTGTGTGCCCACGCTTGTCAAAGCGCGGCAGCCGGGGAGAGGAGCTCCCCAAGTGTGAAGCGAGGAGGTCTGATCGGCGCCGGCTCGGCGATGCGTCACTACACTCGTCTCAACATGTCTCTCAGCCTGTCCGGGCCCAGAGTCACGTGGTCTCCACCCGAGACGTTCCTTCTTGCCCTCAACTCCGAGAGTATAAGAGCAGCTGCCCCCGGACGCCGAGAGAGAGGCTCCGATTTCTTCTGTTGAGTAACGTGCTCTCCCGTCTCTCCACTTCGGTCGACCTGACCGCCCGCTCTTTTGCGATGTTAGAATAAACAAGTTGTTCTGTTACCAGTCGACTCATGCTTTGCCGGGACCTTCGGATGCTTCCAGTTGTGCCCCAGGCCGCCAGGCCAACGCTACCCTTGGGGCTTGCGACCCATTTGCAACAACGGGCGTCAGCGCTGAGTTTCCAACAACTCGTGCCAGCGGTGCGATTACAACAACTGGTGGCAGCGGTGGGATCGCGACAACGGAGGCCAGCAGCGAAGATATGCGGTTGACTGTATGCTGAGCAGCACAACGACCATCCGGGAGCAGTGCAACGAGCCCTGTGTGATGACTGGTTGCCTGCAGCGGAACGACTGCGCTGAATTCTTGGCTGCGAGGTTTGGTGAGTGCGGGACTTTCTTCTTCTGAGTTTTGCCAGGCTTTTGTTAGTGTCAGAAACAGAGCTGGTAATTGTGGTTGTCGTTGCTGCCGGGTTAGTTTGCGGCAAGACAATAGTAGACAGTAGAGAAAGCAGCATTCATAGCAGCCATGGATTTGAAGTCGTTGCGCAAACCGAAATTGCTGGAGCTTGCAAGAGAGTTGGGTCTGGATGTCTCAGACAAACTCAGAAAACCCGAACTGCTAAGGGCTATTCTTGAGTTAGAAGCTGAGGATGACGAGCTGTCGGAATGCCTTGAGACCATTGAGGAGAGGGCAAAAAGACAGGAGCGCGAACTTAAAGAACAGAAAGAGAGACAGGAGCGTGAACTTAAAGAACAGAAAGAGAAAGATGAGCGTGAACGAAAAGAACAGAAAGAAAGAGAAGAGCGCGAACTTAAAGAACAGATAGAACGAGAGCAACAAGAAAAAGAGCGCGACCGTCAACACGCTTTGGAAATGAAGCGTCTCGAGATAGAGATGGAACGCGCTCGTAATGGAAGTCAGGCACACGGTGCAGGAGAACGAGTATTGTTCAAAATGACTGACCTGATGCGGCCGTTTAAGCTTGGAGAGGACATTGGTTTGTTCCTGGTTAACTTTGAGCGAACGTGCGAGAAGCAGGGGTTCTCTCGGGAAACGTGGCCACAGCGCTTGCTCACTTTGTTACCCGGCGAGGCGGCCGACGTAGTCGCTCGCTTGAATAGAGAGGAGGCAGAGGATTTCGACAAAGTGAAATCGAGTCTGCTAAAAAAGTACAGGCTGTCAGCGGAGGCGTTCCGTCGGAAGTTTCGGGAAAATGAGAAAGGTAAAAGTGAGTCATATACAGAGTTTGCCTACAGGCTTATGTCAAACATGCAGGAGTGGCTCAAAGAAGAGAAAGCGTTGGGTGATCACGAGAAAGTTCTGCAGTGTTTCGGGCTGGAACAGTTTTATAGTCGGTTACCTGAGAACGTGCGGTACTGGGTCTTGGATAGGCCAGACGTTAGTACGGTGGCTAGAGCCGCCGAGCTAGCCGAGGAGTTTGTGACGCGTCGGGCTCGCGGAGCTAAGGACGGTCAAAAGGGTGAATTTGGCTCCAAGTTTGAGAGGCCGAAGTTCACGCCCATGAGAGCAAAGGGGGACACACGTAGTTCGGATGCGAGTGAAAGCAGTCCGACTGAACGTAAGGAGACGGCGGCAGCCGAAGCCGAACGCAAAGCGGTTCGAGATGAGGCAAGCGCGCGTGTGTTATACGTGCCAGAAGCCGGGTCACTTTTCGGCGCAGTGTCCAGAAACAAAAACAAAAGTCGTGTTTTTGTCATTATGCAGCACTGACGAGAACATGAAGCTTCTCGAGCCTTACATGCGAGACCTCCTCGTGAACGGGAAAGAGTGCCGAGTGCTTCGTGATTCCGCAGCTACAATGGATGTAGTTCACCCCTCTTACGTAGAACCCGATATGTTCACGGGCGAGTGCGCATGGATCAAGCAAGCCGTGGAAGCTCATAGCGTGTGTCTGCCCGTAGCAAAAGTGCTTATTGAAGGACCTTTCGGAGCACTTGAGACGGAGGCCGCAGTGTCATCTATGCTGCCCCCCCAGTACCCGTACCTATTTTCGAACAGGTCCGATCATCTCCTGCGCGAGAAGGGGCTTTTGTTTGGTGAGGCTAGCGTTCAGGCCTTAACCAGATCGAAGGTTCGGGAGCTCGCTGCAAAGGCGGTAGTTGCGGGGCCGACGTTGTCGAACAATGAGAAAGGGTCAGAGGCGCAGCAAGCTGATATTCAGAGCACGCCCGAACTGAATAAAATTGAGCCTGTAGCGTTAAAGGCACCAGATACTGGAGAGGAAATTCCCGATGCGGGAAAGTTAGAAGAGCTATCTGCAGATTTGCTCATCGCGCCTACGTCAGACGGACTTAATAGGTTGCTAAAAGTCAGCCGGTCGGCTTTGATAGCCGAGCAAAAGAAGGATGGCAGCCTAGAAAACATACGCTGCATTGTCAAGGAAGGTATCGCCAAGAAAAATGCTCGCTTTGTGGAAAGAGGTGGGGTCCTGTACCGGAAGTATCTAGACCGCAGGGGAGTGGAGTTCGATCAGCTGATCGTGCCTCAGTGCTACCGTCAGGATCTGTTGCGCTTGTCGCATGGGGGTTCGTGGTCCGGACACCTAGGAGTTAAGAAAACTAAGGACCGTCTCTTGCAGGAGTACTATTGGCCAGGGTGTTTTCGGGACGCAGACCACTTTGTGAAGACATGTGACACCTGTCAGCGGGTGGGCAAACCAGGGGACAAATCGAGGGCGCCGTTGAAGTTGGTACTTATTGTTACGGAGCCTTTTAGACGGCTCGTTATTGATACAGTGGGACCTCTGCCGGTAACAACCACGGGGTACAGACACATTTTGACTGTGATCTGCCCAGCGACAAAGTTCCCTGAAGCAGTGCCGCTTAAAGAACTAAGCTCAGTTGAGATAGTCAATGCACTACTGTCCATATTTGCGCGAGTTGGTTTTCCTGCGGAAATCCAATCAGATCAGGGCACAGTGTTTACTAGCGCTTTGACGACAGCCTTTCTCGAAAGGTGCGGGGTAAAGCTGTTACACAGCTCAGTGTACCACCCACAGTCGAATTCCGTTGAAAAGCTCCACTCCGTCATGAAGCGCGTGTTGAGAGCATTGTGTTTTGAACATCAAACTGACTGGGAGCTGTGTCTGCCTGGGGTGACGTTGGCATTAAAGACCGCGCCGCATGCGGCTACGGGGTTTTCGCCAGCTGAGCTAGTGTACGGTCGCTCGCTGCGTTCTCCGCTTCGCATGCTTCGAGACGGATCACTGCCCTCTCCAATGGCTGCAGACCATCTCTTCCACAAATGGCCGCCTCCTGCGCTGGAGCCTCGCTTTGCAACAACATTCCTTTGAGGTGCGTTACAAAAAGGGGAGTCTCAACGGTAACGCCGATGGCTTAAGTCGAAGCCCCTAACGTGGGAATCAGCCTCAAAATTGTTTGTTACTGATGTTTTTCTTCCTGAGGCAGGAGTTTTAACATATTGCTTTTGTGTAGTGTTTCAAAGTGATGATGTGCTTTCTAGTGCAATTTTCCGATTTGTGGACGCGTTCTGAGTGCTGCTAAACTACTGTAAGGAACTAGGCAGTAGTATAAAAGGGGAAAGAGCCTGGCAGGGCTTAGTGAGGGTTGTGCCGTGCTTGCTGACTGAGCGGTTGAGTTTCGGCGTAGTTCTAACGCTTGCCGGGAACGAGAACAAAAATGTCAACTCTCCCGAAGTCACTTTGCAGTGTCCTGTGTGAACCTGAACGAGAGAACGAGGCCTTCTCTGTGCGCTGCGCTCAAGAAACGCCGAAGGACGACCGACTTCGGTTATGAGCATCATCAAGCGACATCCCTCCGGACAGCGGATGCAGTCCCCTGACCATCGGGATCTCCTTCCCCCGGCGGGGCGGTCTGTTACGTTTCGCCTACGACGCGCGGTATAGCCGGCGCGGATGCAACGGACGCCGGGGCTTCGTTCAAAGCGGCGGACATTTTGGCCCGTTCAGAGCTGCCGCAAAGCCTCCCCGCCAAGCGCGTCCAGGCGTGTTTCAGTGCCACGTGTCTTCGTGTGTGCGTGTGTGTGTGTGTGCCCACGCTTGTCAAAGCGCGGCAGCCGGGGAGAGGAGCTCCCCAAGTGTGAAGCGAGGAGGTCTGATCGGCGCCGGCTCGGCGATGCGTCACTACACTCGTCTCAACATGTCTCTCAGCCTGTCCGGGCCCAGAGTCACGTGGTCTCCACCCGAGACGTTCCTTCTTGCCCTCAACTCCGAGAGTATAAGAGCAGCTGCCCCCGGACGCCGAGAGAGAGGCTCCGATTTCTTCTGTTGAGTAACGTGCTCTCCCGTCTCTCCACTTCGGTCGACCTGACCGCCCGCTCTTTTGCGATGTTAGAATAAACAAGTTGTTCTGTTACCAGTCGACTCATGCTTTGCCGGGACCTTCGGATGCTTCCAGTTGTGGCCCAAGCCGCCAGGCCAACGCTACCCTTGGGGCTTGCGACCCATTTGCAACAACGGGCGTCAGCGCTGAGTTTCCAACAACTCGTGCCAGCGGTGCGATTACAACAGTGCTTACGCATGTGCATTAGAAGGTGGCTCTACGAGGGACGCTCGTCTAGCTGCATGTCATGCAGAAATTTCAACAGCGCTTTAGTTGTCCGCATTGAAGTTAAACTTTTCTCGGTTGTGAAGCTGTCGTGTTATGGGATGTTGTGAGACTGAGCGGTCTATCCTCTTGATTTCATTTTTCCTTCTGATCTTTCTACCATCAGTCCAAACGCAACTACTGCTTCTCCACGAGACGTCTTCTTTGAGGCCACACACTGATGGCTGCTCTCACTGGCACGACCAGTTTGGGCCCCGAGCCAAACGAACACATATATTGTCATTTTTCCTGGCCCAACATATCCCTAGGCAATAGAAACGACCCTCAATGTGCTGTTGGCTTTAGTCACGAGTCTTCCAAAAAAAAAAATTAAATGTGTGAAACATTATAAAGCCTTTCAATAAATTTCTATCATGCAAACTTGGTACTCGTCGTATGAACAGTTTATTTTGTTTTCGTTTTGTTTGTATTTTCTCATAACATATAGACCGTTTTTTCATGGGCACTACCATATTACATAAGGTCCCTCTAGAAATTATTGAAGGACTTTAATATTGCATACGCAGTGGCCCCATCTATGGGCGGTCGGCATGCTGGCTTGGGCGAGCGCTCTCCGTTTTGTATGTCAGGGATACGCTTGCCGCTGGTTTCTGGTGTTTGTTTTCGCGCTCGCGCGGTCTCTTTAGTGTGACGTGGCGCCTTGTACGTGGAAAATGGTTCTGTGAGACGTATTGAAGTTGTTTAAGTCGGCATGGCCTGACTCTGTGCTGGCGTTGAGGCAGACGGAGCATACAGCGCGATATGTGCGCGCGTGTTTGAGCTTACAATCAGCCTCGGAGATCAATTGTGTATTTCTGAAAATTGCATTCTCTAATGTGACCTTATAGCAGTATTGTACTTTATTTCTAAGCTGCGGTTTAGGAGCAATGAACCATACGCGACGACCATAACAGCGTGCGTACCGTTCTGCTAACTTGTGCTGTTATACTTTGAGAACCGTTCAAACTGTTAGCTGTAGATTATATTGCGTGACTACTTGGTTCGGTGGAGGTGGTTTCCACACAGAAATAAGATAGGTTTGGTTAGTAATAACAGCATGCCTTACCATTTGAATTGCACTTGTCCAGCAAGGCAACCGTTCACGAACTGCGCGAGCGTTCGAAGCTATGGTAGATGGTGTTACAGCTATCTTTGTTCTATATAGCGCATGGTCCAAGAATCAGGCAACAACGCTTATAGATCAATAAACGTTGTGCGGCATGACCATGCGCGGTCTTGTTGCGGCGTTAGCGCGTTCTCTACCTTTTTTTCCGAGAAAGAGAATGATAACCAAAACTTCTTTTTTTCGGTTTTGTTCGTCCCGTTCTCGACGTGCTTACCCGTATTACGGAAATTTTGTCCTCACAAATAGCCATCGCATTCTTTTTATGCGATCCTTCTTGTATATTAAGGCTTTACAGGGCAAAAAAAGGCAATGCCGAAGCACATAGCTTCCATATATGTATCATGCATGTTGGTTCAACAACCACAGTGATCGCTGTGCTGAGCAGCGCCAGCGGCCTCATACAGGAGGCTAGCCTAGACATATCATAGTGATTTCAAGTCTGCTTGACTTGAAATGCGTGAGAACGATGCCGGTGTATCACAAATATTTGATAGCGCCTGGCGCTTGGATGTTTCGGCGTTGTCTTAGGTTGGCCGTACACAAGCATGCGCTCTTATGTTTCAGTTCCTACGCCATGCGATCAGATAGTGAGCAGATTTTCCATTTCTTGGCAAAACGCAGAAACCCGTTCTCTTCGTAGGATTAAAACCGATACACCGAAAATTGTTCACAACGCATACACACACCACGGCTGACGATGCGCGCCACATGTTTGCGCCCCCAAGAGATATTTCCGCACATTGTAGTTGCCGTTGCACCGAAAGACGACACACTGGTTCCCCGATGACCTTGTATGAACGGAGGTTGGGTAATTTTCACAAAGTACGAGCTGAAAAATTTCCAAATCGTTCCTCAGCACGCGACAGCAATACTTTCAAGCAACGCCGCGCCGGATCGCACGAGCCAGCGAGGAGGAAAGCCTCGCCGCGCGCCCATTTTCTTCTCGCCCGATAAAAAGGCATTCGCCAAAAAGAAAGAGAACAAAAGAAAGAAGAGAAACCTCGTGCGCGGCCGTCACTGTATGCCACATTTCAGCCACGCTGGGCAACTATTCCATCAGCCAAGAGGAGGCCTGCTTGCTGGCAAACTCCTGAGTGGCGGTGTCCGGCAGGCCGTCCTCGATGGGTGAAGCTAAAACAGCTCCTGTGTCAGGACAAACTGCTCGGGAGAAACTACCTGCGTCTTCAAAAGGGCCTGGGGCCCTAGCTCTTGGGTCGCGTAGTGAAGTGAAGACGCTTTATGCATTCAATGAGTTCGGAACACTTCTAAACCAAAGCCCAAGTACTCGCCTTTCACTAGTCAATGTTTTAGCATATGACATACAGATAAGGTAGTGATTAGAATATACCTCTTCATGTCTGGGACACCTTCACGAGCCTGTCAACATTCGAGCATATTATTTGTAGTGCTTCTCATATGTAATTGCTACCGCCTTCGTGACAACCCAGTTCAATATATTCGTCGTAATAAATATAGCTCTCTAACAGCGAGAAGGAATGTTGGAAGCTGAAAATTTTTATTTATAGAAGCGTGACCTTCGACTAAAGCCGTCTACTTATATAAAATCAAATGGAAGTTCATTTTAATTTTGTTGAGATACAGAAAGAAGGACTGTGAAAAATAGCCGTCTTTAGAACAGCTTGACTATAGCCCCGTAATACATTTCGAAGCGGTAAAGACACTTCGTTAGACAAAAAAAAAAAAAAAATAAAGTGGCACCAGCTGACAGCCAGCATATACAGTAAGGTGTACACGCTAGAGAATGAGAACCTACAGGTCATACAGAGATATTTCAAATATTTTTTATCAATATATTTAAATTTCTAAATTTTTAAATAAATATGTTGAAATATTTTAATCAATATATTACCATCTGTGAAATAAGGAATGAAGCACGAAGGTCTTTGTGAAATTGAGAAAGCTGAATACTATACGGATAGATAAAATCAAATACAAAATTTCTTAATGACAACATTGTATATCAGAAAAAAAAATGAATCATACTAAACAACTAGATACAAGAAAGCTAAATACAACATATAAAAGAGCTAGATACAGTACTACTCATTCGCCACAGAAATACACTGCCTAATAAAAGAAAAGAAGCCTACTAAGCTACACTTCACTGTGACACAATGCTGTGGGGCTCCCGCACCGCGGGACGGCGCGCGCAACGGCCGGCGCCATGGAAGACGACGAAGCGCGTAAGCTTCACGCTCTTCTTCTGGCCCGCCATTAAAGAGAAGCGTATATTTTGTAAAACTTGTCTTCAATCCACGTTACATTTTTCTGGTGAAGGTGCGGGGTACATGATACCAAGCCCAGATCGAACGCCGTCTACAAACCCAGTACGAAGTCCGGTCGAGCTGACTGCTGTTCACGTACGGACAAGCCGTCGACTTCAGGGACTGCCACCTGAGCACGAGCCTCTACCCAATCGAGTCGGAAAGATGAGTACATCAGTTCCGTCTTCTTCCTCAACGGCACCGACCGAGGTCGTCCTTAACCAGCCGCGAATCCCCATATCCTTCCATGGGGACACTTTCGAGGATGTTGAGTACGGGCTAGATCACTTTGAGCGTGTCGCAGAATTCAACGGCTGGCCTCCAGAGCGCGAGCTGCTCAACGCCTGCTTTGCCCTCAAAGACTACGCGCGGACATGGTTTGAGAACCGTGAGGCGGCCTTATAGACAGGGGCGATTTCCGACGCCAGCTAATCAGCACATACGCCAGCCTCGATCGCAAGGAGCGAGCTGAATCTGCAATTCAGGCGAGAGTACAGCGGCCGAACGAAAGCGTCGCAATGTTTGTCGAAAATATGTGCCGACTTTTCCGACGCGCGGATCCATCCATGCCGGAAGAAAAGAAGGTCAGGAACCTGATGCGTGGTGTCAAGCAAGAGTTATTCGGTGGCCTAATACGCAACCCACCAAAGACCGTCGCAGAGTTTCTCGCGGAAGCCAAATCAATGGAAAAGGCACTGCAGCAACGAACAAGGCAGTACAACCGCGACGTGTCGACCCTATCGCGTGAGCTTCTCGCTATATCCTTGGACAATACCGACGCCTTGCGGGAGCTCATTAGGCTTGTTGTCCGAGAGGAGCTCCAAAAGCTTCAGGTGGCTCCGGTATCGGCACCGCGACTCGCTCTGGCTGAGGTCGTCCGGGAAGAAATCAGGCAGGCAGTACAAGTCCCGGAGCGAAACGAGGCACCACAGCACGAGGTACGGCAGCCACGGCCTCGCATGTCGTATGCGGAAGCTGCGCGAACTTCGTTGTCTCTGACTTTTCACGATGCGCGCGATGTTCCGGACTTTCATGGTGTGCGCGCCGTTGAACAAGCAACTGCCGACTTCAGGACTCGCCGCACGCCATTCATGGCTGAAACACGACCACCCCGCAAGAGCGACGTATGGCGCACTGACGACCGGAGACCCTTGTGTTTTCATTGCGGTGAAGCCGATCACCTCTACAGGGCCTGTCCTTACCGCCGAGCTGGGCTCCGTGGATTTTCACTGAATGCGCCTTGCCCACGAAGTGGTGAACGCCCCCTCGAGATTGAAGCCTACCTCGCGGACGCCAGGAGCTATTTTGGCCCACGATTCCGCAACCCCCGGTCACCGTCACTTGCCCGATACAGGTCTCCCAGCCCCGTCTTCACGCCTAGCACAACAAGGCATCGCTCACTCAGCCCTGCTTCCCGGGAAAACTGAGTCCAGCGACCTGCGGAGGTGAGGTCGCTGACGTTGCGAACGCTGACGATCCTCCATTACGACGACCGCGAAATGACGTAATTGAGACGCAGAGAAAGCAGTGTAATTCGGTGTCAGTATCTTGCGACGTACCAGTTACCATAGATGACCACGAAGTCACGGCGCTAATCGACACGGGTGCGGACACGTCTGTTATGAGCCAGAATCTCGCGCGCACACTGAACAAAGTTTCGACGCAATGGACCGGAACTCAAATTCCTACTGCAGGAGGGCACCTCATAACTCCAATGGGCCGGTGCACGGCACGAGTCAACATTCGGGGCTTCACGTACATCGGCGACTTCGTCACTCTTCCTGAATGTGGATTTCCTTCAGGCGAACGGTGCCATCATCGACCTGCAGGAGTCCAGAGTTAGCTTCGCTACTACGCAAGCCATAGCGAACAGTAACAGTAATGACAACGACAGTGACATCGCGCTTCGCGTAGCTGACGATCACGTCACGTTGCCACCCAAGAGCAGCGTACTTACCCTTGTCCCATGCGACATGGAAGACGACGCCGAAGGAATTGCTGAGGCCAACATCCCCCTGCTTCTTGAGCGCCACATTTGCATAGCCAGAGGGCTTCTTCAGGTGCGAAACAAATGTTCAGTCGTTTTGCTAACAAACTTTAGCAACGAGTATCGGCATGTACCGCGAGGAACGACAATCGAATTTCTTCGCGAAATCATTGATGTCACTGACATTGTCACATTGGAAATCGCATCGCCTCAGCAATCTGAGTTACCCATCCTAAAGGAACGGATTCACGTTAACGCTGCTCTGCCAGACCATCAGAAAGACCATCTACTGAGTCTCGTGAATGAATTAGCGGACTGTTTTTCAATGTCGTCCAAAGTACGGCGCACGTCCATCACAAAGCACCGCATTATTACGGACGAGTCTGCACGTCCTGTTCGTCAGCATCCTTACAGAGTGTCTTCAGTGGAAAGGGAAGCGATCAAGCATCAGGTGAAAGAGGTGCTCCAAGACGACGTGATCCAGCCGTCCACAAGCCCGTGGGCCTCCCCTGTAGTGTTAGTCAGAAAGAAAGATAACACACTACGGTTCTGTGTAGATTACAGGAAATTTATCAGTGTCCCCAAGCGCGATGTTTATCCATTGCCCCGCATCGACGACGCATTAGATCGTCACAACATGGCAAGTTTTTTTCTTCGTTGTACCTTAAATCCGGGTATTGGCAAATCAAAGTTGATGAACAGGATCGTGAAAAAACAGCGTTTGCGACACCTGACGGGCTTTATGTGTTCAAAGTTCTCCCCTTCAGTCTCTGTTCCGCACCTGCCACTTTTCAGCGGATGATGGATACCGTGCTTGCTGAACTCAAATGGCAAACCTGCCTCGTATACTTGGACGACGTCGTCGTGTTCTCAAGCACGTTTGACGAACATCTCGCACGACTCGAGAGTGTCCTCGCTGCGATCCGTACTGCCGGCCTCACCATCAAGCCTGAAAAGTGCTACTTCGGGTTCCAAGAGCTCAAATTTCTTGGCCATGTCGTTGGTCCTAAAGCCGTCCGACCAGACCCCGAGAAGTTAGCTGCCGTCGCCGAGTTTTCGCCACCCACAGACAAGAAGGCTGTCCAACGCTTCCTTGGTTTGTGCGCATATTATAGGCGCTTTGTCGAGGGATTCTCGAGAATTGCTGAGCCTCTGACACGGCTTACACGCGACGGTGTGCCTTTCATTTGGGCGGACGAGCATCAGCAGTCGTTCAATGAATTGCGCCAGCGTTTGCAAGCGGCCCCGATACTTGCTCATTTCGACGAAGACGCTGACACTGAAATCCATACTGACGCCAGTAATACGGGTCTCGGTGCAGTTCTTGTGCAGTGGCAAGCTGGTGCTGAACGCCCTATTGCTTATGCAAGCCGCAGTCTCACCAAGGCTGAGAACTACTCAACCACTGAAAAAGAATGCTTACTCGTTGTGTGGGCCATTGGTAAATTCCGACCCTACTTGTACAGTAGACCCTTTAAGGCTGTCAGCGATCACCACGCCCTGTGTTGGCTTGCCAACCTCATGGATCCTTCAGGCAGACTAGTCCGCTGGAGCCTGCGCTTACAAGAGTACGACATAACAGTTGTCTACTGATCTGGGAGGAAGCACAGCGACGCTGACTGTTTGTCACGTGCACCACTCCCTACGACGTCATTGGATCCTGACCATGACTTGCCATTTGTCGGCGTTATTGACGCCATAAAGATGGCTGAGCACCAGTGCGCTGACCCTGAGCTGCTGCCGTTGATCGAGCACCTTCAAGGAGTTGCAGGTGTTTTACCCCGCTCGCTCATGCGCGGCTTATAGTCGTACCGCTTGCACAACAGCGTCCTTTACAGGAAAAACTGCGGAAGCGGTCCCAATACGTTCTTCCTTGTCGTGCCGTCGGCGCTGCGCCAAGACATTTTGCAAGCCTGCCATGATGAGCCATGCGCGGGACACCTGGGATTCGCTAAAACATTAGCAAGAATACGACAGAAGTATTACTGGCCCCGGCTTTATTCTTCTGTGAAACGGTACGTGAAGAGCTGCCGCGATTGTCAACGCCGCAAGAAACCACCAGTTAAACCGGCTGGCTTTCTCCACCCTGTGGACCCTCCTCAAGCACCGTTCCAACATATAGGAATGGATCTACTTGGGCCATTCCCAGTGACCTCTTCGCACAACAAATGGATAGTCGTCGCTACCGACTACTTAACTCGGTACGCCGAAACCGAAGCTATTCGGCAAGCAAACTCGTATGAAATGGCCAAGTTCTTTGTACGCCACATCGTCCTACGACATGGTGCACCGTCTGTTGTCATCACCGACCGCGGTACAGCATTTACAGCCGAACTTATGCAGGACCTTCTCCAGCTGACGCATTGCTCTCACCGCCAGAGCACTGCGTATCACCCTCAGACCAATGGATTAACGGAACGTCTGAACAGAACGCTGGCTGATATGCTCTCCATGTATGTCGACGTAGAGCACAAGACGTGGGACGAGATTTAACCTATGTGACCTTCGCGTATAACACTGATGTACAGGAGACTACGCAGTATACGCCGTTCGAGCTTGTATGCGGCCGTTACGTCACGTCCACACTTGACGCCATGCTACCTCTGGCTGAGTATAGCCCGACCAGCGAACACGTAGAAGAGTTCGTACAAAGAGCTGAAGAAGCCCGGCAGCTTGCTCGGCATCGTATCCGGAGCCAACAGCATGCCGACACCCTTCGGTACAATCAAGGTCGACGCGGCGTCCATTACAATACCGGCGCCTTCGTGTGGGTCTGGACGCCCATCCGTCGCCGTGGACTCTCGGAAAAGTTGCTCCGCCGGTATTTTGGTCCCTACAAGGTTACACGCCGCCTCAGTGACGTTAGCTACGAAGTCGTCCCCTGCAGTTCTGACCCCGGTTCGCCCCGTCGTCGTCCTCGCGCTGAGGTTGTTCATGTAGTGCGCATGAAACCCTACTATGCGCGTACGTGAACACCGAGCTGCACCTGAGGAGCTCGACTTGTCGTCGCTGAAAGAACTTCTTCACGCGACCGAGACGGCCGCTTTTCGCATGGGGGGGGGGGGGGGGGGCAATTGACACAATGCTGTGGGGCTTCCGCACCGCGGTACGGCGCGCGCAACGGCCGGCGCCATGGAAGACGACGAAGCGCGTACGCTTCACGCTCTTCTTCTGGCCCGTCATTAAAGAGAAGCGTATATTTTGTAAGACTCGTCTTCAATCTACGTTACAACTGTGTATAAGCACCCTTTCTATGTGGAAACGCTATCCACGAAGGTCTATCCTGAGCCAACAAAATTTCTGTGCACTGACTTAGTACAAACAGATTATCCTCTAGGCATCTGCCTAGCCTGAACACATTCTGTAGCTCCCCAATATATCATTGTTTTCACCCTCTTCGACAAGCCTAACTATATGGCTTGCATTGCCATGCTATATATCACCTACGTTACTGTAAGTGCGAGCTCTTCATATACTTATTACCTGTGCCTTTATAGATAAGGTTTAGCCTTCTTACTCGCCAATAATTCAGAATTTGCTTTATTTTAATTCCTTGCTTGATGATGCTAGTCAGCTGTGCCTTGCTCTTTGTACCTGGTCGTCTTATTAGCTGCATTGAAATTTCATTGTGTCCTAGCTGCTGTCGTGTCATTACGGACATTTTCTTCTGCATTTTCTTAATTAAAGCTTGCTACGTTAAATTTTTTTCTCTCTGGCTTTGCCTGTGGCTGGATCTGTATAAGCCTGGATTACCGCTTTTTTTTCTTGCAGTATTAACCCCTAATAAACTCCCACATGTAACACAGAACGTCATTGTCTTCGAATATGATAGCGTTTTGATCCGGTATAAAGCTTTGCGAATATTTAATTGATAGTCCTAGTGCCTTCACATGGTCCCAGAATCTTTTTGGTGCGTCTTTATCTGTTTCGGAAATGTCTTGAACCCAACGGTCACTTGTACAACTATTTTTGTCTTGTGCCAGTTCATTCGCCGCACACTTTGCTTTTCCCGGTGCGTGTCCCATCTAAGCAGTACCTGTCTTTCGTGTGATCCAAACTTTTTGGATTGTCTATGATCCATATAGACGCCTGTTTGCGCTATTCTATAGCTAGCTCTATTCCCTTGTTCTACTACTTAGTACGTACACGTTTTCCTCTCCGTCAACAATTTTTTAGCCGTGTTTGTTTTGTCTACTGCTGCATGACATCTGCCAGCTTGCGCAGCAGAATGGCAGCGCCATCTTCCGACGGCTTTGGGAAACCGACACTTGCTGGGAAATAACGGCGCCTAGAAGAGCGCTTGAGCCAGTTGTTCGTTCAGAGCTGAATTCGCACGTAGCTTTGCCCTACCGTAGCGCGTCCTTTGCACACCAGCACACCGAAGGCTCGCCCTGCATGGTTACCGATGCTGTTCCTTCCTTACTTTATACAGGAAAATGGATGAATGTTCGAATAAGCCTGAATGTATGAATAAGCCTAATAGCTATGAGCGACGCAATGCCACCGCCGAGATAGATAGCTGCCTTACTTTGGTGCAAAAAGTATAGTTGGCTAGTGATAAAGGGAACAATGGCATCAACTTCGGTTGGCCGCCCATATGCATAATTTTAACAAACGTGTGTTAAATGGAACTTTAGTTTCTTTGAACTCTGGGTAAATAGAACGTTAACGGTGACTACACTTAGCTTATCGACTCAAGGAAAAAGAAAAGCCCTGCAGACATGTCAAATAGGGATGCTATAGATAGTGAGGAATGTCCAATCCATCAAGACGTTGCTGGAAATTTAATAAAAATTATAGATATCCAAGTTTCAATGGTGCCTCCATGATGACGACATTTTTTTAACTGCATGTAATTAAGAAGAGGTTGGTGCATTTGTGTGGCACCGGCTACTCCTCTTCTCTTACATGATAGTTATCGTCGCAAAGTTGTCAACAATCACAAAACTGGACTCATAAACGCACGAACGAACATTCACGTGCTAATTGTCAGTATTGCTATATAAATAAATGTTCGCGCAACAGAAGAGTTCACGTAGCATAAATACACACAAAACCGAAGTATTCGCATGCAACACATGAGTTCACACACCACAAAAGTTCACAAAGTCACGATGTTCACACGGAAGATGTTAGGCACTTGCAAATCAGGTCCCTCTTGAATGCCGCACTCTGAGTACAACAAATACACATGCTACACGAACACGAATACACAATGAACACGTAATTAATGGTGCCTGTTAAAAACAAGACCGCCAGCAATTACTGTTGTATGACTTAGTATTATTGTGATATTTTTTATTCCTCTAAAAATTGTACTAAGGCTCACGCAATGGTGTTTTGAAGTTTTTCTGTTGGCCACGGGCCTAAAATTTTCCCTAAGGATAGTGGCCGTCTATCCAAGCCACGTAGTTTTTCCGAAAGGTTCTTTTGGGGGGCATCATGATTCTTACAGAATGGAAGAAGGTGTTCTGTCTTCTTCAACCTCTTCACATGAGCATGTAGCACTGTTAGTTCTTTTTTTTTATCCTATACAGGAAGCTTTTAGTGTAGGTAGGGCCTAGCCAAAGCCTATGAACTGTTGTTTCAACAGGAAATAGCGAAATTGAATTATATTCCAGGATTTATATTACATAATTCAGGGTTCTGCGCATCATTTATGAACCAAGTTTCCTTGGACAATCTACCGCATAAGTTTGTTCAATAAACATCGCGCATCACTCACCGCTAGAGGAAGTAGTGATAATTCATTCTCTTGATGCGCTGCACGTGCCTTGTGATCAGCTGTTACATTTGCTATGATTTCACAGTGACTTGGAATCCACTGGAAAGTTATTTCATGTTGTAGATCTTTCGCTATGACGTCACGTATGTCTTGTGTATTTCATATGTCAATGTGATGTTTGCTTTTCTTAACAGATTTCATTTAAGCACAGCAATGAAGCTTGTGAGTCACTCATACTTACTCAGCGAAGAGGTTCTGACTGCTGGCATATGTAACGTAAAGCAGAAAGTATTGCGTGAAGTTCTGCAGTTGCGGACGTTGTAAATTGGCAAAGCTTATAAGCTCTTTTCTCTTGGTATGCAGGTATATAAAACGCAGATGTAGAGCTTTGTTTCCAGTATGATCCATCGGTATACACGTGAATGCGATCTACGCGCTTAGTGTAAGGATGTGATAAAGTTAATTGCTTTTTCACAACTACGGGCATATCACATTTGCGACCTGCTCCAGGAATTGAAGTGACTATTTCTGGAATGCTTGTAGCAATGGGGGATGAGCCGCGCAAGTAGGCGAATATTCGTTAGTAGGCAATAACCTTTGCACCGCCGTATATCTTCAGGGATACGTGCCACGGTTCTACCCTGAAGGTCTTGGCATAGTGGATCGTCAGCGTGTTGCGTTGCCAAACGAAAAAAGTGACAAGTTTCCGTAAATCTTAGTGCATGAAAAGTTGGTAGGTGGGACTCAGTAATTACCAACGCACTGACAGATGCACGTGGATCGCCAAGACATATGCGAAAGCTTCTGGGCAGCAATCTTTGAATTGTTTCCTCTAGAACAGGATATACCATGTAGCACAGGAGCAGAATATGCTATTGTTTGTCTACTGATCGCCGAGTGAATGTGTGATAAGGAAGAGGTTGATCTACCCCATCTCACTCCGACAAATCGACGAAGAATGTTGATTAGGGAGTCGACTTTCTCTTCTAATGCTTTTATTTGGGGAGCCCATGATAGCCGCCTGTCTATGTATACCCAAGAACTTCTGTTGTCGCACAAGTTGCAGACTAAGAGAATCTAGCACGAGCTGGAATCTCTTGAGGCATTTCCTTGTAAAAGGAAGTACAGCAGTGTTCTCACGTGAAACAACCACGCCTGCGCTTTTCAAAAAATCCTTAATTATTGTAAGGCCAGCTAGTAGCTTTTGCTGAACGGCTTGAGTACTCGAGTCAGATGCCCATATGCACAAGTCGTCTGCATATAGTGAATAGATAATTATACATGTATAATTATAAATTATAATAATTTTTATTTCGTTTAGTTATTTTTTATAATTATTATAATTGTTTCTAAATTATAATTATCATAAATAATTCAAAATAGCAGGCAAGAGAGAGCGAAACAACTTTATTGACCCATAACGAAATGTGGCGCGTTAAGCGCCTCTTCACGGGTTCCATATGCTTCCACGGGTTCCATAGCCCCTGTGGATCAGTCGGAGCTGGTCTTGCAGGGCGGGGCTGGATAGCAGATATGTGGTAATACAGCCATAACACAGTTAAATAGGAATGGACTGAGTACACTACCTTGCGGAACGCTTTGATTCACTTTACGTTCTGTGCTTTCGCCATCAGCAGTTCCAATAAAAATTTTCCTGTCTCTTAAGAAATCCATAATCCATCTCAGTGTTCGGCCAACTATGCTCAACTGAATTACAGTACGTGCGTGATGTTCGCTGTGTCGAATGCACACTGTATGTATAGAAGCCCTGCAATGGTGATTCTTCCACAGCTCATCTCATGATCCACGTATGTAACAAGACCGAAATAGCATCCATCGTACACCGGCGCCTGCTGAAGCCCGCCATTTTCGGGTAGTGCGTTGGTGCATACTGTCCACCACTGAAGCCTAGAGTCTATCATCTTTTCCTTAAGTTTACGTAGGCAACTTGTCAGACTGACAAGGCGGAAATAATCTAGCTATAAAGGAGTTTTACCCGGCTTTAGTATCGGAACCACTCGTGCACTTTTCCAGGAAGGAGGAAGTTATTGTGGCCACAAGACCCAGGCCTTTCAGGGTAGCATATGCGAACCCGTCAGGTCCAGCTGTTGTCCGCTGGCGGCACGATACAAGTACGTTCTTTAATTCCTCTCATGAAAACGGCTAGTATAGGCCATGATGATGGCTATTGATAGAAAAATTGATCGATGCTTTGACTTCTTCGACAGAGTTACTGTATTCAGATGTGTTTACTGCTGCAAATGGGCGTGTAATAAGCTGACAGAACTCGTTTACAATGGTCGTTTCCGGTATTTTCTGTACTAAAGCTAGAGTTCTGAATGGTTGTTGCATTACTGTGCCACTTAAAGAGCGCAGAACATTCCATAATTTTGATTCAGGTCTAAGTGCACCATTCCTGGCAGCGCTTTGTACCTAGGTGCTCCAACTGCCCACCCATACCGTCATACACCTTGTCACATTCTCGGCAATCTTAAATAAGGCCTGTGCGTCGGTATTTTCTTTCATTTCTACGCTGTACAGCTCTGAGCCTTTCGTATTCAGAGTCTACACGAGCGTAACCTTCAGGAATTATAACAAACCTTGAACAAAGGTTGCATTTGACTACTACAAACGACAGTAGACTGTCTGTATCACTGACTGCATCAGCTTGACTTATAGTGTGATATTGAAATGCCAGCCAATTTGTTATCTTTTCAGGGCGCCGATAAGTGAAAAATCATAGTATGGGATGCTGTATTAGAATAAGAAAATGATCACTACTCCTTGTTTCAATTTCTGTTCTTCATGCTGCTCGGCAAGTAATTATCCTTGCCACTGATGCTTCAGGCATCAGATGATGCCCTTAATTGTTACCTGCTCCGAGGAAATAGTCGAAAATATTATCGGTGAAGTTCGGGACGAAGACTAAGATTTTCTGGACGGAAACATAGTGCGCGTCAATGTTTAGCGCCAGATGACAAGAGACGCGATTGAAGGTCAGCAGCGCTATCCTGAACGCGAGAACTTTGCAGAATTGGGAATTATTTCACGCGTGAACACAAACTTGCACAAAAGGAGAAAGAATATCAGAAGCAGTCGATGAAATATATGGCAGGATGATTCCTAGGAATTCATGTGTTAGACAATCTGTTTTCTATATACTTTCTTTTCATTATTTGCTGCAGGGAAGTATTGCTGATATCGTCATTTTCCTTAAATCTATATATGGCCTCATTTTTAGCATTTCCTCCTTCCTGGCTTATCGCTGTCATACCATGAATATGAAACATATCGGACAATACATGGCGTCAACGTACATGCATTACGTTCACAGACGCTCGTGAAAGTGCGCGTATTTGGTGACCTTGCCCACCACGCAAGCACTCGTTATGCTACCCTGTTCCCTCTTGCATAAACTTCCATCAAGGATCGAGTGAGTTAAGGAAATTATTAGCCGTATATAATTAAAATTTTTAAATTATATTTTCCCAGAATATTTCATAACTGCATGCCTCCTAAAGTTTGCAGCAGTTCTGAAAGCTGATACAGGAAGGATAGTGATAATGGGACCACTAAGAGCCACTCTCGTCAAGCTGTCTGCCAATTTACTCATAATTATTCTTTTGTGGCCAGGTGCCCATACCAATCTAGTTAGGGCTAAGTGAGAAGGATTTGAAGGAAGAAATGTGCATGAAATATGTAAGCTACAAATTGCAGATAGAGCTGAACTTAAAGAATCTGTTCTTGTAACCACTATAGAGACTGAACAATGCAGTTTTCCTAAGGCAAATATGACCATCGGATACACAGCTGACAAATACCGGTATGAGGTCACAACGGCTTAATGAGAATGACAAGTCAAGAGCAGAAAAGATCTTTCTTCGGTTTGTGAGGCATATGTCGCAATGATTGCGGTTATTTTTAGTTCGATAAAGTGATTTTGTAATATACCATTTAATATACTGCAAGACGGATGTTTCCGGTTGTTCGGATAGATGTCATCAAATGTAATCCAGAGGTTCTCTCTCTCGCTGCCATTAGATGCGACCTCATTTAATCGTACACTAAAGGCACCAACACGTGCCTGCACGAAGACCACCTGGAGCTGAGACCAGGAAGAATGAAAATATAATAGAAATAAGAATAGTTTGTAACTTTATAGGAAAATCATACACATTTAAGCATGCTTGGGCAGTTACTAATCGATCTTTCCACAAAATCGACGGTAATCTAGGTACAGTACATTGTTGGCAACGTACTTTGGCATACTAAGGCATACGCATTCGCTTCCCCTTCCAGAAGTACAATGCGTAATATATATGATGGTGCACCCGTATATAGCACAAACTTAAATTCCAAAAGTGGCAATACGCACAATTTATAAATCATCACAAAAGGGTCTCTCAGCATCGCCGATCGTTCGTTGCAAGGACTTCGTAGCATATAAACCTCTCGCACTCCTAAAGGATGTTCTGAAGGCGGTAGGAAAGCGCATTATCAGATCATTCAAAGGAGAAACTATATTTGAGCCCTTTCTGATCCTAAGGGGCAAGTGAATAATCTGCAGCCAGTTTTCTATGGCACACAGTCATATTTGCATGAGAATATATAAAGAGTGAATCGCATTGTTTTATGCGAAAAACGCAATGTCATCTGCGTATACATATGTATATACGCCGTTACGTCAGGATACAGATATTAGTAACATATTACTATACAATAAAAGATTGAAATTCAAAAATTTTCTCCCAAATTCTATATTTTGCGACATGATCGCACTAACAAACGTGGCGATGGCGTATTGATCGACGCACACAAAAGTCCTCAGTGTATTGAAATTAGGACGTCATCATCATCAGAAGTTTTGTTCGTCGTTTGTAGCGCCTCTTACTGTTGGGGTGTCGGTGCTGGCGCCCGTTATTGCGAATGGGTCGCAAGCCCCAAGGGTAGCGTTGGCCTGGCGGCCTGGGGCACTGGAAGCATCCGAAGGTCCCGGCAAAGCAAGAGTAGACTGGTAACAGAACAACTTGTTTATTCTAACATAGCAAAAGAGCGGCCGGTCAGGTCGACCGAAGTGGAGAGACGGGAGAGCACGTAACTCAACAGAACAAATCGGAGCCTCTCTCTTGGCGTCCGGGGGCAGCTGCTCTTATACTCTCGGCGTCGCGGGCCAGAAGGAAGGTCACGGGATGAGCCCACGCTACGGCGGAGCATGAGCCCACGCGACGGCGCGCACGGTCGAGCCGAGAGACATGTTGAGCCGAGTGTAGTGACGCATCGCCAACCCGCCGACGGACAGACCTCCTGGCACCTCACTTGGGGAGCTCCGCTCCCCGGCTGCCGCGCTTTGACAAGCGTGGGCACACACACACACACGCACACACGAAGACACGTGGCACTGAAACACGCCTGGACACGCTTGGCGGGGAGGCGTTGCGGCGGCGTCGAACGGCCCAAAATGTCCGCCGCTTTGAACGAAGCCCCGGCGTCCGTTGCATCCGCGCCGGCATTACCGCGCGTTGTAGGCGAAACGTAACAGACCGCCCCGCCGGGGGAAGGAGATCCCGATGGTCAGGGGACTGCATCCGCTGTCCGGAGGGATGTCGCTCGATGATGCTCATAACCGAAGTCGGGCGTCCGTTGGCGTTTCTTGAGCGCAGCGCACAGAGAAGGCCTCGTTCTCACGTTCAGGTTCACACAGGACACTGCAAAGTGACTTCGGGAGAGTTGACATTTTTGTTCTCGTTTCCGGCAAGCGTTAGAACCACGCCTGAAAGTCAACCGCTCAGTCAGCAAGCACGGCACAACCCTCACTAAGCCCTGCCAGGCTCTTTCCCCTTTTATACTGCTGCCTAGTTCCTTACAGTAGTTTAGCAGCACTCAGAACGCGTCCACAAATCGGAAAATTGCACTAGAAAGCACATCATCACTTTGAAACACTACACAAAAGCAATAAGTTAAAAAAAATCCTGCCTCAGGAAGAAAAACATCCGTAACAAGCAATTTTGAGGCTGATTCCCACGTTAGGGGCTTCGACTTAAGCCATCGGCGTTACCGTTGAGACTCCCCTTTTTGTAACGCACCTCAAAGGAATATTGTTGCAAAGCGAGGCTCCAGCGCAGGAGGCGGCCATTTTTGGGAGAGATGGTCTGCAGCCATTGGAGAGGGCAGTGATCCGTTTCAATGATAAACCTCGAGCCGGCTAGGTAACATGACAATTTCTGAACGGCCCACACGATACACGCACACTCTTTCTCGGTGGCGCTATACGCCTGCTCACGACTCGTCAGCTTACGACTAGCATACAGGACGGGGTGTTCTACTTCTCCATTTTCCCGTTGGCACAGTACAACGCCCATGCCTCGCTCACTAGCATCACACTGAACAACGAACCCTTTTGTGTAGTCGGGCGATCGTAGCACAGGCTGGCTTGTTAGGGCGTTCTTTAGGGCGCTAAAAGCTCTTTCCTTTGTCTCGTCCCAGACGACTGTTTGCGGCTCTGTCTTTCTTAGAGCATCCGTCAAGGGAGCCGCGATATCAGAGTACCTGGGGATGTACCTCTGATAGTAGCCGGCGACACCTAAGAACGACCGAATATCGGTCTTCGTGCGCGGTTGCGGGAAGTCTCGCACAGCGGCCACCTTTATTTCAGAGGGGCGGCGACGACCCCGACCAATCACGTGTCCGAGGTAGACAACCTCGGCCTGTGCTAACTGGCACTTGGGAGCCTTGACTGTCAAGCCCGCATCGCGCAGGCGGGTTAGCACTGCCCGCAAGTGCGCCATATGCTCAGGCCAGGATGCGGAGAATATCGCTACGTCGTCTAGATACGGTAAAGCGAATTCTTGCTGTCCCCGCAACACTTTATCCATGAGGCTTGAAAAGCAGTATGGCGCGTTCTTCAAACCAAAACTCAAAACTTTAGGACGGAATGTCCCCATTGGTGAAATGAACGCCGCATACCTACTAGCCTCTTCTGTAAGTGGAACCTGCCAATAACCCCTGACAAGATCTAGGGTGGAAATAAACTGAGCGCTACTCACTCTCTCAAGGCGCTCCTCGATGTTAGGGATCGGATAAATTTGATCCTTAGTGATGGAATTAAGCCTGCGGTAGTCGACGCAAGGACGAGGTTCCTTGCCCGGTACCTCAACTAAAATCAAAGGGGAGGTATAATCACTCTCACCCGCCTCAATAACACCGAGCTGTAGCATTTTCTTTACCTCAGCCTCCATAATATCGCTCTGGCGGGGTGACACCCGGTACGCCTTGGATCGTACTGGCTCTGGGGAGGTAAGTTCTATGTCATGAGTAAGGACAGAAGTCCTACCAGGCCTCTCAGAGAACAGACCTTGAAACTCTTGTAAGAGCTGGTGTAGTTCGGTTTTCTGCTCAGGCGACAGCGATGCTTTACTTATTAAGTCACTAATGACTTGATCGGTGTCTTTCCTGTTCGTCACTGAGCCTAGTCCCGGAAGCTCGACCGGAAGCTCTTCTAACTTTCCCGCATCGGGAATTTCCTCTCCAGTATCTGGTGCCTTTAACGCTACAGGCTCAATTTTATTCCGTTCGGGCGTGCTCTGAATACCAGCTTGCTGCGCCTCTGACCCTTTCTCATCGTTCAACAACGTCGGCCCCGCAACTACCGCCTTTGCAGCGAGCTCCCGAACCTTCGATCTGGTTAAGGCCTGAACGCTAGCCTCACCAAACAAAAGCCCCTTCTCGCGCAGGAGGTGATCGGACCTGTTCGAAAATAGGTACGGGTACTGGGGGGGCAGCATAGATGACACTGCGGCCTCCGTCTCAAGTGCTCCGAAAGGTCCTTCAATAAGCACTTTTGCTACCGGCAGACACACGCTATGAGCTTCCACTGCTTGCTTGATCCATGCGCACTCGCCCGTGAACATATCGGGTTCTACGTAAGAGGGGTGAACTACATCCATCGTAGCTGCGGTATCGCGAAGCACTCGGCACTCTTTCCCGTTCACGAGGAGGTCTCGCATGTAAGGCTCGAGAAGCTTGATGTTCTCGTCAGTGCTGCATAATGACAAAAACACGACTTTTGGTTTTGTTTCTGGACACTGCGCCGAAAAGTGACCCGGCTTCTGACACGTATAACACACGCGCACTTGCCTCATCTCGAACCGCTTTCTGCGTTCGGCTTCGGCTGCCGCCGTCTCCTCACGTTCGGTCGGACACTGCGCCGAAAAGTGACCCGGCTTCTGGCACGTATAACACACGCGCGCTCGCCTCGTCTCGAACCGCTTTCTCATGGGCGTGAACTTCGGCCTCTCAAACTTGGAGCCAAATTCACCCTTTTGACCGTCCTTAGCTCCGCGAGCCCGACGCGTCACAAACTCCTCGGCTAGCTCAGCGGCTCGAGCCACCGTACTAACGTCTGGCCTATCCAAGACCCAGTACGGCACGTTCTCAGGTAACCGACTATAAAACTGTTCTAGCCCGAAACACTGCAGAACTTTCTCGTGGTCACCAAACGCTTTCTCTTCTTTGAGCCACTCCTGCATGTTTGACATAAGCCTGTACACAAACTCTGTATATGACTCACTTTTGCCTTTCTCATTTTCCCGAAACTTCCGACGGAACGCCTCCGCTGACAGCCGGTACTTTTTTAGCAGACTCGATTTCACTTTGTCGAAATCCTCTGCCTCCTCTCTCTCCAAGCGAGCGACTACGTCGGCCGCCTCGCCGGGTAGCAAAGTGAGCAAGCGCTGTGGCCACGTTTCCCGAGAGAACCCCTGCTTCTCGCACGTTCGCTCAAAGTTAACCAGGAACAAACCAATGTCCTCTCCAAGCTTAAACGGCCGCATCAGGTCAGTCATTTTGAACAATACTCGTTCTCCTGCACCGTGTGCCTGACTTCCATTACGAGCGCGTTCCATCTCTAACTCGAGACGCTTCATTTCCAAAGCGTGTTGACGGTCGCGCTCTTCTTTTTCTTTCTCTTTTTGTTCTTTAAGTTCACGCTCATCTTTCTCTTTCTGTTCTTTAAGTTCACGCTCCCTCTCCTCAATGGTCTCAAGGCATTCCGACAGCTCGTCATCCTCAGCTTCTAACTCAAGAATAGCCCTTAGCAGTTCTGGTTTTCTGAGTTTGTCTGAGACATCCAGACCCAACTCTCTTGCAAGCTCCAGCAATATCGGTTTGCGCAACGACTTCAAATCCATGGCTGCTCTGAATGCTGCTTTCTCTACTGCCTACTATTGTCTTGCCGCAAACTAACCCGGCAGCAACGACAACCACAATTACCAGCTCTGTTTCTGACACTAACAAAAGCCTGGCAAAACTCAGAAGAAGAAAGTCCCGCACTCACCAAACCTCGCAGCCAAGAATTCAGCGCAGTCGTTCCGCTGCAGGCAACCAGTCATCACACAGGGCTCGTTGCACTGCTCCCGGATGGTCGTTGTGCTGCTCAGCATACATTCAACCGCATCTCTTCGCTGCTGGCCTCCGTTGTCGCGATCCCACCGCTGCCACCAGCTGTTGGGGTGTCGGTGCTGGCGCCCGTTATTGCGAATGGGTCGCAAGCCCCAAGGGTAGCGTTGGCCTGGCGGCCTGGGGCACTGGAAGCATCCGAAGGTCCCGGCAAAGCAAGAGTAGACTGGTAACAGAACAACTTGTTTATTCTAACATAGCAAAAGAGCGGCCGGTCAGGTCGACCGAAGTGGAGAGACGGGAGAGCACGTAACTCAACAGAACAAATCGGAGCCTCTCTCTTGGCGTCCGGGGGCAGCTGCTCTTATACTCTCGGCGTCGCGGGCCAGAAGGAAGGTCACGGGATGAGCCCACGCTACGGCGGAGCATGAGCCCACGCGACGGCGCGCACGGTCGAGCCGAGAGACATGTTGAGCCGAGTGTAGTGACGCATCGCCAACCCGCCGACGGACAGACCTCCTGGCACCTCACTTGGGGAGCTCCGCTCCCCGGCTGCCGCGCTTTGACAAGCGTGGGCACACACACACACACGCACACACGAAGACACGTGGCACTG
The DNA here is from genome assembly GCF_023375885.2 of Dermacentor andersoni. Classification (NCBI taxonomy): domain Eukaryota; kingdom Metazoa; phylum Arthropoda; class Arachnida; order Ixodida; family Ixodidae; genus Dermacentor; species Dermacentor andersoni. The sequence continues at coordinate 10,911,126 of NC_092817.1, forward strand.
AAACACGCCTGGACACGCTTGGCGGGGAGGCGTTGCGGCGGCGTCGAACGGCCCAAAATGTCCGCCGCTTTGAACGAAGCCCCGGCGTCCGTTGCATCCGCGCCGGCATTACCGCGCGTTGTAGGCGAAACGTAACATTACCCATTCACAATAATCGCAGTCTGTTATCGCCCCCCCCCCCCCTTTCCTCCTTGGTAATGATCCTTCCTTTGTGGCAGATTTGAACGAAACATTGCGTTCTGTAAGTGGATCATATCACCACTCTCCAATATTACTGTTTGGTGATTTTAACGTTCCTGGTACAAGGTGGAATAACCTGGCATCAGCAACTTCTAAACACAGCACCGAAAGCGATTTTGTCAACTCATGCCTAACCTTTGGACTAATGCGACTTGTCATTGAACCCACACACCGAAGTGATAATTATTGTAACGTACTCGACCTCATTTTGGCCTCTGATTTTGACAAGGAATCTTACATGTCGTACTTGCCTGGTCTTAGATGCCATTCTACAGGGTGATCATTTTTAAGTTCTATGGAATTTTTAAAAATCGCCTGTTGCAGATACATTATTGTAGTCCTTGAATTGAATTATTAATCTCGTAAAATGTCATATTGAAACGTGATGATCGGGAAGCATGTGTGCACCGTTAACTGTGTACAGCTAGCATAAGAGGCATAAAAAATAGATGTCAATAAACCAGCATAGCTGTAGCTAACCATGTATCGCGCTTCTTTGTTTAAATGTGCCACCGAAGCCACACTAACGCACATATTGAATCCAGAATGTTCTAATAACACCAATTCCAAAAGCTCGCATCCTATAATTTTGTTTTTCCATGGCGGACAACCTCCGCGTTGTTCAACCGGGAACAGAAACCACCAATTTTGCACTGTGAAGCAGGATTCGAGCCCTCTTCTTATTCCAAACACCAAAAGTGCTGTCGCAGCCTGTCGTTCAGGCACCGGCCCGTTTGGCCCAAATGAACCCGGCCGCAGATTAAAGGAATTCTGTACGGGACACAAGTAGCGCACGGTACGTACTGGTACTCGTGTTTCGTGGCACAGTATTTCCTTACCTGATTTGCCGTGATGCGTTTGCACAGCTGAGGCAGATTGCATGGCGAAGAAATCACTAGATCCGCCCTATACTTTTCTGCAACTTTCCTTTAAGTTGCGCGAAACGTTTTGCACGTATATCACAACATTCGAACAAACTCTTCTGCGGAGCACCTACAAAGCCTTCCGCGTACTCTTCGCGCAGCTCATCAAGCAGCGTGTCTGCGACAACTTTAAGCATTTGCACGTACTCGGTAAATGAAATTGACATCAAAGAGGTTCAATGACTTGTAACACGTACCTAGTATCATCACATGCCCAGTATCACCCCTACTTGCATCGGCAAGTAGCGGTGAAAGAGATTTATTGAATAAAAGGGGGGGGGGGCACATAACCAGTGACACATATTTAGTAACGCTATTTGGCGTGAGACGGGTGTGTTCTGAGGCAACAGCTATTGAGCAACACGTACCCAATGCCGCACACCCTTGACACAAGTTGGCCCGATGAACTTTCGAACCCAGTTCGCTCATCACAGCAGCCTTGTGCTCCAACCATTATCACATGTACTGCCTAGTGAACCATGCTGCAAGTCGTCTGAATCTCTCTCTCTCTGTCTTTATACATGCGTGTGTGTGTGACGTTTGTGAATTACCATTACTGGAAAAGCAAGGGGCTGTAAAATGCGTCTGTGACTGTTAGTCTTATAGTTAACAGATGTGATTATCGATCACAGGTGGCGATCAAACGATTAGAGACCAGTAAATACTTTATCAGTACCCGCCCCAGCCTTACAGCTAAAATATCAACGTTACCTTTGTGCTGGCAAAATACGGTTAGATGGCCCAAGGAACTGAAAAAATTGTTTTCGCGGGAACCATTTCAGGGGAACCATCGGCCGGCTGCTCGGCAATGCATGCGTGCAAGGCCCGTCGCGGCGGGACACGAAATAAAGGCGTAATACAAAAGCGTCACTTACGTGCATGCTATTCTAAATGAAAACGTGGCTTCAGCTGTTTTATTGGACTTGTTAGTGTGCAGCCGACATTGCATGCCAGCTTTGAAATGTGCGGGGCGGTTGACAGATGGCATACTCTTAGTGACGTGCGTGGGTATATTCGAAGCTTTCAAACAATAAATCGAATAGTGTTCGACTCGGTTGTCGAATTGAATAGTTACTATTCATAAATGCGAACATTTTTCGGATACATTTCAAATATTTCAAAACGCCAACTGCGTCCAAATAAACTTAATATAGAGGGCAAAAGTACAATACATTTGTAATGACCCCTTCAGACTCCCTCAGGTGTAGTACAGACATGAAACATGACAACTTGCGTAGTGGAGCAGGCAACATCACTTAGGTAGCCATGTTTTACAGGCTGTACAGCGGTCATTCGCATGATGTACATGCGAAGAAAGCATACTTGCTTGCTCCTAAAGCTTCATCTGTGCTTTTAATGAATAACGCTTCATAACGTACTATGTAATGAGAGAAACTTGCTAGCTTTAAGACTATACTTTTAATTGTGATAACAGCTATTCATTATTCGAAAACTATTAGATATTTGATATGATTCGCTTCTCACACTATTCGATTGGTATTCGATTCGATTTTAAAGATCACTATTCGCATACCCCTGCATACCTGTACTCACTTGCCTCCTCCCGCTCCCTCCCCTTTCTGGTGGATAAGCCCATGGCTCAAGGGCATAATCGCTGTGCAAATCGGTTATAATTACTGTGCAAAACCCATTCTTTGTTTTCACACGCTTTCAGCTTTCAGCTTAAGATGCCAGAAGCATTATCTTCTTGCAAGCAACAAAGCGACCATCTCCTCGCGTTTGATATGGTAAAAAACAGCTTTTTTTAGATGACCGGAAAGTTGAACATGCGACATTGTGGATTTACGTTACAGTTCACGGTATTCGAAATAAACTTCATGTTTCTTTTCTTTCATCTTCTGTGACAGCCTATGTCAAATTAGTGCCAATTTTCTCGAATGTTGGTGACAACAATATAAGTGAACAACTTCCATACACTTCTGCATGATCGTCTCCGTCTTAAGTTTGAAGAGTGATGCCAATATGCAGTATAATGCGCGAGATGCCTAGAGACGTTTGCTTCAAATGCTTTTTTCTCTACGAAATTACCAATTAATTATCAAATGACACCTTTAATATCGTCAAGAAATACGCGCGAGCGCATAAATCACTTAACCCTTTCCCTGTCTTGGACGACCTGGCTTCGTCCACGCGTTTTTGGTGAAATCGGCAACTCAGCTCGTTAACGGTACTGTGCATTTTCCAGCATTGCCACAGACGAGCCTTGATTCGCCTTAGTGCTTGGTCATGCTTTTGGTAGATGACAGCACATGTTCAATGAGACAGTGCAAGCACACCCGCCGCGGTGGCTTAGCGGTTATATGGGGTTGCGCTGCTAAGCGCGAGGTCGCGAGATCAAGTCCCAGCCGCCTTTTGATAAGGGCAAAATGCAAAAAAAAAAAAAAAAAAAAAATATCGCCGCCCCTTCTAGTCCGTGAAGATGGTCGAACAGCGAAGGTGTGTTAGTTACACCGAGTATTACACCATGCAAATATAACTTCACAAGCAGTTTATATTGTAAATGTTGTATTTCACATTATTTTCGCTTATGCGTGCTCTTCGCGTGGTGAGCATGCTTTGGGAATACTTTCTTTATTGCGGTTCTCCCAGTGTTTCTTTTTTTTTTGCACGTTTCACCGCCAACTCTCGCTAACGCTCGCAGTAAGCAGCTTATTCCTCAGGAGTACGCTAAAGGCTGCTAAAACTTTGTCGACAATGGGCTGATATGATGCAATTGATTGTTGCTTTAAAACAATTAAAAAATCGTCAGCATACCTAAAAACTTTCAAAACCTGCCCCCATTAATATGGTGGTGCGAGGCACGGTCAGTAGTAGATAAAAACAACTTACAAAGCACAGGAGAAACGCAGGAGCCAATACAAATGCCATGCCTTTGTACATAAAGTTCGTCATGAAATTTGATGAAGGTGACTTCGAGACAAAACTCAAGAAGAGCTAAAAAAAGCGTGAACAGACACACCTGCAGCATTCTAGAAGGCAATGGCACCGGTCTCGTCGATGCAGCTTTTGACACAGAAACAATTCATTGAGCGGAACAGAATAAAACAAATCCTCAACGTCCACGGAAAAACAAGTACCCTATCGATGGATTCGTCTGCAGAAAGTGCGTGACACATGAGGAATTCTCTGTCACAAACGGGTCAACAACATGTGAATTAAGGTGCCTCATTAAAAACTGGCCATTGTGCTACTGGAGTCGTGTATGAGTTTCCGCTGTCTTGCGGTAAGACATATGTCGGCCAGACTGGGCGATGCAAATGAGCGCGCGCGCGAACATGAGCGTTCACTGAAAAGTAAAGCCGGAGCAAATTTGCCTAAGTACTGTAATCCACATCAGTGTGGGCCACGGCTGGGCAAGATACGGATTGTTGAAAGAGGCAGAGACACCCCGGCACGTGAATTGTTAGAGGCGTTTCATATCAAAGAGCAAGGTTCGTCCTGCATTAGCGACACATCAGTTTTACTTTTGGATGCCGAGGGAAGGTTTTTTGATAGCCGGATGTGATTAGGGTGTTGCGCGATTGAAGCTGTTTTTGCATGATGCGCATTCGGCTGCGTGTGTATGTTGCATGCTATACAATAGAGAATAAACAGCCGAAAGTTGGCGCTCCCCTAGTTCCATTTTTTCCTTCCTTGTTTGCGCCAAAGCGATCATATTTATTGTCTACTGAACAATGTGACTATTTTCTACGGAACTGTCACCGTTCCCCTTCGCTTACGAGGATTGCTTTGGAAATCTGTGTTCGTAGGCGTTCATTTGTATGTTCCTATAGTTCTCTTCTGCAGCATCCACGCTGTGGCATGCCCGCAGGTGTATATGTATTGGCGTAGAAAGATTACTTTAACTCCCGCCGACCAACTTGTTAAAGTAGTTACTTGTTTCTTTCTCGGTCTCCTTACGGTAGTTTTCGGTTATTTCTTTTCGTTTATTTCAAATACACAAGTTGTTCTCCCTGCGCGCGACTGCTCCATAACACTCATTTCGTTTCCTTAGTTTCATTTATTTAGCCTTGAAATAATATTACAATAATGTATAGTGCCTGATGCGCCCAATTCTTGGTGAATATCAGTCGTCAAATTCCCGCACGAGAGTGGTCTGTGTTTGCGACTGAAGATTCTTCGCTGCTTAAACTTTCTTTAGTTTTATTTTGAGTCTTGTACATAATTGATTTACTGTGCCGCTCCCTGGCTTGCTCCATTCTGCCGAGCGCTGCCCCACAAGCCCATTGTTGGCTTGGGCAGGCTCGTATTTGTATGTCATTTTCGAAATAAATAAATAATTTATATATATATATATATATATATATATATATATTCCCATTCACTCCCATTCCCCCTGCGCAGTGGTAAGTAGATGATAAGAAATTTGATTTAGGCCGGCTTTCTTAGATTTTATATTATAATGTAAGTCTCCCTATCTTTCCCTTACTGGATATTCTCCAGAATCTTCGAGGTGATTATTGTCATAATGGCAGTGTTCCCGTGAATACCTGCTGCTGTCGCACTAAATTACTCTAGAGTCGCAGATATCGCTGAAGTCTGCGGTTTTTTTTCTTACGCTCATCTTTATGAGAACTCCGCTCCTTCTGTTCCCATAAAAGGCAAAGCGTTGCTCTCTGATTACCTTGCGGCAAGTGATGTCACGAAGCACATCGAGAAAGCGGCGAGTGCTATATGCTGAGAGCGAAGGAAAAAGTGAATGTATGTGGGAACTCATCTCTGTAGAAAGGGAGTTTGCTCTTGGCCGGCGTGCTACGTCACCCGCCGAGGGTTTGCTGCCTTCGCTCGTGGGACGGCTTATGAACACCGCGAGTCATGAATATTATAGCATACCTGATTAAATCAACCAGGCTAGGTGACCCGCCGTGGTTGCTCAGTGGCTATGGTGTTAGGCTGCAGAGCACGAGGTCGCGGGATCGAATCCCGGCCACGGCGGCCGCATTTCGATGGGGGCGAAATGCGAAAACACCCGTGTACTTAGATTTAGGTGCACGTTAAAGAACCCCAGGTGGTCGAAATTTCCGGAGTCCCCCACTACGGCGTACCTCATAATCAGAAAGTGGTTTTGGCGCGTAAAACCCCATAATTTAATTTTTTTTTTAACCAGGCTAGGTGAGTATTTGTTACCACCCTGTTTCTAAGGGGTTGCCAATAAATCATCATCATCGTCATTAAATGCTCCTTGACATTTATGTTCTTGTGGTCTTTATACATGGCATGAAAAATACCGCGTGTCTGGGCTGAGAAGTTTATTACTCATACGTAAACTGCTCATATAGTTGTTACTGTAGATGGCTTAAGTAAACCAGAAGAAAGGCCTACGAATAGCCAACAAGCACAATATTATCGGACCTTTAGATGCGTAAAAAACGGAAAAATCAAGAAAGAATGCGCGAAACTAAATAAAACCAATGAAATAAAACGTCAAGTAGAACCCACTTTTAAGCCAGCCATCCTTGGTTTGATATTAAGTTTCAAATGACGACCAAACAGTTTTATTTATTGTTAACTGTACGCCTCACTACTCTATGGGGAGCTAGTTCATCATCTTTAATCACCGACGAGAGAAAGATGGTTAGATTACGACACGTTTATTCTTGTTTCTCAAGAGATTCCAAAGGCTGTGCACCTTCTAACACGCGGTATTTGGGTAAAGGGCTAACCGGCTGCGCGTGATTGCGACACTCTTGAGCATTTGTCGCAACAAGCTTCTTTTCATTGCCAGCCGGAATTTCTTGAGCATCGATTCCTTAAGCTGAGAGCTGTGTCTGTCTGATCCAGGCGCAAAGCCGGTTATTAGGGAACTGCGCCGGGCAGTTGTGAAGACTCAGTAAAAGAGATCGGAACTTGGCGATTCGGCGGCGAACAAATGTGCAGATGAACTGGTTGAGAAGGACAGGCTGTCCAGGCTCGGACAAAGTGTGGCAACGTCTTTTCCTCACGGCTGGCCGGAAGGTTGAGGAAAGGCGCAAGAGGGGTCGCCATCTCTTTCGCTTCCGTCCTTTCTTCTGACGACCAGGCAGCGGCGGCGGAGGCGGTGGCCGAACGGGGCAAACAGCTCTTCGCTGGGAACCCGCGCGCGCACCCCGCTACTTTACGGCGCTCCTGCGAGAGAGAATTAGCGCCGTAAACGCAATTAGCAGTGGCACCACCGCCTCGCGAGGTGCGGCTTTGAACACGGGTACCGAGGTGCACTATAGTACCGGTCGAAGAAGTGGGACAGGAGGGAGGGTCTTCCCGCGGTGGCGCCGACGGGTGCTGTTTTTCGGCGCGCAGGCGTGAATACGAGGCAGGCTTCCCTCTCGGTACTCGTGTGAGCACGCGCGGGCGAGTGTACATAGCCACTGAGTGCGCACACCTCAGGACCCGAGCACACGCGGCAGCGCTGCGAGCCCAAAGCAAGAGAATTAAGCGCCTGCATCAGGTGGAGCGCATTCATGGCTGCTGAGCGCGCAAGCGTGTCGTGTTTGCCCTCGGGCGTTGTTGAAAGTCGAGCTTTTCTTTTTTTTTTTTTTTCGAACTAGCGTCCTTCGTTTCAGTCAGCTCCCTTCCCACTTGTTTTTCTTCACGCTGTGACTGGATTCCTTTGAAACCGCGTGGAGCGTCAGTCACACCACGGTGGTTCCTGTGCGTGCTTTTGTTAAATTCCTAAATAATAATAATAATAATAATAATAATAATAATAATAATAATAATAATAACAACATGGGCCTGTCAAAGCCTTCGTTACTTACTTACAGATTAAGAAGTAACGAAGCTGCTCAAGTACAAAAATGTTTATCAGAAAGCGGATAGGACCTCTGGGAATCTACTGGCAATCGTGTCAAGCCTCTGCCCATGGCGGCGCTGCCTTTATTTTGAGCTGTGTGCGCATGAGCGCGGCCAGGAACTACGCATGCAGGAAGCCGCACTGTATATAGCGACAGTGAACAAGCGAGAATAACGGTATCATCATCATCATCATCATCATCATCATCATCATCATCGGCCTAGTTACGCCCACTGCAGGGCAAGGCCTCTCCCATACTTCTCCAACTACCCCGGTCATGTACTAATTGTGGCCATGTTGTCCCTGCAAACGTCTTAATGTCATCCGCCCACCTAACTTTCTGCCGCCCCCGCTTCCCTTCCCTTGGAATCCAGTCCGTAACCCTTAATGACCATCGGTTATCTTCCCTCCTCATTACATGTCCGGCCCATGCCCATTTCTTTTTCTTGATTTCAACTAAGATGTCATTTACCCGCGTTTGTTCCCTCACCCAATCTGCTCTTTTCTTATCCCTTAACGTTACACCTATCAATATTCTTTCCATGGCTCGTTGCGTCGTCCTCAATTTCAGCAGAACCCTTTTCGTAAGCCTCCAGGTTTCTGCCCCGTAGGTGAGTACTGGTAAGACACAGCTGTTATACATTTTCCTCTTGAGGGATAGTGGCAACCTGCTGTTCATGATTTGAGAATGCCTGCCAAACGCACCCCAGCCCATTCTTATTCTTCTGGTTATTTCAGTCTCATGATCTGGATCCGTGGTCACTACCTGCCCTAAGTAGATGTATTCCCTTACCACTTCCAGTGCCTCGCTACCTATCGTAAACTGCTGTTCTCTTCCGAGACTGTTAAACATTACTTTAGTTTTCTGTAGATTAATTTTCAGACCCACCCTTCTGCTTTGCCTCTCCAGGTCAGTGAGCATGCATTGCAATTGGTCTCCTGAGTTACTAAGCAAGGCAATATCATCAGCGAATCGCAAGTTGCTAAGGTATTCTCCATCAACTTTTATCCCCAATTCTTCCCACTCCAGGTCTCTGAATACCTCCTGTAAACATGCTGTGAATAGCATTGGAGATATCGTATCTCCCTATCTGACGCCTTTCTTTATAGGGATTTTGTTGCTTTCTTTGTGGATGATTACGGTGGCTGTGGAACCGCTATAGATATCTTCCAGTATCTTTACATATGGCTCATCTCACCCTGATTCCGCAGTGCCTTCATGACTGCTGAGGTTTCGACTGAATCAAATGCTTTTTCGTAATCAATGAAGGCTATATATAAGGGCTGGTTATATTCCGCACATTTCTCTATCACCTGATTGATAGTGTGAATATGGTCTATTGTTGAGTAGCCTTTACGGAATCCTGCCTGGTCCTTTGGTTGACAGAAGTCTAAGGTATTCCTGATTCTATTTGCGATTATCTTAGTAAATACTTTGTAGGCAACGGACAGTAAGCTGATCGGTCTATAATTTTTTCAAGTCTTTGGCGTCCCCTTTCTTATGGATTAGGATTATGTTAGCGTTCTTCCAAGATTCCGGTACGTTCGAGGTCATGAGGCATTGTGTATATAGGGCGGCCAACCTTTCTAGGACAGTGTTCCCACCATCCTTCAACAAATCTGCTGTTACCTGATCCTCCCCAGCTGCCTTCCCCCTTTGCATAGCTCCCAGGGCGTTCTTTACCTCTTCCGGTGTTACTTGTGGGATTTCAAGTTCCTCTAGACTATTCTCTCTCACCTTATCGTCGTGGGTGTTACTGGTACTGTATAAATCTCTATAAAATTCTTCAGCCGCTTGAATTATCTCATCCATATTAGTAACGATATTGCCGGCTTTGTCTCTTAACGCACACATCTGATTCTTGCCTATTCCTAGTTTCTTCTTTACTGCTTTTAGGCTTCCTCCGTTCCTGAGAGCCTGTTCAATTCTATCCATATTATAGTTCCTTATGTCCGCTGTCTTACGCTTGTTGATTAACTTAGAAAGTTCTGCCAGTTCTATTCTAGCTGTAGGGTTAGAGGCTTTCATACATTGGCGTTTCTTGATCAGATCTTTCGTCTCCTGCGATAGCTTACTGGTTTCCTGTTTAACGGCGTTACCACCGACTTCTATTGCGCACTCCTTAATGATGCCCATAAGATTGTCGTTCATTGCTTCAACACTATGGTCCTCTTCCTGGGTTAAAGCCGAATACCTGTTCTGTAGCTTGATCCGGAATTCCTCTAGTTTCCCTCTTACCGCTAACTCATTGATTGGTTTCTTATGTACCAGTTTCTTCCATTCCCTCCTCAAGTCAAGGCTAATTCGAGTTCTTACCATCCTATGGTCACTGCAGCGCACCTTGCCGAGCACGTCTACATCTTGTATGATGCCAGGGTTCGCGCAGAGTATAAAGTCGATTTCATTTCTAGTCTCACCATTCGGGCTCCTCCACGTCCACTTTCGGCTAACCCGCTTGCGGAAAAAGGTATTCATTATCCGCATATTATTCTGTTCTGCAAACTCTACTAATAACTCTCCTCTGCTATTCCTAGAGCCTATGCCATATTCCCCCACTGACTTGTCTCCGGCCTGCTTCTTGCCTACCCTGGCATTGAAATCGCCCATCAGTATACTGTATTTTGTTTTGACTTTACCCATCACCGATTCCACGTCTTCATAGAAGCTTTCGACTTCCTGGTCATCATGACTAGATGTAGGGGCGTAGACCTGTACAACCTTCATTTTGTACCTCTTATTAAGTTTCACAACAAGACATGCCACCCTCTCGTTAATGCTATAGAATTCCTATATGTTACCAGCTATGTTCTTATTAATCAGGAATCCGACTCCTAGTTCTCGTCTCTCTGCTAAGCCCCGGTAGCACAAGACGTGCCCGCTTTTTAGCACTGTATATGCTTCTTTTGGCCTCCTAACTTCACTGAGCCCTATTATATCCCATTTACTGCCCTCTAATTCCTCCAATGGCACTGCTAGACTCGCCTCACTAGATAACGTTCTAGCGTTAAACGGTGCCAGGTTCATATTCCAATGGCGGCTAAGTAATGTTAAATAAAAATTAAATTATGGGGCTTTACGTGCCAAAACCACTTTCTGATTATGAGGCACGCCGTAGTGGGGGACTCCGGAAATTTGGACCACCTGGGGTTCTTTAACGTGCACCTAAATCTAAGTACACGGGTGTTTTCGCATTTCGCCCCCATCGAAATGCGGCCGCCGTGGCCGGGATTCGATCCCGCGACCTCGTGCTTAGCAGCCGAACACCATAGCCACTAAGCAACCACGGCGGGTTATAAGTAGTGTGGTGATGAGAAATGGCTGCTCGGCGATCAAATTTTCTCACCTTTGAAATGCGTTGCTACAAAGCCCATACACGCGTGCAGAAAAGAGAGTACGTGCGATATGATAGTTTTTACGTCGATGAAATGCGACACGGGAATAAGGCTGCGCTTGAAGCGCACAGGTTCTTGTCGTTCCTGCGTGGGCTGCCGAATACATTTTAGCGACAAGAGTTCCCCTGGCCACTCCACTGCTCCACTCAGTGAGCATTTCGGAGTTACAACCGTCACCTTTTTTTGCGCCTGCGTCTTCCATGAGACCAATGGGAGCATGACTTGAAGTGTACATTGTTGTCTTCGGCACGTGCGACCGAGATTTTTGCGCATCGTCAAAAGAATATCGTGTGATCCTAACTTGCATGGACGAACAGCAAATTTTGTCAACATTGATACAGCCAGTGCGTTCACATTATGCGTGCTGGTTCACCGTTGGTTCTAACGCTGATCATTCCAGCGGTTCGTCAGCGCAGGGGACACTGCTTCGACGTCAGACTACTGCGGCATAAAATTAGTTTAGGTAGAGCGACACGGGATGAGAACGAGATTTCAGGAGGGCACTAGGCAGACCATTAGGCCCAGCTGCCTTTGAAGGCTCTGAGCCGCGGAAGAGAAATTCTATAGTACGAGCTGTAATTGCAATATCATCCTTGTGTGTTACAGGAATTATTTGTAGTTCTGCAGTTCATGGTAATATCTTTTTGGCAGAACATCTGTATCTGTATTGTCTGGTTTTTGGCGATGTCTTCGGGATTTCCTGGTGCCTCTGCTGCCTGTCTTGCGGCCATGGACGCGGAGCCTTCCAGAGACCCTTCTGACCAAAAGTCATCACGGCCGTCCTTTGCGAGGAAGTGAAGAAGCTTGCTCAGCAACACCGAGTACACTGAGCTGTACTCCGTGTTGCGTGAAGAGTCATCGTATGACAGCTTCATCTCTGTCCTCAGAAAGAGGACCAAAAGGAGGAATGTCAACGCGAATGCGTCAACGCAAACGAGCACGCCGACTCCGGAGTCAAAACCTGAACGCTGGCCTACTGTCATCGTATTCGTGCCCGAGGAATCCTCAAGCAACCTCGATTGTTGAACAGGCAAGCGCTATATCTTTTCTTGGAAAGGGTCGTGCAGAATGAAATTAAGGAAATTCGGATAAATACGCGGAAAAGTGTCCTCGCAATCGATGTTTTCAATGGGAATGTGCTGGAAATCGAGGAATCAGCCAAGAAATCAAGGAGCTAGAAGGCGGCAAAGTGCCTTCCTCTATCCCGATGGACTATGCATCCACAGCGGGTATAATCTATGACGCTGATGTCGCCATTCGTAATGCGGGCTTACCTATCCTCGTCAAACCAGCAAGTGGGGTTTTTGTCATCGCTCATGTGAGCCGCCTTGGAACCACGCGCTGTGTCAAATTGATTTTCAAAGCAGATTACATACCATCGCACGTCAAAGTCGGTCACTTCTAACACCCTGTTTGGCTATTCATACAAAAGCCTCTTCAATGCCATCAGTGCTTTATAGGCTTGGACATGTCAAAGGCGTCTGTCCGAACTCGTTAGTGCTTCCTCAATGCGCTGAACCTCATGCGGAAGACACTTGCCTGGCTACTGTCCTCAAGTGCGGCAACTGTAGTGGTTGTCATGTTGTTTCGTCTAAGGACTTCCCTTGAATCAAGAAACAGCTCGCAGTTCTCAAGCAAATGGTTCGGAACAATTCGTCATACAGGGAGGCTGCTGAAATGATCCGGCATCGGCGTCACCGAACATCCTCAGAAAAGGCAGTGTCACGAAATGAGAGTGGCCCTTCCATTGTAACACCCACATTCTCCAGCCAGGCCACAAAAGGGCTGAACAGCGCAATAAAGTCAGCTGAAAGGAATCTTTCTCCAGAAGAATGGCCTGTGTGTCTAAGCCAGCAACTTCCCAAAGAACCACAGATTGTCAAGCCCGCTCGGGAGAGCCTACTCCTGCTGCTGATGGCACGCCCAAAGCAGATTGTCAAGTAATTTCAATACTTCGTCCCCTCATAGGTGCCATTCGAGGGATTTTGTCAAACCTCTGAACCATGCCTGCTCGAAGTACACTGAAAGTACTGGACGCCTTAAGCCTAGTGCTTGGATCTCTCGAATAGAGACATGGCCAACCATCACCCATCCTTTCGAAGAAAAGTCAAGGCCGCGTCAATCATCCAGAAGAATGCAAGAGGATTAAAGTCACGCCTTTCGTACTTTCGACGTTTTATATATATGCTAATATGCTCCCAAGCATTGTAATATGTTAGTCTAACGTATCAAGACCAGTCAGATTATCGGGATATGAAGCTTTTATGCCCACAACAACTGGTGCATGCAGCAAAGTCATCGTTTTTATTCGTCGTGAACTCACCTAAGTTCGCCAGCGATTCTACCTTAGGATGACAATCAATATGTTTACCGTACAGTTAAGAAGGGGAGAACACGTGTTTACACTTGCAGGCGCTAATATATATCACATTCAAGTAACTTTGATTCCAAAATATTAAGAAACAGCTTGATGGTGTGTCCTGCTCCATCGGTCAGAATAGGAAATTTTAATGCACACCATATGACATGGGGAAGCACAAGGATAAATGCATGAGGACAAAGGCTGTGCACGGCCTTTCACTGCTGAATGACGGCCGCCCAACGTTCCTACGAGGCGGGAAATATGGCAGCTGTCTTCAGCTAGCTTTCGCCTCCAGCTCTGTCACAAGATGTGTTAAATGGTTTTTGGAGATCGAGGCCCAGGGGAGTTATCACATTCCCACGCACCTTATCATCAAAGGGATGTCCAGGTCCTTCTAACGGAACGCCACTCGATTAACTGACTGGACTACTTTTACCTCTGCCATAGAAGGTGCATGACAAGAGGGCTTGTCCTCTGGATTAGAAGAAACAATGTGGGATCAAATTCCGGCTACGATGGCCGCATTTCGATGGGGGGCGAAATGCGAAAACACCTGTGTACTTAAATTTAGGTGTGCGTTAAAGAACGCCAGGCGGTCGAAATTTCCGGTGTCCCCAACTACGGCGTGCCTCATAATCAGATCGTGGTTTTGGCTCTTAAAGCACCATAAATTAATTTTATAGGGGAAAAAATCAAGTGTGCAATGCGTGATTCCACGCTCACGGTTTCGTCTAAGCACACGGATTTGGATATAGAGTTGGAGCGGCTTCGCGCAGTCCGTCACCGTGCGGAGCGGCGGTACCGGCGTACACAATCCATCCATGATCTTAGGACAACCGGACGAATACAAAAGAAAATCCAGCGTCGCATGGATAGATTCGCGTCTCGACGTTGGACAATGTTTTGCCAGTCTCTAGAACCCCGAAAGTAACTTTCCCACATCTGGCGAACCGTACGTGGTCTGCGTTCCCTCCCTGATCAACGTTTCCCGTTCAAAGTACTGGTGCTCTTCCAGGAGCGGCTCGATGTTGAGATTGCAGATGGCTTTTGTGCAAGGATCGCTGGCCAAGTAACCGGCGAAGGCTCACCTGCCCCCAATAACATGCCCGCTTCGCGTGACTGCCGCCTGGATCTTCCTTTCACGATGGAGGAACTTGAGGCGGCTCTTGCTCTGTGTAGGCATTCTTCATCCCTGGGGCCAGACGGAATATACTGCGCCTTGTGCAACCTGAGTGAGTGCGCCCGGAAATAACTGTTAGATCTCTACAACGTATGTTGGGAAGATTAATTTTAATTTATCACGCGTTATCTCCGGCGTGCCGCAAGGTAATGTCCTGGGGCCACTACTCTTAATATACATTAACGACTTACCGAGAGGTTGTTCTTCGAAAATACGTTTATTTGCTGATGATAGCGTAATCTACCGTCCTATTACAAACGACACTGAATCTCGTGCTCTCCAGTCCGACCTTAACGTCACTGAAACTTGGTGTAATAATTGGCTAATGTCTCTCAACGTCAAAGAAAAAAAAACATCACTTCTTTCCACCATCACCAATTATTTATTTCAGCTTTTTACGTTATCGTCGGTTCTGAAAAGTGTGCTCTGACTTCTTATAAGTCCCTAAGTATTAACATGTCTAGTAACCTTGGTTGGTCCTCACACATTTGCCGCATTAACAATGATGCCAATCGTGTACTATGCTATCCTGCGCAGTTATCTATGTCTTGTTCGCACTTGAGTAAAACTACTTGCATATTTAACACTTGTTCGACCCAAACTGGAATACGCATGCTCAGTGTCGGGCCCATATCCATCTAACCTGGCAACAGCACTGGAATCCATACAGAATCGTGCAGCAAGATTCATTCACTGTGACTGCTCTTACCGCACCAGCGCCACTAAACTTGTCATCTCTGAACCTTCCAACCCTCGAGCGCCGCCGCAAAACAGCAAGATTGTGTCTGTTTTACAAGTTTTATCACTCGCTGTTTCACTAGACCGACATCACGCCTGCGCATCGCACTTCATCCCGTCATAGCCATTCAAAGGCTGTTTATCCTTCTCCAGCTCCCAGCACCGCTCATCTTAACTCTTTCTCCGTTCAAACAACGAAAGGCTGAAATCAGCTACCTGGTGAAGCGGTCCACCACACCAGTCATTCAGTGTTCAGGGCATTCATTAAAAATAGGACATAGTTGTCCCCACCTCTTATGTAAAATCCCAAATGGGGTATTTGAGGTATGAATAAATAAATAAATGAATGAATGAATAAATAAATAAATAAATAAATAAATAAATAAATAAATAAATAAATAAATGGTTCCCGAGGAATTGAAGACAACCCGTTTGGGTCCCTCTCCTGCAGCACGGCAAGTCTCCGCTTAAAGTTACCTCATACCGCCCAATAGCGCTTGCCAGCTGTGCGGGAGAGATAATGGAAAAAAATATACTTGACCGCTTGGAGTGATACCTGGGATACTACGACATGTTCCCGAATCGATTGTTCGATTTTCGCCGAGATTGGGCACCAATAGACAGTGTTGTTGATCTAACTACGTATGTCCAGCATCAAAAGTCAAGTAAAAGATTATCTGCAGCTTTGTTCTTGGATGTCGAGGGGGCATACAATAACGTATCTCACGAGGCTATTCTCGATGATCTTGAGATGGTTGGCCTTGGGGCCGACTTTTCAATGGATCTCTAATTACCTATTTATGAGACCATTCCTTGTGTGTACTGGCGATGGCTAAAGCGCTGGACACAATGCCAACCGATGCGTTGCTCCGGGCGGAATGCTAAGCCTCACCTTATTCAACCTCACGCTCATTGGTCTCGTTGAACATCTGCAAGCAGCGATCAAGGTATCAATGTACGCAGACGACATATGTGTGTGGACTTTAGGTGTGACACGTCCTCAGATACGTGCAAGACTTCAAAAAGATGCTGCTCTGACAGCTGTGTACCTCCGCAACCAGGTCTGGAAATCTCGTCAGGCAAATGTGCACGGGGGCATTCACTCGCAAACAAATAACACATTATGCCATCTCTATATATGGTCAGATAATTTCTTGTGAGAAGGCTCACATCATTGCGCCTGACAGCAATCTCCCAGCTTTTCAAGTTTCTTGGCGAAAAGACTTGGGGAATGTCAGTGCATGCAATGTGTGCTTTGTGCAGGGCCTTCTTTCTGGGATTTTTCAGGCACAGTTTCTTCGTACTGACCAACACTTGCAGGACAAATCTTCGTGCTCTACAGGCTACTCGAGCTCCGGCTCTCAGAATTTGTCTTGGTTTGCCTAAATGCACATCGACAGTGGTGACTATTGCAATCGCCCGGGAGCAACCCATACTAACAAAAATTTTGATGAAAGTGTTGAAAGTGCACATTCGGCACTTTGCCCGTGCCCGTTCTCATCATCTGGCAACACTACCGTCAGAAAGGCCGCAGGCATTGTTTTGTGCTATGATTTCGGATTATTGCACCCGTCTTTAATCAGGCTTCATTCGCGCAACTAATCCATCAATTCCTCCATGGTGTTTGGCTCGACCTGCAGTGCACCCTACCGTACCAGGAATCGGAAAAAGATCTGAGCTGTCATCACCTGCTCTTAAACAACTAACTCTGCTCCTTTTGCAAGATGAGTACGCCGACCACGTACATATTTAAGCAGATGGATCAGCAACTCTCCAGTGTTCTTGTGGAGCACTGGTTTTCGCATCGCGAGCCACCTCCATCAGATTCAAGACATATCACCAGATGACATCGACGGCTGCGGAACTTGCAGCTCTTCGTGCTGCACTTCGTCTGGTCAAGCAAGACCAGCCTTGAAATGGCCCATATTCAGTTACTTGAAGGCAGCACTGCAGCCTTTAGTATCATTCCTGCCACGCGCGGCACACGAACAATTGGTATTCCAAATTCGAGAACTAATACATACCTTGGCTGAGAAAGGACACCACGTGACATTTACGTGGCTTCCAACTGACTGTTGCGTCACAGGCAACGAGCACCGATAACGCTGCTTGGTCGGCTCTTCAAGGGGACAAAGAGGAGTTGATACCATTGTAAAGGAGAGATGCCGGTCGAAAAGTTCGAATGCTCACCCACGATATCACTTTCTCCGTGTGGAACACACGAAGTTTTCAAAGGAACTGGCTGCACCATCTAGACTCTTCTCTTCGTCTTCGCATACCAGCTGAACTATGCCGACGTAAAGCTACCCTACATTGTCGAATATGGCAAGGAGTGGCCTTTACGAGAGAGAGACAGAGAGAAAGGCAAAGGAAAGACAGGGAGATTAACCAGAGATTATCTCCGGTTGGCTACCCTGTACTTGGGGAGGGGCAAGGGGATGCGATGGGTGACAGAGAGAAGGAGAAGAAAAAAAATTAAAAAAAAGAAACCTACGCGCACACACACACACACACACACACACACACACGCACACGCACACGCACACGCACACACACACACACACACACACACACACACACACACACACACACACACACACACACACACACACACATGCACGTACACACGAACTGTTTTTGTGGGCACTGTCCGCAGCCCGCAAAGGCGTTCCTAGTGTTACGTAGTGTCATCGTACAATCCTACGTCACACAGTGCACAGTCACAATTTGTCAGAAAGTCCCGTGCCTTTTAAGTACCGCATCAGCGCCTTCATAGCGGATCGCGCTGATGCTCGTGTAGGCCAATTTCTAAGGATCTTGTTTTCTGTCATTGGGGGCTTGTCCAGTTTGTCTAGGGTGGCTGAGAGGACTGCTCTTTGCGGGTTGAAACGAGAGCACTGATAAAGAAGGTGCTCGATTGTTTCATTGCACCCGCAGAAGTCAAAGTGGGCCGTTGGCCATTCCGATAAGAAAAGAGTACGCATTTAAAATTGCTACTCCAAGCCATAGACGGACTAGAAGGCTGCAGTCACGTCGTGGAAGCTCGGGCGGAACACAGAGCTGTAAATTAGGGTCCAGGGTATGAAGGCGTGCACTTGTGAACTCAGATGAATTCCACAGAGCTAAAGCCAGGTCACGCGCAAGTGGGGAACGTTTTTTCGCTGCGTCGGCTCTCGAAAGAGGAATAGCAACGCAGTTGACGCCGTCATGGGCAGATCGGGCAGCTGCGTCCACTCGATCATTGCCATGTATGCTACAGTGACTAGGCAACCACTGATATATTATATCGTCTCCTTCGTCAACTATGCGGTGGTGGACTCCTCTTATCTCTACGACGAGCTGCTCATGTGATCCATGGCGTAGTGCCGAGAGTACACTCTGTAGGGCTGCCTTGTAATCACAGAAGACTGACCATGCATGGGGTGGTTCCTCCTGAATGAAATGAAGAGCCGTACGCAGGGCTACCAGTTCAGCAGCTATTGTTGATGATACATGTGACGTTTTAGCTGTATTTTGACGGATCTTGTTGGTATCAGCACAGCGGCAGCTGAACTTGCAGATGTAACTGAGCTATCGATGTAAACGTGTACGAGGCCACTGTGCACCTGATGTAAAAGTTCTAATGTGGCCTGCTTCAGGGCAAACGATGGGAGGTTAGCTTTCTTCGTGATTCCTGGGATGGTGAGGCGTATTTAAGGTCAATGCAGGCACCATAAAGGTGAGGGTGGTCTTGCTGCAGGCATGTAGTTCGATGGCAATGAGGTACGATTGGCAACAATTATACGACTGAAAGTTGCATGTGGCCTTTCTGCGGGTAGAGCGGTAAGATGGTGAGAAGGTACTCGGGCAACGTGCCGAATATGCGCCCTGACAGCGTCGGTTGCCAAGTACGTTGATAGTGGGTGAGCTCGAGCTGTGACAATCGTTGCCGCTGTATACGCACACCTCGGAAGACCGAGACACGTCCTTAGGGCTTGAGCTTGTGGTCCTGGAGTACACGCAGGTTTGTTTTGCAGGTGTCGCCAAGCACAGGGAGGCTGTATCTTGCGAAGCCGAAGAACAAGGTGTTATAAAGCTGCAGCACTGACCGCACCGATGTACCCCATAATTTTCCGCCGAGAAATTTGAGGATATGTATTATTGTCATTAACCTCTTCTTTAGGTATGAAACGTGTGGGCTCCATGATAGGTCGCGGTCGATAATTACCACTAAGAAGCGGTGTTTCCGTGCATTTGCAACTGCTTCCCCATTGAAACTTACAGAGTAACGCCTCATTTCCTTCCGAGTGAATGTAACAAGGCAGCATTTCTCTGAAGTCAGATCTAAGTTCTGTTCTCGCAAGTGCAGTGATATTAACGAAGCTGCCTTTTGCAGCCGCGCTCGTACCTGCAGTAGTGTTACAGCAGACGCCCAAACGCAGATGTCGTCTGCATAGATTGATACTAGAACTGTGTTGGACAAGCATCTGACTAGGCCGACGAGCACTAGGTTGAATAGTGTCGGGCTCCCAACACTCCGCCTTGCGGTACTCCACGGAACGTTTGGGGTTATCGAGTCGTGGCGCCATCCTCGGTCATCACGAAGAAATGCCTGTCGGTCAAATAGCTACACAGCCGATGAAAAGTGCGGCCACCGATTCGGGCTTCAATCAGAGCCTATATAATGGCGTAATGTGCTATAATATCACAGACGCCTTTTATGTCAAGGAATAATGCCGCAGTGAGTCGTTTCAGACGTTTTTGATGTTGAACAAACATGACCAAATCGACGACATTATCTATGGATGAGCGCCCACGCCGGAAGCCAGCCATAGCATCTGGGTATACGTTGTAATTTTTCAGGTACCGTTGCAGGCGCGTCAGAATCATTCTTTCCATT
This sequence comes from Dermacentor andersoni, assembly GCF_023375885.2. NCBI lineage: Eukaryota > Metazoa > Arthropoda > Arachnida > Ixodida > Ixodidae > Dermacentor > Dermacentor andersoni. The sequence continues at coordinate 10,931,631 of NC_092817.1, forward strand.
ATTTTCCCTATGCAACTGGCCAGAGCGATGGGGCAATACGATGACAAATCTAACGGTGATTTACCAGGTTTGAGAAGTGGAACCAAGCGGCAGCATTTCCATTCATGTGGAAACAAACCGCTGCGCCAAGACTCGTTGTAATGGTTTAGCAGCATGAGTCGTGCTTTCTGTCCAAGATTGGCGAGCGCTGCATAGGTAACGCCGTCCGGTTCAGGTGACGAAGAGCACCTGCAAGTCGTCAGTGCCGCTTCAAGCTCCTCCACCGAAAACATTACATCCATGCGGGAATCCCGTGGCACAGGAGTTGCACATGGTGTATGTGCGCGTTGGAGCTGCAAGCTGGCGTCTTGCGCAAAATTCTTCGTCAACGTCAATTTCGCTGCGACCTTGGTGCAAAACGAGGGATTTGAAAGGAATACACTGTTGAGGTGATACGCGAAGTCCACGCACGGTTCTCCATATCTTAGATAATCGCTGACGTGGATCCAACGACTCACAGAAACGTCTCCATCTTTCAGGTTGTAGTGCATCAATGCGGCGTTGGGGGCATCTTCTTTTGCATCCGCCTTGCCTCTCTGAGATCATGGATGGATTTATTTCTCCTGTATCTTCTTTCAGCCCGCCGGCGAATCGCTGGTAGTCACTGCAGTTCGGATTCAAATTCTTCATATTTCGGGAAATGCTGAAAACCACGCGTAGCCTCTTCCATGGCTTTTTGAATTTCGTGTTCCAGACGTGAATGGTTCCCTTGCTGACATACTTCCTCCATGTGCGACCGAAACGCCGACCAGTCAATTCGCCGGAGGATCTTGGAGGAGCATTTAGATAGTCTCTTGATCTTCAGGTACGTCAGAATATGGTCGCTTCCATGTGATTCGATATCTGGAAACCACTGCGCATTTCTTTCAAGACGCCGAGAAACCAGGGTCAAGTCTAGGCAGCTGCTGTATGTAAGCCCGCTTAAATATGTCGGGCTACCACCGTTGAGGCAGTAAAGGTCGTGCTGTGTGGCAAAGGATACCAGTCTCCTTCCCCTGGAGTCTATCTTCAATTCCCCCAAAGCAGATGGTGAGCATTAAAATCTCCGGTGAGAATCGTAGGGCCGGGTGTCGCTGATAGCACGTCATGCAGTCGTTTAGAATCGAATCTACTTGAAGGAGCAATGTAAACAGCGACGAGTGTGAACGTAAGCTTATTCGTTTTCACAATTAAACAAACGTACTGGTTGTCGTCGTGATGCGGGACTCGGTGCAACACGTGTCAGATCACATCTGACTTACGTGTTGCACCAAGTCACATCTGACTTACGTGTTACGTGTCCTGTACCTTGCTCACATCATCGCAGGTAGATGAATGCCTTATAACCAGAAATGCGTATAACATTCTGCACGTTCGGTTCGCAAATTACGAGGATGAGAAAACGGTTTCCGAAATCCGAAATTCTCGATTTGAGACCACGGGCATTTCACTGCAATAGAGATGATTTCTTGACTTCCTTGTGGAAGGGCAGCGAGGCGCGGGCCATGGTGCTATGCAATGCTTTCAAGTACTGGAGTCAACGCGTCCAGTACTTGCAGTGCGCTAAGAGCAGCCGGAGTGTCCATGTTTGTCAGTATAGACGCATGACGTTCGTGAGTGATTTGAGCATAGCAATCAGTTGTGAATCCTTGTCTCGCATTTGGTCAACTGAAGTGACATTTGACTTTAAGTGGCGAGTCATGGGCTGTGGCTCTGGCGTGTGGCATGTCTTCGGCAGTGCTGGCCACACCTCACTTAATGAAGCATGAATAGCATGGTCGCTTTTTTCGTTGACATTCGTGCTCTTACTGGAGACAAATGGAAGAGGAGGCGGCATTGCCGGACGAGACATTTCCCTTGAACTGGAAGAGGATTTCGTAGACTTTCGTTTCCGGGAGCGATCTTGCCTTATCGCCGCAGAAGCATCTCTGTGTGATGATCCGTCTCTGGCCATTTTTCACAAGATTTTCTGCTCTTTCTTTAGGCGTATGGACAGTCTTTTGAGGATGCAGCGTGCGAGCCTTGACGATTTGGGCACGTGAGCTCTGCTGCACGGCAAGTGTCAGTGTCGCGTTGTTCGGAACATCGTGGGCATATCGTTGTATTTCGCCAGACAGCACTCACATGTCCAATTCTTTGACACCTTCTGCACTGAAGTGGTTTGGGTACGAAAGGTCGTACCACATGCCGAAAGTGGCCGACCTTTACATGTGATTAGAGGCAGTCACCTTTAAACACGAGCCTTACACAGGTCGACTTGCCAAGGCACCGAGCTTGTAGTAAAGCAACACCCTCTGTGGCAGGGTTGATTAAAATTGGCAGGTCGCTGTCGCTAATCGATGTGCCAGTATCATAAACAACACCAGCTGTGGTTTCGTTGTCCTGCGGAATGAGGTAGTGGACATTGATGTTGCCCAGGAGCTTTACTGCCATCAAAGCATTGATTTCGCTTCGGTTGGGGACATCAATAGCCAGGATGTTCTTTCGAGTATTAATTCTGATGTCTTTGATTTCTCCTGGGACAAGAATCTCCAGAGAAACAGAAATCGCTTGTCGATTAAGGCGGTTGAGGTGGTCGGCAGGTGTTTCCGGCACAAGAAGAAATGTGTGCACCGATGGCCTTCGCTGTGGCATGACGGTAGACTTACTTGACGAAGACCGTCCGCTGATGTTTCTTCTCTTGGCCTTCCGGTGTACCACTCTTTCGAAGCCTTCGTCATCTGACGCGTCATCGCTTGAGCAGGAGTACAACAGTGTCCTCGCTGTCAGCTTGACTAGGAGGGCAATTTCTCTTCATCGGGCCGGTTCCTGCCGAAGCAGTCACGTCGTGTCGCCATTCCACTTCCATTGCCATGGCGAAGGGAGCGTCGTTTTCCCAGTAAAACACGGGAAAAAGCCGAAAATATTGCAGCGCGAAGGAACAGTGGTCTCTACGAGAATCACTTCGTCCTGGCCTTTAGGAAGTATTTCGCTTTCCGAATCGGATGGCCCGACGAGGCCTTGCCTGATGACTATGGTAGCGAGGAGACTCTTCAACACCTTCTCCGTGACTGTCCTCGCTAGAATTTACAGAGACGATCGCTCACAGTCGCAATAGCCCGCTTGGACCAAAGGCCATTAACAGCGGAAACCATTTTAGAATGCCGACATCACAAGTCACCGCAGCTGAGGGCGACGAGGGCTCTGTTGCAGGTTTTAAACACAACAGCATTGGACAAGCGGCTGTAACTTGAACTGATGTTTACAGTGCTACAAGCGCTACTGTTCCGTGAGGTGGTAGTATGGAGTGACAGTGACCGACTGTGACTGTGTATCTGTGCTCGCTTTCCTTCTCTATTCTCTTCCTTTTTTGTCACTTTACCTCCCTCTTCCCTCTTTCCCAAGCGTAGGGTAGCAAACCGGATTTTCACTTCTGGCTAACATCCTTGCCTTCCCACCTTCTTGAGTCTTTTTTCTTTCGCCTTCCTCAGGACTAATGGGCCGAGAAAATACCGAAGAAAACTAACATTTGAAACACTTGGCTTTCTCTTTGGCATCGTATAACAATGATGTCACAGAATGCTACAGCAGGAATAGAAATAATATATTTTCTGTTTCTTTTCATGGATTTCCAGAATTCTTTAGGACTTCTTATTTTTGGACGCCAAGGATCTAAGGTAGGCTGATTTTGCGTGCTCTGTAGCACCATTTACATCGTTTGTTATCGACTCTAGTTTTCTACAATTTATTTTTGTTTGAGACCATTTATGAGAACGGTAATTTATTTGGTTATTCCGAGTAAGTCTCAGTAAGTCTTGTGAACCACGGTTTACATTTACTTCTACTAGTCGTTAGCGTCCAGCAGGGAACAAAGCACTTTTTTTAGTTCAAAGCACTCTTTTAGTTCAAGGACCTTATTCTTGAAAATGGACCAGAGATCTGCCACCGAGTACGATTCTGTAAGACTCCAAAAGAATACAGTAACGATTTAGCACGAGAATAATTTAAGGCAAATTAGCTTTAGAGCAGTTGTAAGCTTGCCCTTTTCCAGCCGTCGTTGTGGAAGGAACGACTGAGTGCGTATACGACAGCCCGTTACAAGTACATGGCGGTGAAGATGATGATTTTCATTAGTATCTCCTTCGAAACGAGGTGGCTACACGACCCAGCCTTATTGAGCTAATCAGCATTATACACATGCACAGCAGTCTCTATTATCTCTCCATTATCTTTTCTGTCTTCATTGAAACTTCTATTTCTACATTGTATAGTTACCTATTCACGTTGTAAAAACAGGTTTATCTGTGCACGAAGCCTGATCTTACAACGCGTACATAGATACGCGGCGGCGGTGTGCTACCTCTCCATTTCGTAGTGGCGCTGCAGTCGCTGGCTGTACAGGGAGCAGGTACAGCCAGTTGACCCCCGAAAAGTAGCGAAATGTTTTCATCTCGCCGACCAACTACGCGTTTGGACGGTGACCCCCTGGCCGGGTCCAGGAGTAGCCAGCAGGCCATACGCACCCCGCGCGCAACTGTTCTGCGTTCGCGCCAATCAGCAAACGTCCGTACATATCTTGCACATTAGAAAAGGCACATAGATCGGCATGTGGCGACCTGCACTTTCTCAGTTGCCACGCTCTTCGCTTGTTCACGCAAAAGGAAAGGGAAAGCTAACAACAAAACGCTTTCAAAGAAATGCCGGAAATCACATTTTCCGCCTAATGTCTCACGGCCTCTTAATGTACAGTAGCGCATTGGAAGCGCGCAATTTAAGCATTTTTGTTTTGGCACAAACCACGAAGCCCTGCCGGCGGTGGTCGCTACATTTATAAAATCCAGAGATTTTGGGAGCAACTTGACAAATCCGCCACCTAGATGCAGGCATATGTAGTGGGTAGATCGTCAGTGCGGTTTGGAACATGGTTGAGAGCTGTCCAATAAAATCCGCTTCAGGGGTTCCATGGAGACTGTGTCACACCGACTATTAAGAGGAAGTTACAGCTCGCAGTCATCTCCGATTTTCCAATTAGACTACATGTAAAACATAGAAAGACTTTTATGAGATCAGCACTAGATCATTTTAAATAAATTTTGTTGATCTTAAGAAAAAAGTTTGATTGAAATGACTCGGGGTAGCAGAATTTGAATTTAGGCCCTGCAATTTTTCACAAAGCTTTTTAAAAAGCGCTAAATTCCAAAAACAAAATTAACTCGAAATTCTTTTAATCGGTCAAATAAAAAAATAACAGCCGACACCCTTCTTACAATAAATGTCGACGTTAATGCGATGAGCACAGAAGCAACGCAGCGGCACATCATAGACAAACACGGACACATCTCAGAGGCGGGTCATGTGCAACGCATCTATTCAGCTGGAACTCTCCCGCATTTCTCACTGGACACGCTGCTCCATCTAGCGCCGTTATCGTGACGCCCACGCGTGGCGCATGTGTCCATGTATATTCAGACAAGATTGTTGAATATATATAACGCGGATTTGATTCCACCCACCACCGGAGAAATTCTAAATGAAGAGCGGTGCATATCCTTGACACATGCCCAGTGGCCCAGGAGCTGAAGTTTGGGCGAGTTTGTGAGACTGCACACTTGACTTGAAGCGCAAGAAAAACACGGGGACAGTGGAAAGAAAGACCAGTTTGAAGTTAGCGCTCGTGGTGTCTGGTCCTCCTTTCCTTTTCGAAGTTTGGCAAATGCGATGCAAATACGGCACAATTCTTACCTTGTAATGCAATGAGCATTCTTAGGATACTTCCCGCGCTTTCCGATGCCTATCTTTCTATGTGTCTGGGTCTCTAACCGTTTCCCCGATACCTTCTAATAGGTTTAGCATTTGGGCGCTCTGCTGAGGGTACTGGCTTTGAAACAGACCATTTGACCAACTTGGGGCGCTGGATACTTGACTTGAAGCGCAATAACAAAAAAAAAACAACAACAACAACAACAAAAAAAACACGGGGACAGAAGAAAGGAGGACCAGACAGCACGAGCGCTAACTTCAAACTAACTGGTCTTCCTTTGGATCAGGCAGCACGAGCGCTACCTTCAAGCTAACTGGTCTTCCTTTCCTCTGTCCCCCTGGATGTACGGAAGCAACTTCATTTTAAATCCCGCAAAGATTAACGACCCGGGCTCAGGTCTCCCATGAGGGTACTTCGAGGCCTTGCCTCGTCGCCGCCTCTCCGGCCTGCTGGACTGCCCACTCTTCTCTGTCCCGTGATTTTTTGCGCTTCAAGTCAAGTATCCAGCGACACAAGCTTGTCGAACGGTCTGTTTCAAAGCGGATTCCCTCAGCAGAGCGCCCAAATGCTAAACCTATTAGAACAGTGACCCAAGGTATCGGGGAAACGGATGGAGACCAAGACAAACAGAAAGGTAGACACCGGAAAGTGCGAACCTAAAAATGCTCATTGCATTACAAGGTAAGAATTGTACCGTATTTGCATCGCATTTCGCCAGAACTCGAAAAGGTATACGTAAAGAAGCCGGCATACAGGGGATGTTGTGTGCTGCTGAGCGCCTGCAGTGTGTTTGCAAGCGCGTTAAGAAGAGAGAAAAAACTGCCGACGTTTGCCTGTTCTATGAAGCATCACCGGCGTATTGTGTAATGAGCAGGGAACATAGCTTGCGTGGAAGTACACTGACCTCTGCTTCAGTGTGGACAAGGAAACGGATACTTGAAGTCTAGTACATGATATGAAAGAAGAGCTTTGTCCTCGAGCTACCTCTCGCCTCTTCTAGCGGCGGGCCGGGTCATTTTTCATAAATCAACAAGGTGTCGCACACTTGCGGTCTGCCTCGCCGAAGGTGCGGTGGAGCAGCATAAGCCTCGCATAGAGCGTGGGGAGGGCCCGCGAGAACGATGGCATAACGTGAGCGGCTGGTTGATAATGTCACGATTTCCGCGAATATAGCTTGGGTCTCGCTGTGGACTTCGTCGCAGCGACTCTGCAGAGCGGATGATGAAAGCATGTGTGACTGTTCCTGCTACTGAGGAAACGTATCTACCGAGGAGGCGCACGTCGTAAAGGACCAGATGGAGCCCATTACAAAATTTGTGTGTTACGGAGATGGTCGAGGATTGGCTATCGAAAGATAGGGTTCAGCAGAGTACCAGAGACGAGTGTTCGGCGATGCACCGGCCCCATCTGGTTTACGTAGGCGCTGGCCTTTGCGTTCGACTTTGTCTGACTGGCGTGGTGTCGTCTACTACAAGATCTTATGCTACCAGCTCGTCTACAAGAACCACAAGCCATCGTTTACGAGAGTTGAAGGCTTTTTATTGGCACACTCACCGGCTTCATTGCCCACTAGTAAGAACATGCCATGAGTAACGGAGGAGTTGGTAGCCAGTCGGTCCACGCTCTGGCTAACGTCCCTGTATTTCCCCCTCTTCGGAAGCTCCTCCTCCTACTTCACTTATGTTCTCTATCGCGCTATTAGCATGCAATCTCATCAACCATTAGCGCATTGTGAGAGCCGCACGTGTAGCACGAAAAGCGTCGCCTTAGTTTCTCGCATCGGTTCCATTCCGGAATGGATAGCGATATGTCCTTTTCAATATTCGGCTTTAAGGTCAACTTCCTGTGCGCATCTCGTATTGGGGTAAAGTAAAGTGAACCGGAATGTTTGATTCAGTTGAATGCTGTGTACACTAGCTAGTAAAAAAATTGTTTAGGAAGCTTAAGCATCGATCTAGAAGGTCCCTTATATTGCGTTTTCATCTTTATGGTTGAATACTTGTTTCATTTATTTTTTACCATCTGACGTTTTCTGCTGGCCTTGGGTCTTGGGGGGAAAGATCAAACTTTATGTCTCACTGTTATTCTATCGTCGTGCACGACTAATCGACGCCAAAGCGAAAGCAGACCTATCTACATTTTTTTTCATGGCCTTTCTTAAGCCATCGCTAGTGACGCTAATTAGAACGCGTAATTTGAGGCCACTTTTAATTATGAAACCTAAGTCGTTTTTAAGCACCGCTTCATTCGTGAAGCAAGCCAACTCGGTGTCTTTTCATCAATATGAAAAACACAATTCGTGACGCTATAGAGCTGTGAAAGAGGAAGCAGAGTAGCTTGAACATCTACAGTTTAACTAGCATAGAACAGCCCCAACCAATTGCTTGGGCTGGTGTCGTATTTTTACGCTTAAAAAGGAAGCCTCAGAACATGACATGTGTTCTCGCAGGAGCCTGTGTTATAACAACTTGATATGAAGATCTAACTGAAATTATGAATTTAAAGAGATTTTTTATCTTTTATTTCTTTCTTTAATTTCGAAACGGTCGAGAGAAGCAAGCACGTTGCAGCTCGGCCTCCTCCTTAAGAGGAAGCTTTAGCTCGGGTGCTCCTATCTAAATACATGTAGAAAGAGAATTCGTTTTTCTTGGCAACCACTGCACCAAATTTGACGAGGTTTGTTGCATTAAAAAAAAAAAAATTCTAGTTGCTGTTGGTTTCGATTTTTCATTTAGGTTGTCAATTTGTTATTAAAGATTGACCAAAATCGCAAATTTTCAGAAAACGAAACTATCAAGTTTAAAACTCGGTAACTCAACAACGAAAAATTAAATCAAAATTCTGTGAATTGCATATAACAGTACATCTACAGCGGGAAATATTTATATGTGACACATGAATATAAAAGAAATTAAGTATGGAAATACGGCTTTTGCAGAACCCTTGTACACAACATAACCAATTCACGTAAGATACAAACTGACATATCGAATTTGTCCGCTTTGAATGGTCTAATGGATGGCGTTTACAGAACCGCGATATCTATTCTTGATGCAGTGCTATTAATTTGTAAACTTCGTGCTTCTATTTTTTCGAACTTTCGAATTTTTGATTATATTTAAAACAAAGTTCAGGCCCTAAATCGAAATTCCGCTTCCAACAGACACTATAATTTAACTTCCTCTCTCAAATGCAACGAACTTATTTAAAGCGATCCAGGCCGGGGTTATCTGAGAAAAGTGTTTCTGCGCTTTACATGTATTTGAATAAGCGCGCATCGGAGTTGGGCCCGAGCTAAAGCTTCCTCTTAAACAATTTGTCTACGGATCAAATATATGAATAATAACTGCATTGCCATTGCCAAAGATGCTGCAAACGAATTCTTGAACGCTACGCACTGTGAATACAAGTAAAATGTGTATTTTTTCATAAAAGAATGTACTCGTCTGTGGCAATAAGTGTGCCCAAAATAACTGATATCAATGCTTCCATGTCTTTTTGTCTATTTAGTAAGTAAAGAAAATATCACACGAACTTTACAACTATATCACTTCGAAATCAGCAAAGCAGTGCATGCCGCTGATATGAAAAATGTGAAGGCCATGAAATGAACAAGTTGAGGACGAATATGTTAATGAAACTGTCATTCAAGATCCTTGTTTACATTCTTGTACATTTGTAATGGCCAGTGGAAAATCTCAATGACGCTGTCATTTGTTCCAATGTATTACGCAGGAGCAGCTGTCAGCGGTCGTGTATCGTGAGCAATTCCACCGAAGTTATAGTCGCAACAGAGAGCACGCATAAAAAGCATGAGTTCTGCAAAATATACGAGGGCGAGTCCCATGAAAGTGAGCCAATGCGATTATATGGCAAAGGGAGCGCGTTATGTAAAAGTAGCCTCCATGAGTATTTAGACATTTGTCCCATTGACTAACGAGTGGCGTGATTCCCGTCTCATAAAGCTCCTTGGGTTGCCGCTTCAGAAAGACTGCAACTGACTCTTTCACGTCAACGTCCGACACGAATCTGGTTCCCTTGAGCTGTTTTTTCGGTTGTCCCAAAATGTGGAAGTCGCAAGACGACAGGTCTGAGATGTATGGCGGATGTTGCATCGTTTCCGCTTGAACTTTCCCAGTTTTGTATTAACCACATCAGCGACGTGGGGACGGGCATTGTCGGGGAACAAGATGACCCCATTCGTCAATTTTCCACGTAGTTTGTTCTTGATTGCGACACGCAGCTGGTACAGCGTTTCACAAATCGGAAAGAATTTATAGTCTCTCTAGATTTAGCAAATTCTATCAGTAATGGCCCCTGACGATCGAAAAAAGAAGTCAACAACACCTTTCCGGCGGGAATAACAGCCTTTGCTTTATTTGGTGGTGGTGAATTCGAATGTTTCCACTGTAAGCTCTGCCGTCGTGTTTCAGGCTCGTAGTAGTGGCATGATGGTTCGTCCCCAAACACAATTGCATAGAAGAAATCGTCACCCTCATTCTGATACCGGATCAGATGAGTAAAGGCAGCGCCGAACCTCTCCGTCTTCTGGTGGTGGTTCAAAATCTTGGGCATGCATTGCGCACACAAGAGCCGATAACCGAGATGTTAATGAATTATGGCGTGAACTGAACCGTGACTGATGTTCACACGCTCTGCCATCGATGCTTGTCCTCCGTTCTTGTCTTATCAGCTCATCAACCTTTTTTTTTGTTAGGGGTGATTGCACGATGGCTTTGGCCTGGTCTCGGATCGTCTTTGCAACTTTCACGTCCTTGTTTGAACCGTTTGGTCGAACGCTTCACAGTGGTCAATGAAATGCAATGTTCAATGTACGCAGCAGTCATATGGCGACTAATTTCTTTTTGGGAAACACTTTCAGCTGTCAAAAACATCACGGCACCACGCTGCTCAACTTCTGGAGCATCCATTACGTCGCGCAACCATGTTCGACCCAGTCTATGAGAGAATTAAACAACATTTATCCTCACACCTGCGTGTCCCTTTTGTAAATGAGAGGTGCCTGTGTGCTACGCGCATGCCTCGCAGATAATGAACCAAACCATTCTTACGCGGCGCGGGTAGGCTCACTTTCATTTGACTCGCCCTCGTACATTAGAAATGCGAAGATACAATAGAATATACAGATGCGAAGATACAGCTTGATAAAGGGCAAAAAAGTGTCACTGGAAACAAAGTTCACTGCATGTATACACAAGCCTCGCTACAATATATTTAAATATATGTACAAGTCTCCAATAAATCTACATATCTAAGAAGAAGTCGCTGTATATATTGTGTCAAACAAGGCAAATAAACATGTTGTGAAATCACAGATTAACAGAATCCTAGGTTTCGCCCTCATTCTATACACTCCCCCCGATGTATAGCGCGCGACGGAAGGTGGCGCGCTTGCTCCTTCCTTTCCCCCTTGCGCAAACAAGAGTGAGCCACCATCGTCGGCTCACCCATTCCCTCCGCTTTCACTCGCACATACAGCATGCTTCGCACGGTCACGATGTTATCGCCCTTACACTTTATACGAGACATAAGCGCGACAGCGACGACAGGAATGCGCCTGGAATGTCCATATAATTGCTATCGCAATGATATAATAAGAGTATCAGGCAACTGAAGCGTCCCGTGGCCCATTACCTTCCGCAAAAGAAGTAACAAAATCGAACTTTCACCATGCGACAATTCCCTGCGCCGCAACAATGTTTTTCTTTTTTCCCTTTTGTAAGACGGAGGCACCGAAATTAAGAAAACGCAAAAGAAAGTATGTTGACCTCAATCGAATGCCTACTTTGGGCACCTAATGTGGCTATCAAAGGAATATCGAAGAAAACGCGAGATGCTTGGTCCATCGAAAACCATGCGCATACTGCTCGGTATCCTAAACCAGCGAGACAAGACTTTCTGGAGAGGTTGCGCTCAAGCGAACGCGATGCAATCCGTCGAGTCCCCACAGTGATGGCGGCGAGCGACCATTGTTTCTTTTTTTCGTCTGCTACCTAGAAAGCGTCCAAAACTCTGATAGGCGAAAATGCATTCGGCCAGAGAAAACCGAACGCGCACCGAAGTGTGCCGCGCAATGATCGGGGCAACACGAGAAGAATGCATGCACTCTGGCTGGCTCTGGCAGCCTGGGAGTACCAAGTACAAAAAAATTGAAGAGGCTCAATGTGTCCTCGCGAATGAAAGTCAAAGTAGAAAAAATAAATAAGAACGTAGTTACCTCGACTGGCTTTAGTGTCTTGACACGGATGCTTTGGCGTAGGTGAAAAAAAAATGTTGGTATTTTTTGTGTGAAATGACGGCACGAATGAACCACCACAACGCTTCGTCTCATGGGACCTCTCTGCGTGCATTGTCAACTGGTCTGTTGGCGTGTTGATTTGGCTTGTCTCGTTGTATGTTCCTATGTAAGACTTTGGAAAAGTCAGTGCACCTTTGGCGTCAAATATTTATAGGAACATTAAACCCACAAAGTTCCGCAATTGAACATCTAAAGCACACGTTTGGAAATGTCAATGCACCTTTCGCATCAAAAGTTTATGAGAACTTTACACCCATAAAGTTTCGGAATTGACATCCACGCCCTCCGTAGATTCCGCGGCCTCCGCGAGATGCCGCGGTAACCCCGTTCGCCACCAAAACGCTCTTGAAACTTTGTGCTCGGATGGGGCTGCTTGCGTTATGTGACTCCCGGTGCATGAGCGCTGCTACGAAATCCAGCCCGAGTTCGCAATTTTCGCGCTGAAATGTCTTTTCGAGCGTGAAAAAGAGATTCTAGACAAAATTCAGAATGATTTCCGGCGCCGGGGGTCGCTTTGGTCGGCGGTTCATGGACAGCACGAAAAATTTTCGGCGGCGGGGGGGGGGGGGTGAAGCCCCATAAGCCCCCCCCCCCTGGCTACGCCCCTACTTTAGACGTATATGACACCCCCCCCCCCCCTCACTGGCCCCTTGCACCCGGGGCCCACGGCCCCCCGGCCCCCCCTGTTGCTACGCCACTGGTTGGAGCCCCTATTAAAGGGCCCAACTGGCACGAGCGGCTCGCTGGGCTTGGTCCAGAAGAGCCAACTGGCTCTCCCGACCCTCGTCCGCAAGCCATGCTTCCCACTGCCTATTCGTCTTTAGTGGATGTTGGTGTAATATGGGACTGTCTATGTGCGGAGGCCTCCTGGGGCACTCCCACGTGATATGTTTTAATGTGGGTGTGTCTGTGCACCACGGGCACTCGTCAGTGAACCTCGTGGGGTGTATTCTCTGTGGGTGGTGCAGGTTGGGGTATGGATTCGTCTGAATACGACGCCAGTCCCTCTTCTGTTGGCTGTTTAAATCGGAGTGAGAATGTCCAAGACGTCTCCGCTCTTGCCTTTGCTGTAGGAGGATGTCACGAGAGTTCGGTGGAAGGTCGTCGCTAGGCCATGTCGTTGCTCGGACGTTTAATCCTCGAGCAATACGGTCTGCCCTCGCGTTTCCTTCCAGTCGCTCGTGTGCCGGACACCATACGATAGTGTGGTGCCCCTCTAGTTGAGTGCCTAAAATTTTGATTATTGATTTGGGTGCCGTTCCATGTAGAAACAGGCGGCAAGCCGCTTGTGAGTCGGATAATATGACAGCCGAATTGGTTTGGCGCTCGGCGTCCTGAACGGCCGAGGCGATGGCTGCAGCCTCTGCCACGCATGCCGAAGTGGTTTTGAAGGATGCCGTTGTTATGTTGTTGTTGCATGTAGAGACTATGGTGAAAGTGTCTGAGCTGGCTCGACTGGCATCCGTATAATACACCCCCGGTCCCATGCCAAAACGTTTGCGAAGAGTCTTTACCCGTGCTCTGCGTCGTCCGGGATGGTACTTGGGGTGCATGTTTTTTGGGAATTGGGGCCACCGCGATGTGCGATCGAACGTTGCGGTCTATCTGTGCCGTTTCCTCTCCGCAATACTGGGGTCTCAAGGGAAAGGCTAACCTCGCCAATACTTCTCTGCCCTGAGTTGAAGAACAAAGTCGTTCTTTCTGAGCATATAACGTCGTGACTGCGTACTCATCAAAATTATTGTGCAGGCCCAGTCCCTCGAATCACTCTCTGCTAGCGCATTCGGGAAGACCAAGGGCGGCTTTGAAGGCTTTTCTTATTATTGTGTTTGCCAGTATATTTTCTTGGTTTGTCAAGGCCTGATACGGAAGGGCGTATGTGATTAGGCTAATTACGAATGCGTGAACCGGTCTGATGGTCTCTCCCTCAGTTAGGCTGTCTCTGCTTCTTGCCACTCTCCGTATCATTCTGGCCACGTTTCCTGTGACCGCCTTTAGTTTTTGAAGGGTGTGGGATGTTCCAGCGTTCTGCTGTATCCACATCCCCAATATTCTGAGTGTCTCCACTTCACGAACTGGTGCCCCGTCGAGAGTCAGAGTGAGTGGCACCCAGTCCTCCTTTCTTGCGTATTTTGCACGCACCCGAATGAATTCCGACTTTTCGGGTACGCATGCCATGTCCGCCGCCCTCGTGTATTCCACGACTGCGTCTATGGCCTTCTGAAGAGTTTCTTGCTTGTCCCCGTAGGACCCTTGGTGAGCCCAGAACGTGAGGTCATCGGCATATATCGCACAGCCGAGATTCGGGATTCGGGATCTAGCTCCAGGGCTAGCTTTCTCATCCCTACATTAAATAGCAGTGGAGAGAGTATAGCTCCCTGAGGGGTGCCTCTGTGGGCCAGTTGAAGGTGTCGGACCTCGTGGAGCCTAATCCGACTGTGGCCGTGCAGTCACTGAGGAACGAGCACACGTAGTTATAAATTCGCGTTCCGCAGCTCACCGCTTCCAGTCCCTCCAGAATAGTGTGGCGGGAGATGCTGTCGAAGGCGTTTTTTATGTCCAATGCCAGTACAAATTTATCGTCCGACCCTCTGTTCGGGTGCAGGACCTCGTGCTTTAGTAGTAGAAAAACGTGCTGCGCCGACACGTGGGGTCAAAAACCGAACATGTTAGAGGGGAACATGTTGTTTAACTCTATGTGGTTCGAGAGCCGGACCTGCACAACCTCTTCAAAGAGTTTCCCCGCGCACGACGTTAGGGAGATGGGTCGAAGGTTGTTGTTGGCTTACCTGGTTTAGGAATGAGAATAATTTTTGCTTCCTTCCATTCTTTTGGAAGGACGCCGTCCTCTGTCCAGACCATGTCGTTAAAGGATTTGGTCAAGCTCTGTAGCGTGTCGTCACTTAGATTGCGAATCATTGCGTTCGTGACCTGATCTACCCCTGGGGTCGTGTTTTTCCTGAAGGAGTGGGCCGCTGCATAAACCTCTTCAAAGGTTATGGTGGCGTCCAGTTCCCGTTGGTCCTGACCTTCGTGAACGGGTTTGGTGGATTGCCCGGTCGGAACAGTTCCTACGTATATCTGTTTAATTTTGTCTATGATGTCAGCTTCCCGACCTTCAAACTCGTTTTCAAGCAGCTTGAGTGTGCGATTCGCGACTGTTTTTGTTCCTCCCGGGTCAATCATACTTCGAAGAATGCGCCATGTTTTCTTTGTAGTCAACGTGCCCCGAAGCGAGTCGCTGAACTGACGCCAATTGCTGTCCCCTAACGTTTGTGCGTATTCGTTAGGTTCCTGCACTAGCTGAGCTATCCGTATCCTGAGTTTGCGATTAAGTTTCTCCCTTTTCCATCTTTTTGTGAGGCCTCTCCGGGCTTCCCAGAGATGCAAGAGGTGACGATCCACGACTGGAGCCTCCGTTGTCGTTTCAATTGTTTTAGTGACCCCAGAGTGAATAACTCTGATCCACTCGGCCCATTCTCTTACGTCTGTTATGCTGCCGATTGTTTTCTGTTTTTCACGAAATTTGGCCCAGTCGGATAGCCTTGCCTTGCCAATAGCTCTTCGAATCCTCGCTGTATGAACCGATATGCTTAATATATAGTGATCGCTTCCTAGGTTTTCACCTAGGTTCGTCCATCGCATCTCACTTTCGTTGTTGGTGAACGTGAGGTCGGGGGAAGTGTCCTTGGACACGCTGTTCCCTATTCGCGTTGGGAGATCCGGTTAACTGGAAAAGTCCGTAGCGCTCTACAACGTCTGCCAACAAGATGCCCTTGGATTGTCTCTACTGTAGCCCCAGTTTGAATGTTGTGCGTTAAAGTCGCCTAACAATATTAATTTGTCCCTACCTTGAGCGAGTCGCACCACGGTGGCCACCACATTTTCGAAATCCGCCTGTTTTTCTCTTGGAGAACGGAGAACTATAAACGTTAGAGAGGGAGACACAATGTATACAATGCTATTTACTGCGTGCTTAGTAGAAGTATTCAAGCAATAAACTGGAAAGGCTTAGGAGTTAAGACCGACACCGAATATGTCAGCAACTTTCAGTTTGCCGAGGTCATTTGTCTATTCAGCAACAATGCAGACGAGTTACAACAAATGATTGAGGACCTTAACAGAAAGGGTGATCTGTCTCGCGTGTGTTTGGCGTCGATTCTATGTAGTGCGTGAAATCAGCCAATTTAGTGCGTAGCGTGCAGCGATTCCATTGCCAGATTTCAATGTGTCCGGTCTTTGTGTTCTTTGCCATATTATCCATGGATATTACTGTCACTATCAGTGTGCTCTATAGCTTTCGGTGTCCTGGTAGGAGCTCCCGGACTTTGACTGACCCTCTTTCGGGGGACGGTTGCGGCTTTTGTTTGCACATCCCCTACCATTCGCTTGAGTTTGTGTAGCTCTGCGAACATTAGCTGCATGTTTTGTGCTAACTGTTCCGGCGTTACCGTTTGAGCGCTGGAGGCGATACTTTGTTGCAGTGATGTCTGCGGTGGTGATTTGGAAGTGTGGTCCGCAATTTGTATGGCTTGCTGTGATGTGCTGTTGTTTGCGATGCGCTTAAAAGCTTCAAACTCGGCTCGTAGCTCGGCTAAATTGTTTCGAAGTATTTTGTTTTCTACTATTTTCTGGTACTCTGGGTATGTTGTGATTGGTGTAGGTGTATTCTTAGCATTGGCAGTGGGAGATGCGACTTGCGCCCAGCTCACCTGATTATTTTGAGGGGTGCTGCATGCCAGTAGGATCCCTGGTGACTTGCTTCTTGGGGCCTCTTTCTTTTTCGTCTATTACTGCTGAGGCACCTTGGGTCGGGATTCCGACCGTCTTCGCTGGCCCGGCTGCCCGGAACAAGATCGGCTCCGCGACGGCGACGATCCATCGCCGGAAGGAACTCCAGCTTGGAGTCCTCGTCTTCGGTGGCGAACCACCGTAGCTGGGTCTTCATTGGTTTCTTTGACCGTGATCTTGATATCTGCCTGACTGGCTTTAGTCTTTTGGGACATGTGCGGTCACCCGTTGGATGACCACTTCCACAAATGGCGCATTTGGGGGTGCACGTGTGTCCATCGGCAGGCTCCCGCACTCCGCACGAGCGGCACACACGTACGTCGGGCTGTGGACATACGTCGGCGCGGTGTCCCACGGGGCCACACATACGGCAGAATTGTACCGCATTTCGGTAGGGTGTGCAGAGTTTCTCACCGCCGAATTAATAAACACACCTTGGCACTCGGCTGCCGTAGAAGGTGAGCAAAGCACTTTGTGGGTCGCGCATCATTCTTGCGTCGATCAACTCCAGTCCCTGCGTTCGGACACGTAGGTTCGATCGCAGCACGTCAGAAGGGGTGCGTGCTTCTATCCCGTGGATTACTCCCCCCGTCGTGTCTTCTCCTGCCGTAACGTACGCATTGACCGGGTGTTGTCGTCCGTTGATGTTCAAGGATTTAATGGCTTGCATGACCTTGGCCGTATCCCGATTCGGGGTGGATATCACTGCAATGTTGGAAACTGGCTTGATTCTTAGAATAAAATTGTTGTCGGTGGTTCTGTCCTGGCACGCCTCCATGACGGCTCTTGCCAGGGCCTGACCACCTTCAGGTCACTCTTCGGAAGCGGCGGAAGACGCTTTAGTCGTGGGCGCCCGCGATGCGTCATGGGTTTGGATGAGTTGGTAATCGGACCTGATGGCAGTGCGCTTCCTTGCGCGGAGCCTCGCTCCTGAGCGAGAATTTTCTTTTCCTTCAGGGAAAAAACGCGCTCCCATTCGGCTTCTGCTGTCGTTTCGTCGACCACGGTAGCGGTTTGCATGTTGTTGTTGATCGTAGCTGCCTTATTGCATTCGTGGTGCGGTGTTGCATCACCCACCTGAGATGGTTTAAGAATTATGGTTAATAAAGATGGTGAAATAATGGTTTAAAAGACGCAGACAATTTTAAAAGAACTTCTACGAAAAAGAATTTAGAGTATTTCTGCTTCGCAGTCAGATGCAGCTTTCACTTGTGTCGATGTGATCGCATCGGTAAGGTATGGCCACAATTCTGTCCCTCAATTGTGGTCTCTGAGGTGACTACAACTTTATTTTCTGCCCCACTAACTCCAACAAGCTCAAAGAAAGTGCAAACCCGCCTTCAGAGGGCTTCGATTCCTTAAAGTATCTTGGTAATGATGATGATGCTTCTTTTAACAATGGCACAAACCCACTATGGGGCATAGTCTAAGAACCTGGTCATATTATTAAAACAAAAGCATAAATGAAACTATAAAAGAAACAAATAAAATCAAATAAAGCCATGTGTGATAGAATATTGTCGGTCTTGCATGAACAAGAAGAACTAAAAAGAACTTGATAACTATAGAGATAACTAGGATTTCTGTTCAATTTATTATTACTGTTTTTGATATTATATTGGTTTTATAATTTAATGAAGGAGAAACAATATGCGGAACATCGAGAAACACTAACAGGGCAATCTTTTGGTTTCGCTCAGTTAACCATATATGGCTCGGCAAACGTTTCCGCGGCTTTGTCCTGTAGCAATGATGCCCCAAGCGGGGACTGTAAACCAGGGGAGCTATAACGTAAACCTATTCCAAACTTTTCTATTCCAATTCTGCAATCAGCCCTCCGCGATTGATCAAATACTTTTTTGGACCCCCCCTTCGCCTGTCTGTCACGCGGCTTCTCGAAAATCGCGCTAGCTCCCCATTTGATAGGACGTGTACACACTGATTATGCATGATTGGCACGAAGAAAAGAAAAATAGTTATTTCTGATTCGACGCCTTTTCGCCATTAGCCCTCGGCTATTGGTCAAAAGTTTTCGGGCGAAACTCACTTCACCAGCCTGTCACGCGACGTCACAAAACCGCGAAAACTCCCCACGTCAAAGTGACGTTTATACCTTCAAGATGTATTACAATGCCGAACAAAACTGAATTTTCTTCTGAATAGCCACAGGCTGCCCCGTTCCGAAAGGAATAAAAGACGGCTGCCGCCGATCGCTCAGGTGATGGACACTGGCACCTGCTGGAGAGCATCGGTTTATTTGCAAACAATAAAGCTTTTTGCGTGGCCGTGTAACGCTTTCGAGCACTTTCGACATGTTTACGACCTTGTTTTGCCAAATCTTCTTTGCTGAGGATCCATTTTAGTGGCATTCTTAACCTTCCGTTGCATGCCGCTGTGGTTTTCGACCAGCCACCGCAAGTTATGTAAGGGAAAGCGAACCAACCGCACACGTCGGCACCACTCTATTCATTCGGTTATCGATTTTCAGTGCGCTGGCTCGGCTCTATCGAATCCCTTGAGCGTGCTCCTCGCCTCTTGTCAGCCAATGAAATAAGACAAGCCGCTCAGTGTTGGCCATGGTATTCGTTTTTCAAGCCAACAAAAGTGACCTCCTATAATCAAGGAGAGCGTTTGATTTGTCTGTTCAGACAACCCTGCGGGTCACTCCCGATGCTTGCGTCGGTAGTTACGCAAATATGACGTCAGGAGATTGGAATAAAAACATATTGTAATAGTTTGACGTTATAAGATCCCAGTTCTACAAATGTTCAGTCCAAGATCACGAAGCTGAATCTCGAAAAGTCGTTTTCGTTGAGTGGGAAATTGTCGGTAGAATAGAAAAAGAGTGGTCGTTTGATTTTAGCTTATAGATCTAGCAAAAAGGAGATACTGCGAGATCATATCTGTGCAAGTAGAAATTAGGCGGTGAAATACGACCACTCAACCTTGTCAATAAAATTTTGAATCGTCGGGCAGGACACCACTGCCGGCCCGAGAATAGTGCAGACACATAAATTCTGTACATTTTATTATTCTGTCATAAAGATGTCACTTTCGCCTGAAAGGCGCAGCATTGATACCGATAGCAACGTATTAGACAACTGCTGGAAGCAAGGTTCGTAGTTTTATCAGTCGTATAAGTGCAGTAAACATTCGCTTACTAATTGAATTAATAAGTTTGGTGTCACGCGCGCACGTGTGAACATAAACCGATCGCACTCGATGACCGCGAACACTTGCGTTCCCAGCGCTGGCATGATGAAGAGCGCCGGCAGCTGGGAGGGAAGTCTTGGTGCTCGCTGCGCTGCGTCTTGGAAGCTAGAGGTTACGCGACGTCCAGCGCATAGGGCGCATGAAGCCTTCTCGGCTCGCCAGTAAGCCTTGCCTCGGCTGCAGATCACCCCCAAGATAGGGCGCGCGAGCCTCTTGCGCTCAGCCGCATGGACAGCTGTGCGCGGTCACGGTCGCACTGGAGGATGAGACCCGCGTTCACCCAAGCTGTTGGCTCACCTTCCCCTTTTAGTGCGCTTTATCACATCACCGCTGACATGCCCCATCTACTGCTTGGTCACGTGCCCTACAACAATGACCACGTGGGAAGACTGCGGGCATCAAGCCACCATCCTTTTCGGTTTACCCTCGCACACTTTGCCTCACTTTCACAGCACACGCTGCGCTGGGCGCGATAAAACGTTTTCGGAGGTGGGGAACATCACGGCGGCTGCGAAAATCGGTCTCAGTGTCCATATAATTTCTATCGCAATAAAACCAGACGTCTTGCTTGGTATTTAAAAATAAGCATATAAGAAGACAAAAACACTGTTGCGTCTAGCTGCCTCGTGCGCCATGATCCAAGTGTTATTTTCAAGTCTCATATAGTCGACGACTAAACTACAACAAATAAGTCGTCACTATTCTAATTGCGGTATCGTGTCATGGCCCTTGGATACTCAAAATAAAAGTGGTGCACATCCAACTCCGCGTGAACTATTAGTCACTTTGGTCAGTTTCCCTGAGCGCTCCAGTTCAACAGATAAACAGGGCTGACAGACGGCATCTCGTTGAATTTACAAAACACGTCGAATACGTTCTGATTGAGTAAGCTAAAGTATTCGTAAATAATGAGGAAGGAGGAAACGCTTTTGTCTCGTGCCCTGCGGGCCAGACAAGCCAAACAAGCCGTCAAAAGGATGCTATGCTCCTACAAAAGCCGGGACGCTGTTGCTGGCCACAGTCTTTATGCGTTTCTGATTTGTCCATCGAATGTTTGTATGAGGCATTCGGGATAGTGCAGCCGAGAGTGAAAGAGCAGGTTGCAGCTCTGGGTTTCATTAGAGGGAAGCAACGCGAGTAGCAGAAAAGTAATCATGCCGGCGACCCAACATCTAATCTTCTCCGCCAGAACCGTCGAACGCTGCCGCTGAGTCTCGGCCTTGTAACGCGCGCTTTCATACAACCCGATCTGCTTCCCGCAGATGCTTGTCTTTTTTTTGTTTGTTCGTTTGCTTGCTTTCTTCCTGCTGCTTCCGAGCGGTCTCTTGTTTACTCTTTCAGGCTGCCTTTGCCGCTGCTGGTATACCAGCGCTGTGCCAGCCTTCCGTATCCTCTTTTCACTTTCAGCGAGCTTTTATTACGCGCTCGCCTTCCCGTATCCGCCCTTGAATGTTCGCGCTCGCGGACGTTGTGAGCGAACCGTGCTCCGTGTGGTGTCGCTCGTCATCTGGCTGTGTCTGAAGACACGACTGCTGCCTTGCTTTTCTTTGTTCAAGAACTCTCCGCAGGGCCGATTTAACGTTATTCGCCTCACTCTGACATCCCACTGGGGCAAGCGGGGATAGGTCAGCTTGTTTCCTTTTCTATTTCAAATTTCATACTTGAGGCGGTTACACGAGCGCTGACTGTTCGCCGTTTCTCTCCTAGGAATAAATCCGGCTCGTGGCGAACTATTTGTCTGCCGATAGCTTCACGTTACGAGTACGACGACAGCGTTCCGCGTTTTCTTCACTGCCATGATGCAGTAGAGGCTGTCCCATGGCTGGAGCTCACAAAACGTACCATGTGCATTTTGCTTATATACATACATTGCAGAGTTCATTACCGACGTTTTGCGTTGGTAATTATTTTTTACGATAGGCTGCCTCCATAACCTCCCTATTGTTCTTTTTCCTCGTGCTCGTACTTGTGTGCGGCCCTCTTTCTCGTTTTCTACACATTTCTCCTTTGGGAGCGTCTGTTCTTACACTGTTCTAGCTTTTTGTTTTTAGTTTTAGCTCTATCATATGAAGCACTTCATTGTTCTTCCTTGACAGTATACATAATAACGTTAAAAGGATTGGATTGCTTCTTCTACCTGTTTTTATTGTGCTTCCCAGCCCACTGTCGTTTAGTGTAAAAAGGTGCTCTAGTACAGAAGCAACTTGACGTATTGGTTACTGAGCGGTCATATAGCTTCATTAGGTCTATAAATCAGATCTCCGAGACCGACATTCAAAGGGTAGCAATTTGATGTGACAGCGAACTTGGCGAAGCGTTTCGCTTGTCATGTCATCCATTACTTCTCAGAAAAGCTTACGAAGTGTTGTTTAGAATCATGTCCTTCCTGCATGGCTATCTCTATTATATGTCTCGTTTTGTGTCGCCACAGTGATGGTGTCACCCCTGCCTTGAAGTAAGGCGCAGAAGCTCTATTGCACTTATTGAAAACGACGCGATTGAACGAGCGCTTGTGACTGCGAGTGGGTTCCCAATGACTGCATTTTTATTCCTTCCCGTACCTTTCTTTTGTCTAGTTTTTTGCTACCCTCAAGTGTAGGGTAGCCAACCCGGCACTCCTTGGTTAACCTCTCTGGTATCAGGATGGTTACAGTGCCTGTTTGCCGCTTCCAATTAAGGCACACTTTCATCCACCATGGAATTCACAGTATGTTGCGATGAATGTCTTCAGGTCCCGAGTGAGCCTCACAGCTCGACAGTCTCCTTCAGGGTGGTAGGGTGCGGCAAATCTAAGGCTAATTCCCCTTTCACGAGTCCATTTATTTATTTATTTATTTATTTATTTATTTTTTACTACTTATTTATTTATTTATTACTTACTTATTTATTTATAAATTTTTACCTATTTATTTATTTTCTACTTTCAGGACCCGAGAATATTACAAAGAGAAGTGTTCTAACAATAAATTCTTAATCGCAACTTCAAAGGCAGCAAGGTCTTCGATTCCAGCGACAGAGGCGGTAAGGTGGTTCCAGTCACTGCTTTTTTACGTCAATAAAGAGGCATGGCAAGTGTTAGTGCGACATAGACGAATTTTAACCTTGAGCTTATGATCGATCCGAGAGGACACTTAATCTGGAGGGAGGAAAAGATCTTTTTTAAGTGTTGGGTTAGTGTAAAAAATTTTGTCATAGAGGTTTAACTGGAAGCACTTGCGGCGTGACTGAAGCGTCTGGAGAGCTAAATTAGCTTTCATTGAAGGAACGCTAGCGTAGCGAGAGTAATTTGAGAGCAGATATCGGGCAGCACGCTTCTGAACGAATTCAATGGCGGTGATTAATGCGGAGCAAGATGGATCCCAAATAGAGCAAGCATATTGTAATTTGGATCTAACTAGTGTAGCGTACAATTTAATCTTTAAATCGGAGGGAACGAAGGAAAAATTTTGGCGTAGAAATTGAAGCACGCGATTGGCGTTGCTAATGACATGTTAAACGTACATATTCCATGAGAGGTTGTGCGTTACATGCGTGCCAAAATAGCGGTAACTAGTAACGGGGGTTAACGCGGAATTATTAAGTGCATAAGCAACGTTGTCATTAATCTTATTGTAATGCATTGCTCTCATGACCTTACATTTTGAAGTATTTAGCTTCACAAGCCACTTGTTGCTCCAGTTAGAAAAAGCGTCAATGTCGGATTACAAAACAGGAGCGTCCTGTGAGTTATTAATTACACGATAAAGCACACAATCATCAGCAAAGAGTTTAATGCGAGAGTTAATATTGGCCGGTAGTTCATTAATATAAACAAGAAATAGTAATGGGCCCAAAACCAATCCTTGTGGTACGCTTGAAGTAGCAATAACAGTAGGGCAGTCATAATAATTAGCGTGAACGTATTGTAAGCGGTTAGTCAGAAAAGCATTGAATCCAGTCTAGGATATTAGGATCTATATTGAGCTTGCTCATTTTTAGTAGGAGGAGTTTGCGTGATACAGTATCGAAGGCTTTAGCGTAATCTAAAAAAAAAAAAAAAAACATGCAATCAGTTATCAAACTTTTGTCAAAAGCTCCAAGAACATCGCTAGTAGAAGAGAGTAACCGTGTTTTTCAAGAGAAGTGCTTCTTGAAACTGTGTTGACAAGTAGAAAAAAAGATATATTTGATTCAAGGAACGATACCAAGTTTGAATAAATGATGTGTTCGAGAAGTTTACAGGGTACACTGGTTAAAGATATTGGCCTGTAGTTTAGGGGAGAATGGGTGTTACTTAATTTGTGAAGTGGAACCACTTTCCGATCGTCTGGCAAAGTGGAAGTTTGTCAAGGCTGCGAATAGAGATAATGAAACAGCAAACTTTTGTATTCTTTAAGAACTTTGAATTTATGTTGTCATTACCTGCAGAGCTAGACAACATTAAATTTTCTATCAGACGGCACACCCCAGCTGAATCTACAGAAATGAAATCTATAGGAACAAAGTCACAGTCGGCGATTGTTGGCATAGAGAAGGCCGTTAAAGCAGAAAAGCAAGAAATAAAAACATCGTTTAGCACATTGCAGCAGTCACCATAAGGAGAAGAGTCACCATTGCTGTCGAGCAAGTGTTAGATTGTGTTAGATTTGCTGCCACGAACTACATTCCAAAACTGCCAAGGGTTATCTTTAGGCAGAGCGGGCAAAGTACAATTGTGGAACTCGTCTATTGCCTGCGCAATGGCATTTTTGTACGCGCGATCAGCGCATTTGTACGTGTGCCATCCTTCGGGCGTCATCGCCACTTTCACTCGGTGGAATATTCTTTTCTGTTTGTTTAACAAGCGCTTCAGATGAACGTTAAGTCAAGGAGCTTTGGAAGAAGAAACAATGCCTTCTTTAGGAACGTACCCATCGATCGAGTAGGCAACTTTTTATTTAAAGAGAGGCCAATTTTCTTGGACGGTGAGACTGTAAAAGCTCGGCATAAAGTGAGTGATGAACTCGGCAAGTTTGTTATTTATGGCAGAGAAATTCGCGTTCTTGTAATCATTAATAAATGTGGCCTGCTTCTTGTGAGGCGTACAGGCCTGAATACAGCAGTTAATAACGCAATGATCGCTTAGGCCAGGCAAGAAAACTAGGGGTGAAACGAGTTCTGGAGTTGTCGTAAGCAGCAAATTTAGTAGATTAGCAGAATGAGGTGAGCAAGAAGTAGGCTGGAG
Source organism: Dermacentor andersoni (assembly GCF_023375885.2). Lineage (NCBI taxonomy): Eukaryota > Metazoa > Arthropoda > Arachnida > Ixodida > Ixodidae > Dermacentor > Dermacentor andersoni. The sequence goes on from NC_092817.1 coordinate 10,956,915, forward strand.
GATAAGTTGCCTAAGGTTGAAATCCAGAAAAATATTTAAAAATTTCAGACATTCCAACGAGTTAGCTGCGAGGCTTGGTGGGTCAGCAGTCCAATTAATAGCAGGTAAATTAAAGTCCTCGAAAAGAAATAAACGGCAGTTGGGAAATTGCGCAGTTATCTTATTTAGGACATCATGTAATTCGTGACGAAATTTGGGAGTAAACATTGGCAGTGTGGAACATACGCTGAAAATAAACATTGTATGCCCTATAGATATACATGCACTAACAAATTCTAAATTACTGTCAACCATAATAACATTGGAAACAACGGTATTCCGGTCAGCTATTAATACACCACCACTTGAACGACCAGCACGGTTAGAAAGATAAAATTTGTACAGTGATTTGCAATGCGGTGTTTCATGGTCGGCGATTGCCGAGGAAAGCCACGTTTCAGTTAGTAGTACAACATCCGCGGAACATGTGTCGATTATCGACGAAAAACCATGGTGTTTTTTACACAGACTACGTGCATTGGAACATAAAAGGGATTGGATGGGTGCGTTCGTGCCAGCTGCGTTGATAGCGCGCGTGAGCTGTCGGCATCGGAGGCAGGGACGCAGGAAGCATTGTCGATGTCAGCCGTGTCGCGCGCCTCGCGAGCGTCAAGTTTGCACACACGGTCAGTAACATAGCAACGCAGTTTCTTTAATATATAATTTGTTTACACGTAGCGAGAATGGCTGTGCAGAGTTTTTACTAAACTCAAGCAGCCTTTTCCGGGAGTTTCGAGTTTTGCTCGAAAAGTCTTCGCTAACAGGAACCTTTGAAGTATGAAACTTCTTGTTCTGAGAAGAAATGTTATCTTTTAGCTTCGGCTATGTAAACGTAACAATAATAGGTCTGCACTTAGCTGAAACATACGAGCCGAGCCGGTGGGCGCGTTGTATTGCTTCATCTGATAGGTTAACGTCAAGCTTTTGAGATATAATGTCTCTGATTATTTCTTCACTCTGTGCCAATTTTTTGGAAGCACTGTCGGCAATCCCGTAGAAGATCAGATTATCTCGACGCGACCTGTCTTCCAACTCGTCAAGTCGGAAATTAAGTGCTGCCGTCTCGCTTCTTACGGCCGTGCTTACTATTTGCGGAAGGTCAGGAACATGCTGTCCTGAATTCAATGACTCTACCATCGACTCAACTGTAGCTAGCCCGGTAGAAAGATCGATAACTTTCTGTTCTAATAAAGTTTCGTTAGTTCAAATTTGGTTTAGTATTCCAAGAAGCTCCGCGTGACGAAAGTCAACTTTAGCAGAAAGGCTGGAAATAGCTGCTGGCACCTTCTCGTTGGGACCTGGGTTTATTTCGACGTCCCCGGACAACAACAACCTAAGGACATGAATGCACTCGGAAACATTTTCATGGATAACACTTAGGCCAGGGAAGAGCAACAGGCATATATTACTGGAACGCTTTGAGTACGAAGGCGGGCGGTTACCAACTTGCACAATGAAGCAGAAAGAATTCACAACCGGTCCCATGGCTTCCGCTCTTTCGTGGCCACTGAAGGGGACAAACGACGGCCGGCCGTTTAAATCAGCAACGAGTGTTGACGTCAAAGATGGTACCGGCTGGTCCAAGAGGTGAAACGGCAGCTTCCAAACAGTTACGGCTGGAGCAGCAGAGGGTTCAACAAAGGGAATGGCGATAAAGTGGAAAGTTGACGTAGTCCGACTCGTTGGCATCCTAGAAGCGGCGCACGACCACGCGCAGAAGAGAGGCGAAATCTGCGCAACGAAGCAGAAAAAATTCAAAACAAGTCCCATGGCTGCCGCTCTTTCCTAGCCACTATGTTTCCTGGAACTCCTTCTACGGAAAGCTGGCCAGTTGTCGGACACCACCACCTTGGTTTTCTTGAATATATATCGCTCCAGTAACATCAGAACAGAATTGACATCTTCCTTTTCTGAATTTGCAGCTGCCATGCATGTGAATTCTCTATGGCAACCAGGAAGGCTTGAGTCTTACTGACTCCTTCGCCTCGCTTTCTTGATTACGGAAAAATCTGAAAGAACATTGCCTACACATTACCCATACCACGCCCCTAATGTTCCCAAGATATAAACAAGATGGTTTGTTTGGCTCACTGCAGACACTAGAGAAACAAACTACAAATCTCGTAGGATGCACGAAAACACACACACACACAAAAAAACGAAGGTTTAGCAATTTTCTGCAACACTTGCGTTTCAAAGTAGGAAAAGGAAAGTTTTGCAGTGCGTTTCGCTTAAAATTTCCTCCATTTTCACTTAAATTCAAGTCCGTATCTCGTGCTGTTGTTTTAGGAGTCCGCAAAACATTTTGGTTAGCGGCAGGATGACGCCCTGGTAAGCTTAAATACACATGAGGCAATTCGCCCGACTTCCATCGCATCATCTCGCCTACCTGCCGGCCGCTCGACCTCGTTCCGCGTTTAGCAGGATTATTGCCGCCAACAATGGAACTTTACCGTCGAACTTCACACCTGCAACACGACCATCTCTACCGCTGTGGGGCCACCGACCGCTCCAAACCCTTTTTGTCATTCCCGGCATCAAAAATAAAACGGAAGTGTCATCTTTCGCCCTCAAACAAGCCGTGCTTTCATTCCTACATGACAAGCACAAAGGAAGCATCCACGTTTACACGGAGGGTTCTGTCTCCTCCAGAAGTTCAGCTGGAGCAATGGTAATTCCAGCGAAATCCGATGCGCTCCAGTTCAAGACGTCTCACATTACATCATCGACGGCTGCAGAACTGGCAGCTATCCGTGATGTTCTGGAATTTATTGGTCAGGAATCATCACACTCCTGGTCCATCTTTTGTGACTACAAGGCAGCTCTCCAGTGTCTGCTGTCCTCTTTCAACCACGGACCTAACGTACAGTTAGTCGCATACATTCGACTACTTCACCATCACGCAATGGACAAGGGGCACAACATCATCTACCAGTGGATACTGGGTCATTGCGGAATTCCGGGAAGTGTCAGTGCCGATGACGCTGCCCGATCGGCCCACGATGGCGCATGCATTATACCAATACCACTGTCGAGAACGGATGCAGCCACAAGGCTAAGCTCCGTCGCATACGGGCTTGCGCAGACTCTGTGGAACACCAGCGAATTCCCCAAAGCACGTCTCTACAGATTGCATCCACGTTACAGAGGAGGTGCTTGATCGTCTCCTCGCAGCCACAGTTGTCGCAAGCAGTGCCGTTGGCCATTCCATTGCGCAAGGAATAGGCGTTCGTGAATGCCACGCCGAGCCAAAAGCGACACAGAAGTGCTTGTGGTAACCCTGGTGAAAGACGGGTCTGCGAGGAGACGATCGAGCACCTCCTCTGTGACCTTCCTCGTTACAATGTGTCAAGAAACTGCTCGCGACCGCATTCGAAAAACTGGACGACGGTCCCTTCACATATGAAAAAGTTCTAGCACATTGGTCCAGACGGGTTTCGCCACTCAGGGCCTTAAGGACTCTGCTCAAGCTCTTAAGTTCTTAAGGGCTTGTGAATTGTGCGACCGACTTTGAAAGTTCATAGCATCAAGTTCGTAGCATCTCCTTATTGTGTGAACTTTTCTCACTTTATTTTTTTGTTCCTTCTTTCACCTTTATTAAATTTACCCCTTTCCCCTGCACGAAGTAGCCAGCCGGTACTTACACTGGCTAACCTCCCTATCTTTCCTTCCTTTTTGTCTCTCTCTCTCTCTTCTACAAAGGCTGTAATGAACCTACACGGTATGAACATTTATCGCTCGTCACTCAGAACATTGCTTCGAACACCGTGCCCTGCATAGTTTACCGTATACCGGGGGAAAGCAACTTAATACCATGTATGACGCAGAAACATTGGGAGAAAGCGAGTATTCAGTAAGCGTTTTCAGAACACGTAAGCAAACTACACAGCTAAAATTTTTGGTATATGCAACCAAAAAGCGGCCCTCATTTCTTCAAAATACGAAATATCTGCTATTTTTGATCCCGCCAGGAAACAAGTAATAGTATAGCTTCGACTGAAAATGAGATCGACGATGTCAGGAACGACATGCCTTTAGAAGAAGTTCAAGTCAGTGTTCTCTTGGTAGTGAAATTACACTGCACGTTTGACAAAGGTCATTTTCAGGAACATATCACGATAAGTCGTGCATACACAATGAATTTTGACAGTTATAGCTATAAGTAGTTTGATTGGATTTCTGACGTTGATAAGAAACTGAGACTCCAACACTATGTAGGCTATCTCCGTACGGAGATACAATAGTTCCAGCACTTGATAATCTAACGATTTCGTGCCGTAAGGCACAACGATCGCTGGTCGCGGCTGATTATACTTTATGCGGGCCTCCCCCTCGCCCGCAAGTTAAATATAGCAAGCTGATTGTGTTTTCAAATACAGATATTGTGGTCCCAAAAAAACTGGGCACGGAGCAAGTAGCGAAAGCTGACCTCTGTTAAGTCGGGAGCTGCCCGGCCTGCACCGCAGCGCGAGCGTGCACGGCGAATCCCGCACGGCGTCGACTGCGGCGCACCCCGCAGAAGAGACAGTCCTCGCTGAACAAGCAGGCGACACGTGGTTATTGCTTGTGTGGCCACTCTATTAAGAAAGAGATTGTTGTTTTCACTGTAGTTTTGTTGGACTTTCCAGCGTGCAACCAAACGTGCCCGCTTTCAAAAGTGAGAGGGGGCGGACAAATGGCATACTTTGCCCCCTCCCTCCACTACTATCAGTGGGGGAGGGGGAATCGCTCCTCCCCCCTTGGCTGTCCGGTAAATATGCCTATGCCTCACTCGCTTCCAACACCAGCACAAAAACTCTGTTTGCCAGCATTCAAAAGGCGCCATCCATGGTATTTCTAGGATATTTATAAAGCCTCACACATGAGGCGAAAGATACAAATAAAAATACAAGTAAAATTTCGTAGAAATACAGTTGGAAACGTAAGAGTCATTGCTGATTTCACTTTATGTTTTGTTCAAAATGTGTTAACCCACTCCTGCAATAGTCCTCCAATGGGGCTGCAGCATGTACAAATAAATAAATAAATAAATAAATAAATAAATAAATAAATAAATAAATAAGCCTGCGTGGGGTGAACGAAGGAATGGAGAAGTTACCAGAAAAAAGAAGTGACCTCTCCGAGCGCTGCTGGGCAGCCCGCAACCAGGCGAGTTAGCTGGAAGCACGCGGTGACTGATCCGTGCCTCTTCCATCCTTGCCAGGCATTGTCCGCGGCAGCCCGCGAACAGAGAGAAGCCCTGTTTTGCTCGTCTTCTCACGTAGCGCATCCTTCGCGGTCAATTATCGTCCGGAGAAGTGGGCTCGCGGTGCAGTGCTTCGCTTCCCGACCGGGGCGCACTTTTTCTTCGTTCTGCACGCTAGTCCGCGTTTCCCCGTCGCAGACAGCGCGTTGTTGCTGATTGGTAGTTGCACGTCGGAGTGTGGAGCACGATTTGTTTAGTTCTTCGAGTGGTTGCTGTTGGCCGCCTCCTCAACCCCCTTGCGTGCGCACCGCTTGCTCGGGCGGACCCGTCGGGCATCATTTTCGCTGGAAACGTCCGCGGCCGGCGGCCCACGTATACGAGGCACGCGCGCAAGACTGCTGCGGATTTGCGGGCTCGTATCTCACCTGTTGGCATTCCGCAATCAATATCCCGGAGAGTGGCCTCTCTCCACGCTGCCTGATTTACGTTCACCACGAGGGATAGCATGGCATGGAGCGTGCTTGCATGGCGGCCACGCGGTTTTCGCTTGTTTGTTTTTGTTGTTGGATGTTATCTGCTGGCGCAGGGGGCAGCATGACGTGCGCATAAAAGTGGGCAGTGGCATCGGTCCTCGACGGAAAGGTACTGTCGATACCTCCGCGCTTTCTGCGCCTCGCCTCCGCACAGCGGCAGACACAGTTCCTCCTTCGCGCTTCAGTTTTCCCGTCGTGGTCTACGCACCAAGCTGTCCCCGGAAGCCTAGACCGACGTGCGTGCGCGGTGCTGCGTCACAAATGCGCGGCAACGCTGCTTACAACATCAGCACGGCTCGGTAGGCAGAACGTTACAGTGGCCCTTCTGCGAGCGTACGTGCGCTCTTCGTAGCCTAACAAGCATCTTGCCAACAAGAAGCGCCTACATAGAATTAAAAAAAAACACTTGGGGGACGCTTAAGCTTCGCCTTTACGAGTGGAACGCCAGAGCGTTCAATGATCCCTGACTGCTTCTCACGCTTCCCGGCAACTGCAGCTCATGTAACCGCAATGCTAACGCTGGCGGCGAACTCTATGAAAGAAGGCGATCTTTCTGGTAGAAACGCAGCCTCGTGCTTTGGGAATGCCAACGCCACGTGGAACAAGGACAAAGAGGAAGGGGGAATACAAGAGCAGAACCCTCTGAAGCGGGGCGCCTCGCTGAGAGATGGCAAGCCGTCCTCCTCAGCGAGGCACCCGAAGACCAGGAGTGGGCCGTCCAGTGGGCCAGGGCCGTTGCCGAGGATCTCGAAAGATTTTCCTCGGGCGATGGACCCCTGGCAGCCTAGCCCCGGGCACCAACATCAATAACCGTTGGACAAATAAAGTTTATTCCTATCCTATCCTTGCGTTGGCCACTTCCGGAGGAAATGCACAGCCACGCCAAAAAAGATACATAATTTTCAGGTTTCTGTAATTGCTTCGCACTTTTAATATTTAAGCCTGAGAATATTTAACATAAAAGGCATGCACTGTCGGTGTTTTGTTTCACGACATTTGTTTGTCGGATGTCATTCTTGAAATTCCGAGGAATAACTTTGTCAATAATCCAAGGGAAACGCGGGGAAGGCGGGAGATGGAAATTCAAGACGATGAGCAAAAAAGGTAAAAGTAAGTGCGGGAGCTTTCACCGAGGGCTCGGTGCGCTCTTCGTCAAGAATTGAGGTATGAACAACTTTAGCGATACAGTGATGTGGCGTATACCCCGCGTATATCGCATGCCATGTAGCTAGGTATGGCATATACGTATACCTAGATATATGCGGAAATTTTCGCTCATGAACAACACCGACACCAGGCGCTAACGCTATCGCGTCAACAAATAAACTATATCTAACTCTGTACATTTTCACAAACGTGATGCTCACTCGCATCAAAACGAGGCGAATTCGGTGTCTGCGAACCGATATCTCTCGAGGGCTTGATGGATAACTATAATTTCCGAGAATGGAACTGCTTCGCCGGGACACCGAAGTGACTTCACTATTGACGGCCGCAAATGAAATTAGTTTTCTTGGGGTTATTGATAGAAAATTGATACGGGTTACTTTCTGACATGAATCCTGGAGGTATTGATGTCAATGTACACCTGCGGATCATGTGAGCGCCCCCGCTGCGTGCATCACTCCGAATGCGTCTGTGGAACATTCGGCCGATTGAGCGCCGACGAGAGAAGGGCCGCTTAGTAGACGTCCTTTATCTGTGGACAAGAAGCTTGGTTGTGCCTGCACTACGTCACAGCGGTCTTTCTGATAGATGGTGACTTCATCATGCGGTCTCTTTCGATCGAATGTCAATGAGTACCTAGCAGCTTTAGGTAATTTTTCTGTAAGCTTACGAATTATGGCTCCTTTTACAATTTTACGAACGTTGCATCAGATTTTACGAAAGATAGATTCTGTTCGCGAAAAGGTTTTGAATTTGTTTAAAGGTGGGGATGGCGCATAAGTGCAACAAAATGCACGCAAAAAAGAAGTTGCGATGGTATTTGAGCCGCGTTATAAGGGGCCTCTGAAAAACACGACCCGGGGAAAAAGGCCGACAGGAGAAGATGGAATAACAGTCGATTTCGTCAAAGATGGACGAGACATAATGCTTGAAGAACTCGCGGCTCTCTATACGAAGTGTCCATCGACTTCAAGGGTCCCAGAGAACTGGAAGAATGCAAGCATTTTACTAATACACAAAAACGGAGGCGCTAAAGAAATGAAACATTATAAGCCCGTTAGCTTACTCCGGGTATTATATAAAATATTCACCAAGATAAATTCAAATAGAATAAGGACAACACTAGCCTTTAGTCAACCAATGGAACAGGCTGGCTTTAGGAACGGATACTCTACAATGGATCACATCCATGTCATTAATCAGGTAATCGATAAATCCGTAGAGTACAATCAGCCTCTCTATATGGCTTCCATAGATTAAGAAACCTTGCGCCAAGAAGCCCCCAATCATCATCATCATCATCATCATCATCATCATAGATTACGAAAAGGCATTTGATTTAGTAGAGATACCAGCAGTCTTAGAGATATTACGTAATCAAGGAGTACAGGCCGCTTACGTAAATATATTGGAAACTATTTACAAAGGTTCCACAGCTACCGTAATTCTCCACAAGAAAAGTAGGAAAATACCTATAAAGAAAGGGGTCAGAGAAGGAGACACAATCTCTCCGATGACATTCATTGCGTGCTTGGAAGAGGTATTCAAGCTATTAAACTGGGAAGGTTTAGGAGTAAGGATCAACGGTGAATATCTCAGCAACCTTAGGTTTGCAGATGACATTGTCCTGTTCAGCAACACTGGAGACGAGTTACAACAAATTAATGAGGAACTCAACAGAGAGAGTGTAAGAGTTGGGTTGAATATTACTATCCACAAGACAAAGGTAATCATGAATAGCTGGGCAAGGGAACAAGAATTCAGGATCGCCAGTCAGCCGCTAGAGTCTGTGAAGGAATACGTTTATCTAGGTAAATTACTCACAGTAAATCCTGATCATCAGAAAGAAAAATGGGTTGGAGCGCGTACGGCAGAAATTGTCAGCTCGTGACTGGAAGCTTACCATTATCATTGAAAGGAAAGGTGTACAACGAGTGCATTTTACCGGTGGTGACGCATGGGGCGAAAACTTGGAGTCTGGGAAAGATGCTTGGGAACAAGTTAAGGACCGCGCAATGAGCGATAGAACGAGCAATGCTAGGCATAACGTTAAGAGACAGAAAGAGAGCGGTTTGGATCAGAGAGCAAACGGGTATAGCCAATATTCTAGTTGACATGAAGAAAAAAAAAATAGAGCGGGATGGGCCATGTAATGCACAGATTACGTAATATGTGGACCATTAGAGTTACAGACAGAATGGGGGCAAGAGAAGGCAAGGGCAGTTGAGGATGGCAGAAGACTAGGTGGGTCGATGAAATTAGCAAATTCGCGGGTGCTAGTTAGAATCGGTTGGCGCAGGACAGGGGTAATTGGAGATCACAGGGAGATGCCTTCGTCCTGCCGTGGACATAAAATAGGCTGGTGATGATGATGATCGGTGCCCCGCTCTTGTAAGCCGTATACGCAGTAAGTAAGTTTATTTAGACAAGCTTCTGAAGCAGTCAAAATGGTAAGCATTGGAGTCGCTGATAAAGCTGAGATCTGATCTGAGAACGTTGCCAGCCTCTGTTGTTCAAAGTTTTGTGGTGCTTGTGTCCTGCATCTAAAGCTAAATCGTTAACGAAGTGTGAATCTTTCCTACTGAAGGTGGACGCTGAGAGCAAACTTATGTCGAATTCCAGTGGCAGAAGCGGAGCGGGGAACTGGCTCCGCGAGCGAGCACGTCACTGCGTGGAGCGACGCCTCCAAATGCGCAGTGGAACACAAGCTCTGCCGCCAGAGCAAGCGTAGCAAGCAGGCGCTCGTGCGCACCGTACCACCGGATATACATCTACCTAGAGTCCTTTGCGTGTCGGTAGAATCGTGTAGAAGTATCGTTTACTGTCTCCGCCCGCCCGCGGCGGCTCTTCCGTGATGCATCGTGTATCGCGCGCGAGACTACATGGACGTAGAGACAAGCGGCAACACAAACGCCAGCCAACAATGGAATATTATTTCCCTAGAAGGCAGGGTGCAAGCTAACGTACATACAAAAGGTATGCAGAAAATAAAAACAAAACATTAACAAATTGCTTACTTCCACGTTGCTACTTCGCACATGCGGCTGTCGAAGTCTGCGTAGTAAACGAGACGCTCTCCAAGATAACATGTCGAGGAACAGTTGAAGCTAAAACATACTAAAAGCCTAATGAAATGCATAAAGGTAAGCGGATATAGTTGAACAGGAGACGAAGCTAATATGACGACGGCACCGGAGTCCGCAGTGCCAAGTGCCGGTATTTTTCTAAAGCATTGATACGGAGCGAAACCGCACTCTTCCTAGCAGAAAGCACGGCTGGTTTTAGTCGGACTATTATATTCCATAGTCGGAGCTATTCTTGCCGGTCGCTTGTCGCCACGGTTACGCTTAAGCCACTATAGTTACGCTGTGGTTGTAGCCTAGTAAACTGTATCGCAGCAGTCTTCATTTCCACGTCTTTCCTGGAGATGAATATAATACAGCCGACATCAGCAGTTAGCCTTCTCATATCGCCAATTTTTATCGGGGCCGGTAAGGCCAATCGCGGTGAGTAATGTTTGGTTCTCCTGTGTAGCACAGTTCTGACATCACTGCGAGTAACTTGTATCATAGGATGCTATGCTAGTATTTACACTACGCTCTCCTCAGACCACCATATCTTTATAAATCACACACGGCTGCTCAGCAAGTAGCAGTGGACGACGTCCTCGACGTATCCAACTACTTTTGGTCTCTTGGTAGTAAGGTCAATCATGATCGTAAGCGGTCGCTTCAGCGTCGCAGTCAGATTCACTCCTACACTATTCCAACTCGAACCGTCACATCCAAAGCCGTCGTCCTCAAGCAACGCGAGCAAAATCACACGACGTGATCTAGCGGTGTCCCTTGCGTCCGTCAATATTGGCATAAACAAACGCCTAGAGGCATGCTTGGAAGAAACCGGAAATACATCAGCCGGGAGTTCCAGCCCGCTCCGCCGATCTTGCAGAACAGTTTTGGTTGCTTTGTGGAGTGATCTCGCCTCGGCGAGTGAGTGTTCTCAAACCGCTATTGGAACATAATTACCTGGTGCTCCCGAGCTGCTATTGTAATTCTCCAACAGTCCCACTCCATACGTTTTACAGTGGAACTGCCGAGGGCTCGGCACTTGTGCGACAGAACTGAACCTCTTGTTTGACTGTGTCGGACGCCCCCTTGCGCTTTTACTTCAAGAAACTAATGGCACAGATCGGACACTACGACAGTTCAATGGTTATTACCAACCGTCAATAGAGCATAGAAACAGGAAACGACACCGAAACCCGCAGCACAATGGTATCGCCAGTGCAGCCGAAGAATTTGTAATACGGGGACAAGCGGCTGTCTTTGTCCGCACAGACATTCCGCAAACGCAGATTGACACTTCTCAGTACTCGACTGCCGTGCAGGAGGTGGTGGCTGTCCGTTGCAAGATTGCAAAGCGAAATGCAGTGCTGGTATCGGTATACATGCGCCCTGAAGTTAGCTCCCGTACACGCGGTTCATTCACGTGGATTCACGCTTTGTGGAGACGTTACCCAAACGACGACTTCCTGATAGGCGGCGATTTCAACGCCAAGCATCCGCAGTGGGGCTATGACTATCACACGCCCCGCGGAATGGCGCTCGCAGATGCCACGGAGTCAGCTGACTTAGTGCTCGCAAATGACACCGACTACCCCACCCGCGCCGCCCTGCACGGTGGACAACGTAACACGACCACAGACCTGACGTTATCCACACCAGCCTACGTGAAAGACTGGCGATGCGATCCGGACGCCTGGGGCAGCGACCACTATCCACTGTGGATTACTTTGAACGTGGGACGAAAGCGTGCGGCCGGGCGCACTGTGCGCACGAGCACGATCAGATGGGATGCCTACAGAAGAGCATTTGCGGAGCAACCCAAGACTTCATCCGTACGGGAGCGGGCGTCACGCGCCCTGCGCAAGGCCACTACTGAGACTGAGGTGAGAGCTGATGCTCCGGCGCCGGACATACATATGCTAAACCTTTGGGATGCGCGCAAGCGAGCACAGTTGACGTACGAAGCCAATGGCCGACGACATCGCGACCGTGTGCGACTTCGACGTCGCACTGCCATCGCTAGAAGATACGCCAAGCGCCTGTATCGGGAACGTTGGAGCCAGCACTGCTCATCATTCAACGAAAGAACTGGCCTCCACAAGGTGTGGCACACGTTCAAAGCTATGACAGGTCAGCGTAAAACACTCAGTGCTATTTCAAATGTCTTGCTCAAAACTAGCCAGTCAGTCAGCCAACTCCAAGATGATGCCGCAAACACGTTTTTTCCCCAACCGGCGACGCCCCCGAACGTCGACATTTACCGGAAAACGCCGCCAGTGACCGATGAGGGCATCCAGGCCCCATTCTCACTCTTCGAGCTCGAACAGGCACTTTCTTCCGTCAACGCGCGCAGTGCGCCAGGCTATGACGGCGTGACGTGGGCGGCTCTGAGGAATCTGGAAGAATACGCAAAAAAGCAACTTCTCGAGGAGATTAACGAAGTGTGGATCAACGGTGAAATCCCAGCAGGATGGAAGCATTCGATAGTCACACCCATACCGAAACCAAACAAACAGCCAGATGTACTGTCGAACATTCGCCCTGTATCTCTCACACTTACTACGTGTAAGCTGGCGGAGCGAATGGCCTTGACACGCATATCTCACTTTCTAGAAACAGAGGGTCGCTTTCATCCAGCCCAGACAGGGTTTAGACCAAACCTTGGCACTCATGACAGCCTCCTACTTGTGAGGGAAGGTGTACTGCGTCGAAAGACAGTCGGTCGCGCAAAGCGACACCCGAGCGTCCTGGTGGCGGTGGACCTCCGGAAAGCTTTTGACACTGTGACGCATGAGGCAATCATCGAGGCAGCTGAGAGGCACGGAATCCCGGGCCGCCCCCTCAACTTTGTGCGTTCCTTCCTTCAAGATCGCACTTTTTCCATACGGATCGACGGAGACGTCGATCCGTATGGATCCCAAACATAGTGGGTGTCCCACAAGGCTCCATACTATCACCCCTCCTATTTAATTTGACTATGATAGGCCTGGCTGAGCGACTGGAGGCTATTTCCGAACTGGGCTTCACAATTTACGCAGATGACATCACGTTATGGACTGCATCACGACCAATTGATGAGCAGCAGGAGACCCTGCAAGCGGCACTTGACGTTATTGACGACTACCTGCCACAAGCTGGCATGCGGCCATCTCCAGAGAAGACAACCTATGTGGTGATCCGAGGTGCAACGCAGGACGAAGCAGTCCTCACGCTCACTCTCGCAGGCAAAACGCTGCAGCGAGCAGAAAAATCAGTGCGCGTTCTCGGGATACCTATTGACCGCACAGGCACAGCGGATGCGTGGCTCGCAGACCTTCGTCGGACAGGGCACAACACTCTGCACCTCATAAAACGAATCTGTTTCCGCATGGGCGGTGCTGGTACCGACGTATGCCGAAAGCTTGTTAGTGCTTTGCTGCCATCCCGAGCGATATACGGAGCGCGCTGTTATGACCTGCTTGCTCGGCACTGGACACAGCTAGAGGTACTCCACAGATCAGCTCTCCGTGTTATCACAGGGCTCCCGAAACACACACGTGTCGAGGAGCTACATCGCTATGCGAAGTTGCCTACCCTCCGTGCAACCATCGAAGCATCGAAGGCAGGACACGAGGAACGCCTGAAGCACACCAGACAAGGCAGGACTCTACTGGCCTACATGGGAAAGGATATATCAACTTTGCCACAACTGCCATCCGACATCTCACCGTGGGATGACATTGCTGTCGTCGACACTACACCAACGCCCCGAAACATGGGTGCCCAACATGCGCACCGCCGGGCAGCATTCGCTGCGCGTCATGTGCAGACATTGGCAGACGCACCGCCAAGCCATGAACAAGTGTACACTGACGCAGCTTTCGACCCACGCACCAACGAGGGAGCAGTCGCCTACCACGTAGTGGGTTCTTGTGAGACACATTCTACCTTTACAACTGCTCATGCTGACGACCCAACGGAACTTGAACTCCGCGCAATAGTCTGGGAATTAGATAGAGTTTCAAGCACCACGCAAGCAAAACACATCGATATATACACCGACTCTCAGTATGCGCTGCATGCCTGCAAGTCGCGCCACACATCATCATCGGAAGTACTCCTCGTCAAGCAGGCCTTCAGGCGTGCGAAAGCCCACGGGGTCACTGCAACACTTCATTGGATCCCTGGTCACCAGGGCATCGAGGGAAATGAGAGAGCCCACGAGGAGGCGCGTGCCCTTCTTTCCAACCGCGTCGTCTCCCGGGATCCTTCAGAAGCCCTCACAACCAGCACAAGCAACACGACAAATGGAGCCCCGTATGACCCAGACAGAGCTCTCAGAGCAGCAGCCAACCGACGCAAGAGGGAACTCCGTGCGAGTGTGCCCTCAGACCCAGACCCACTTCCAGCGGGTCTTCCCAGGTCGGGGCAGGTGCTGCTGCATAGGCTCCGTTCCGGCTTCGTCCACACACCGGATGTGCTGGAACGGTGGCGACAGTACCGGCCACGCCGGGAAAGACGCCCTCCATCTCCGTCTCCCAACTCCCTTCCATCGCAGGAACCCGGCCATCCCACAGCCTCCGCGGACCAAGAAGCGCTCCAGACGCCACACAGGTGCCCTGACTGCGACATGGCCACGCGGCCATCCACAGCCCATCTGTTTTGGGAGTGCCAGCGACACGCTCAACAGCGGGACCACCACCTGAGGGCGGTGCGAGTGTCGTCCTACGAGGAGTGGATTAGACCGGCAACTGGCTCGATGGATTCTGACAGGGCCATTCTGGACTCGCTCTTGGCTTTCGCCAAGGACGCGTAGCTTCTAGGACGGCTCTGAATACGCCTCCCCCTCCTCTTCCTATTCCCCATTATAGGCCTTCGCGCCATCCTTTAATAAATACATTTTGTCATCATCAAGACGCGAATTGCGGCTTCTCAGGCGCTGGAGGCTCAGCGCCGTTGTCTCAACGGAGCTTCTCAGACATGCCGTAGTGGAGGGCTCTGAATGAATCTTGACTGCCGGTTCCCCTGCGTGTGAATAAATTAAGTACACAAGCGTGTTTGCAGTTGGCCCCTGTGGAATTCTGAATTATGGCCGTCACAGGCGCGAATTCAACCTGTTACCTCGTGCTTATAAACAGAACTCCTCAGCCACCGCATTTTGGTTCTCACCCAGAGATTAAATACAGCTCTCCACAGCAATCGGATCGCAATCGTAGTATTCCTTGACATCAGGAAAGCCTTTCACACGGTTGCTAATGGCATTATTGTGTGCAAGCTTTTCAGGTATTTCTTTAGAAGAAATTTCTTGACATAATTACGTGTTACCTCTAAAACAGACGGCAATGTGCTATGATGAAATAATTAACTTCCTCGGGACAAATAATAATACGAACAGGTGTACAAGGGCTCTATTCTAGGGTCAGTTCGTTTCAATTTATATTTACGTGATTTGCCATAGAACATCTAATACTATGAAGCTAGGCACTGATGGCAAAACATCTATCTTATAAGGTGACATGCTGGATGAACTTACTGCTGCTACTTATGAGGACGTAATGAACGTTCAAATATTCTCTATTAGTGATCAGCTCACCATCAATAAGAACGAAATAAGATACACCATATTTCATTGTGAGAAAAAATAGCCGGCTGCTAAATATTTGTTTAAGTCTAGATAATACCATATTGGTATCAAGCGATGTTTTTAAGGTGCCTAGGTGCGACATTATAATCTAACGTGAATCGGGGTCCTCACATTAACAATATCTAAAACAAAGGCAGCATACGGGAGCAACATTTTGTTAAGGGCGCGTGCATGCTTCCCTACTTTTATTCATTACTGACTCTATTTTGCTTTGTTCACACACAGCTGAAAGGATACCATCAATACGTGCAAGGACGCCACCATTCTCACAGTCTCCGTGGCATCCAAAGCATTCGCAAATTGTGCAATGCGAATGTTGGCGAGATAGCCCAGTGGCTAGAGCGTCCGGCTCTTCGAGAACACGCTGAAACAAATTTCGGTGGCCGACATGCATACATCTAACATGCAATGGGCTCCAACGACTTAGGTGTGACACCTCTATAACGGTATCGCATCATATCATGCACTACACGATGACGAGGTGGCCTGACGACTGCGGCCGTCGCTGTCCTTGTCACCGTATCGGGGAGAACGGACAAATCAAACCAAGTTTGGAACCTGTGAATGCTGCGCAGAAAAGACAAAGAAAAGCAGAAAAGCAAATGCTAGTGCCCCGGAGGAGGAGCGATTGGGATAATGATGGTGATGAATCAATGCAGACACCGTAGCTCTGCTTGGGATTTTGTCCTGCATCTTCCAAGTGCCACTGCACATTTGCTCGTGAGCGTGATTTTTCGCTGATACTATAGGGGTTCAGGGGCCATGTCCGAGCTCGCGCTCATAGTGCTAGAAAATGCATTTGCGAGGCTTTTTTAGCGCAAAGCATTTCTTTGCTACTTCAGAGCCAAGGTCAAGCGCAATGCCTTGCAAGGTCACAGAGAATTTCAGAGTTTGTCAAGAGTTTGTCACAGAGCTTGTCGCAGCGCGTGGCAGCAATGACAAGTCTTCGCAATTGTTGACAAGACCGAATGAATATTGCAAGTAGCTTCTTGTTTCGTACCATGTTCATACTATCGCCAAGAATAGACTCCAAGGCGCAGCTGTGCTTCCTTTGGTGTTTGCATGGATACGATCCGTCTCTGTATACCTGTAAGTGGTCTCGGAAAGCTCAGTTCAAGTGTTCTCACATATAGATTTCATCATCATCATCATCATCAGCCTGGTTATGCCCACTGCAGGGCAAAGGCCTCTCCCATACTTCTCCAACTACCCCGGTCATGTACTAATTGTGGCGATGTTGTCCCTGCAAACTTCTTAATCTCATCCGCCCACCTAACTTTCTGCCGCCCTCTGCTGCGCTTTCCTTCCCTTGGAATCCATTCCGTAACTCTTAATGACCAGCGGTTATCTTCCCTCCTCATTACGTGTCCTGCCCATGCCCATTTATTTTTCTTGATTTCAACTAAGATATCATTAACTCGCGTTTGTTCCCTCACCCAATCTGATCTTTTCTTATCCCTTAACGTTACACCTATCATTCTTCTTTCCATAGCTCGTTGCGTCGTCCTCAATTCAAGTAGAACCCTTTTCGTAAGCCTCCAGGTTTCTGCCCCGTACGTGAGTACTGGTAAGACACAGCTGTTATAAACTTTTCTCTTGAGGAATAATGGCAACCTGCTGTTCATGATCTGAGAATGCCTGCCAAACGCACCCCAGCCCATTCGTATTCTTCTGATTATTTCAGTCTCATGATCCGGATCCGCAGTCACTACCTGTCCTAAGTAGATGTATTCCCTTACCACTTCCAGTGCCTCACTACCTATTGTAAACTGCTGTTCCCTTCCGAGACTGTTAAACATTACTTTACTTTTCTGCAGATTCATTTTTAGACCCACCCTTTGGCTTTGCCTCTCCAGGTCAGTGAGCATGCATTGCAGTTGGTCCCCTGAGTTACTAAGCAAGGCAATATCATCAGCGAATCGCAAGTTACTAAGGTATTCTCCATGAACTCTTATCCCCAATTCTTCCCAATCCAGGTCTCTGAATACCTCCTGTAAACACGCTGTGAATAGCATCGGAGAGATCGTATCTCCCTGCCTGACGCCTTTCTTTATTGGGATTTTGTTGCTTTCTTTATGGAGGACTACGGTGGCTGTGGAGCCGCTATAGATATCTTTCAGTATTTTTACATACGGCTCGTCTACACCCTGATTCCGCAATGCCTCCATGACTGCTGAGGTTCCGACTGAATCAAACGCTTTCTTGTAATCAATGAAAGCTATATATAAAGGTTGGTTATATTCCGCACATTTTTCTATCATCTGATTGATAGTGTGAATACGGTCTATTGTTGAGTAGCCTTTAGGGAATCCTGCCTGCTCCTTTGGTTGACGGAAGTGTAATGTGTTCCTGATTCTATTTGCAATTACCTTAGTCAATACTTTGTAGGCAACGGAGAGTAAACTGATCGGTCTATAATTTTTCAAGTCTTTGGCGTCCCCTTTCTTATTTATTAGGATTATGTTAGCATTTTTTCGAGATTCCGGTACGCTCGAAGTCATGAGGCATTGCCTATACAGGGTGGCCAGTTTCTCTAGAACAATCTGCCCACCATCCTTCAACAAATCTGCTGTTACCTGATCCTCCCCAGCTGCCTTCCCTCTTTGCATAGCTCTCAAGGCTTTCTTTACTTCTTCCGGTGTTACCTGTGGGATTTCGAATTCCTGTAGACTATTCTCTCTTCCATTATCGTCGTGGGTGCCACTTGTACTGTTTAAATCTCTATAGAACTCCTCAGCCACTTGAACTATCTCATCCATATTAGTAATGATATTGCCGGCTTTGTCTCTTAACGCATACATGTGATTCTTGCCAATCCCTAGTTTCTTCTTCACTGCTTTTAGGCTTCCTCCGTTCCTGAGAGCATGTTCAATTCTATCCATATTATACTTCCTTGTGTCAGCTGGCTTACGCTTGTTGATTAACTTCGCAAGTTCTGCCAGTTCTATTCTAGCTATAGGGTTAGAGGCTTTCATACATTGGCGTTTCTTGATCAGATCTTTCGTCTCCCTGCGATAGCGTACTGTTATCCTGTCTAACGGAGTTACCACCGACTTCTATTGCACACTCCTTAATGATGCCCACAAGATTATCGTTCATTGCTTCAACACTAAGGTCCTCTTCCTGAGTTAAGGCCCAATACCTGTTCTGTAGCTTGATCTGGAATTCCTCTATTTTCCCTCTTACCGCTAACTCATTGATCGACTTCTTATGTACCAGTTGCTTCCGTTCCCTCCTCAGGTCTAGGCTAATTGGAGTTCTTACCATCCTATGGTCACTGCAGCGCACCTTGCTGAGCACGTCCACATCTTGTATGATGCCAGGGTTAGCGCAGAGTATGAGGTCTATTTCATTTCTAGTTTCGCCGTTTGGGCTCCTCCACGTCCACTTTCGGCTATCTCGCTTGCGGAAGAAGGTATTCATTATCCGCATATTATTCTGTTCCGCAAACTCTACTAATAACTCTCCCCTGCTATTCCTAGTGCCTATGCCATATTCCCCCACTGCCTTGTCTCCAGCCTGCTTCTTGCCTACCTTGGCATTGAGGTCGCCCATCAGTATAGTGTATTTTGTTTTGACTCTACCCATCGCCGATTCCACGTCTTCATAGAAGCTTTCGACTTCCTGGTCATCATGACTGGATGTAGGGGCGTAGACCTGTACAACCTTCATTTCGTACCTCTTATTTAGTTTCGCAACCAGACCTGCCACCCTCTCGTTAATGCTATAGAATTCCTGTATGTTACCAGCTATGTTCTTATTAATCAGGAATCCGACTCCTAGTTCTCGTCTCTCCGCTAAGCCCCGGTAGCACAGGACGTGCCCGCTTTTTAGCTCTGTATATGCTTCTTTTGGCCTCCTAGCTTCACTGAGCCCTATTATATCCCATTTACTGCCCTCTAATTCCTCCAATAGCACTGCTAGATTCGCCTCACTAGATAACGTTCTAGCGTTAAACGTTGCTAGGTACATAATCCAATGGCGGCCTGTCCGGAGCCAGGGATTCTTAGCACCCTCTGCAGCGTCGCAGGCCTGACCGCCGCCGTGGTCAGTTGCTTCGCAGCTGCTGGGGACTGAGGGCCGGGGTTTGGTTGTTGTGTTCATATAGGAGGTTGTGGCCAAGTACTGCACCAGGGTGGCCAATCCTGCTCTGGTGAGGGAGTGCGTTACCGGTTCTGGTCACCGGGATCAGGCCACACTCCAGGCCTGTTTATGCAATTTTATCAACACGCGGATTTTTTTTTAATCCGGTGGAAAATTGCGCGGGACCGGGATTCGAACCACGGACCTCTTGCACGCGAGGCGGGTGTTCTACCTCTACGCCACCGCTGCACTCTCACATAATGATTTGGGTCTTTGCAAATGAAATACCGTTCTTGATGTGTAGTTAAGGAGTGATGAGGTCGGTGAATTACGTCTACGAAGAGGTAGCGACGACCTACTCTTTGTATTTCTATTGAAGACTGGAAACGGAGTACGTGCCCCACATTTAAAAGGCAGCAAAAAATGGGAATGTAGGCCCATATACCACGCAGTCCTCAAAGAATAACGTTTCTGGAGGCAGACCTGTTGAGATGAAGGTGCTGAGTCTGCAACGCCCGAGATACCGGAAATCGCATCTGAAAGAACTGAGCTGCGTACAACAGTTTTATGTTTGAAGCTGACTACAGCACATGTCGTGCTAAGTGGGCCGTTCATACCACCTCTCTGATGAACACGTGACGGCTGATAGATGAATGGGCTGCGTGCAAATTGACCTCGCACTTTCTTTTTTTACCGAAGCGTACAGCCATTATGATGTTGACGCTTTAGTGTAGCCCACAGCTCGATGCATAAATTCCTGCTGTCTACTTTGATGCTTAGAAAGAGACCATTGCTGATGCGTCGTGTTCACCGGCACCACAAGCTCGAGCTATCTAGCTCTCTGTTCTAACCCCAGAAAAATCACAAATTACTTTTTAAAGCGAAGCTTTCTTTGCCTCTTCCTTCGACTTTTCCACTGCTGCTGCTGTTGCTGTTGTCGTTGTCTTGCACGCCGTATCGGAAGGTGGTTCAGAGTGTGCATATACATGGCAGGAGCATGGCGTTCGCTCGGTGACGCGAGAAACTATCCATTTACCAAAATTTACCGAAACTATTCATTTACCGAATATCCATTACCTAATACTTCAGTGCAATTAACCCATCAGTTGCAAACAGATTTCTATTTACGGCTATGTCTGTGGTGCGTGTATTGCCTGAAGCAAAGTGCCGTGGATTGTGAGATGAAGACATGAAGACTAAAAGTGCGGGCCTGCGGACTTTGAGTACACTGTGTTGCAAAAGACGACGGTGTCGAAAACAAGCAAGCACGGAGACACGCGGCGTGAGTAAAGAAAAGAAAAGGAAAATGACCCAATCGTGAAAATTCACGGAGCTCCCAAGCACCAATCACTGATAAACACGGAGCTCCGAAAATATGCAGGACACAAAGGCCGGAGAAGAAGAAAAGCAAGGCGCGTTGACAGAACGGAGGGGAGTTCCAGAAACTGACCCAGCAGGAAGGCTGGCCACTGGACCGGGAGATGAAGACAGGCCGTCAGGTTCCGGACCCGAGCCACCAGGACGTCACTGGACTGGGGCATCCTGCCGACCTGTTCCTGTGTTTCGCATTCCGAGTTTGCGTGCAGCTATTTGGCCAGGACGTCTCGGCTTCCTGCCGCCTCCACCTTAACGTTCCGCTGAGGGGTATGTGTCCTCTTGGCAAGCCGGGACCACCATGCTTCAATTGTCCACTCATCTCTCCGCCACATGACTGGCTTGGTGAGAGCAGCACCGCTTCCTCCATCACCTCGCCCAACGCCTGTCAGCGGTGTACCGTTGTTGCTTTGACTCTACCGCTCCTCTCGCGTTGTGCTATAATTCTAGTCATTGTCTTAGTGCTATTATAATTGAAGTTGTATCATGTTGTTAATATTTCATTAGGTGTTTATTACCTCTTCTTTAATGCTGGTCAATTAAATGTATTGTGTTTTCTTGGAAGGAATGGTTTTGTCCTTGATTTGGTTCTCTGGAGTTCTGCTTCAAGGACCCGTCCGAAACATTAGAAAGTGAGCGTGCCTCACAGTCTGAAAATTCGATAATCTCTGGTACTTGCTCTGATAATCTCTGCTATAGCACTGTATGTCGTAGCAGAATTGGGATGACCATCCATTCTGATAGAAAGGCACAGTAAGACAGTGCAGGCCCAGCTGTTCACGGAGCCTTGCTATGGTGTTCGCCAATTCGATCACTCCCTCATCAGCACAATTAGACCCATATAGCCTGTCTCAAAAGACAGCTGCGGACTATGGAGCCGGTAGAGAACATTTAACATTGCTATTGTGAAGGCCTTTCTGACATATGTAAGTCATTTATGTTCCATGGTTGCTCAGTAAACTAACTTTATCCGCATTCCCAGTCGCCTCAGAATATGGGTAAGTGCTTTGCAGTCAAATGAGATCCACTAGAAACGACACACCCATGCAGACCTTTCTCTATGGGCGGTGTGGGCAGTGGCCCCATCTATGGGCAGTTGGCAGGCTGCCTTGGGCGAGCGCTCCGTGCTGTATGCCAGGTATACGCCCGGCGGCAGTTTCTCGTGGTTCTTCTTGCGCTCACGCAGTCTATGCAGTATGACGTGGCAATTTCTACGTGGTACACGGTTATGTGATACTCAGTGAAGTACAAGATTCAAGTCGGCGTGACGGCCGTTTCTGCGGTCGATGAGGCAGACGGAACACCCAGCGCGATGTGTGCGCGCATGTTTGAGTTTACAATAAGCTTCGGAGATCAATTGTGTATTTCCGAAAATTCACTTGACGAATGTGACCATACTGCAGCATTCTCACTACAATTCTAAGCTGTGGTTTAGCAGCAATGATTAGTTATGAAATATAAGACGATCCTAAAAGCCTGCGTGCCGTTCTGCTTGCTGCGGAATAAGTTGTGCTGTTCACTTTGACAAGAGTTCAGGTTGTTATCTGCAGATACATTGCGTCACTACTTCGTTGGTCGGACGAGGTTTCCGCACACGAGTAAACCAATTTCGGTTACTACTAACAGCATACCGTGCAGTGCGAATTACACTTGCCGAGGGGTCTAGCGACCGGCTGCGGAATGCGCGAGCGTCCGAAGCAGTGGTATGTGCTGGGTTGTAGATCTGTTTCTGCCTTATACACGTGGTCCAAGCATGCAGCATGACCATGCGAGATTTTATTGCGCCGTTAGCCAGTGTTTTTTGATTTTATGCCAAAGCATCAAATGGACCATTAGGCGAAATGGCCGGCGCTTGTAGCAACGAAAGGACACCTAAATTTCCATTGACTGCGGCGCCACGTCACGTGCACCCTTCGGCGGAGTAGAGCGGTGGAAGGGGAGTAGCTGCAGATGCGCTGGCGCTCCAGGTGTCGTGTGAAGCCGGAGGACGTCGCCGCAACATCACGTCTCCCTTATTCTCTGAGGCCTGTGTTATTTATGCGTTCAATGTCCGCACAAGCTCTCGCCTGCCTTCTAGCTTCTAATTGCTATAGAGAAATAAATGTATAAATTGTCGGAATAAATTCGAAAGAAAAAACGTTGGCGGTAGTGAGTTTCGAGCCTACGACCCCATGCACAGAAGCCGAGTGTCTTGCCCACTGGGCTAAACCAGCGTCTCCTAGATAGGAGGTCTGTGCACTATGCTTTATAACATCATGCTACTTGGACTAAAATTTCCTTTGCTAAGCCCGGCATGACGAAAGAGGTGACGTCGAAAATCACCGCGGCTTACTCGGGAGCGTCTTCATTAGACACTATGGCAGTCGGGCAACGTAGCATGGCTGCGCGGATCGGGCCAAGCGTCTGAACGCGTTCGCTTGCCCACGAGGACCGCAAACTCGAAGGACCGCTCAGCGGCGTTCAAGTGGACATTAATGCTTTCTCATTCACAAGTCATCACAAGTGCTTAGGTGTCCTCTGATTTCTTTTCGGAACAAGAGGAGGAAAAGCGTTTTTGCTTTTGGTCTTGGTCGCCCCATCCTCTACGACATACTCTCTTGTTTTACGGAAACTGTGATCTCACAAATGGCTGTCGGACTTTTTTTGCGGTTCCCGTAAATCCCGTAAATATCAGAGAACCAAAACGAAATCTCAGTTTCGCCCGAAAGACAAAGCATCGATTGCGATAACAAATTGGTGGACAGCTATAGGAACTAAAGATAGTAGCTTTATCGGCCGTATGAACTTGTGAACATAGGCCTACTAACTAAAATTGAGCGGGCACGTCGGCTGGTCTTCCTGTGACACCATGTTCAAGCCATTTCTTTTCTACGTGCAGATTTCCCTGCTTGGTGCGACAGAAATTGCCAGCGCACATCAAGCTATGACCGATATTGTCACCCCAGCACGTGAGTCTACTGGCGTCTTCGCGCATGTGCCATCTTTTATCGACGAAGGATGGGCAACGATGCTTCCAGCGCCATCAACGTCACCTCAAGTGGGTATAAGACGCCTGCCATCCCCGGAATCTTTCAGTGGGCGCGTCGGCTGGTCCTCCTGTGGCACCACGTTCAAACCGTTTCTTTTCTACGTGCAGGTTAGTAACGGAGTATCAGCTGCTAAGTCTAGCAATCCTTACTTAGTCCAGCTGACGTGCCCACGTAGTCTGTTGACTCTGTATTGTACCATTCAACAAGTGTTCCTGCCTTTGCTGATGCTATGTGGGGACGTTGAGCCCAACCCAGGGTCCTGGACTTCCGAATTGTTATCACAGTTGCTTGAAGGTCAGAACAAGATAAAAAAAAAAGGGCTCGATGACACTGAGTCACAATTCAAAACTGTGGAGAAAACTTCTGTGACGATTAAAAGCTTTAACGATAATTTACTAGTCTTGATACGACCGTTCGTAACTTGGAAAGTAAGTTCATTGATTTGGAGGACCGAAATAGGCGGAATAACCTTGATGTGTTCGGCATACCGGAAAAGGAGGACGCCTCTGATAACCTTATGGATAGCGTAGTTGATCATGTTTCCAAGCATACTCTAGGTGTGAACGTAAACTCAGTCGAACGGAACTCAGGCTAGGGCGAAAGCAGCGCGGTAAAGGGCGACCAGTGATCGTGAAATTTTTTGATCGCAGGGAAGAATTTAACGTCCTAAAAATTGCTACAAATTGAGGAAACTACTCTGGAACATTACCTCAGAAATCAGGAAATGTGGTACAAAAGTAAAGCTCGTGCATGATAAAATTAACGTTGTCGATCGATTACTAACATTCGATGAAGTTCAGCGCGAAATAGCCGGTGCGCACACACCAGCTCCCAGAGGAATTCCTAATAAATGATACGATAACAATGGCAAACACTTCTGATGCTTAAATGTTAATGCTCGTAGCATTCTAGCTAAAAGTGATGATTTAGACAGTCATATTAACTTATCAGCCTCAACTATTGATAATTACTGAAACCTGGCTTCACACAGAGATTTGCGACGCCGAAATCGCCGGGTCTACCGCAAGGACATGAAATTTCGAGGTGGCGCAGTAG
Organism: Dermacentor andersoni; assembly: GCF_023375885.2. Taxonomy (NCBI): domain Eukaryota; kingdom Metazoa; phylum Arthropoda; class Arachnida; order Ixodida; family Ixodidae; genus Dermacentor; species Dermacentor andersoni. Next base: position 10,982,069 of record NC_092817.1, read on the forward strand.
CAATAATTTTTAAGGAAACCTTAAAAGTTGAAAGACTGGCTTATATAACAGATTTCGAATGTGTTATCGTGAGGGTAGACTCGGGTGGTTTGAAGTTCATAGTCGGTGGTTGTTACCGCCCCCCAGGCACAGATGAAACATTCTTTGATAAGCTTAATGAATTTCTTTTGCGCCGTCCATGGCTACTCCAGCAACATCATACTTGGCGGCGATTTCAATGTCCCTTCAGTCACATGGGATACGGATTTCCCTGTACAGTCTACAAGTGCAGCTAAACGCTTTAACATAATCCTTTCACATGATCTAACCCAACTGGTTAAGCTACCCACCCGCATCCAGAACGCTACTGCCTCAACCCTGGATCTTTTTTTCTTTAACAGTGGCATGTTGCGTCGTGTGTCGGGTATCGACGAGATTGATGGAATATCGGACCACAAATTCGTATGCCTGCACATTACACTGAACGAAGTGACAAAAACAAAGCGGGAAGAGCGACTGGTCTCGGTCTTCTCGTGTGCCAATGACGTAGAAATACTAGACACACTTGATTTACATTTTTCTCGATTTACCACGCTTTCTGGGTCTAGCACTTGTACTGTTGACGCCCTTTGGTGTTTTTTCAAGAACCTTGTTCTGCGATGCGTTCAGGACTTTGTACCAACAAAAGTAGATAACAAGAAATGTTCGCCCTTGGATTACTATGCCAATGGTTCGCTTGGGAAGAAAAGCGAAAAAGTTAAGAAAACATCAGAACCCATCCCCGTCATGCATGCATAAACTCAGTGTCGTGCGCAATGAATTGAAAGGCAGTATAAAAAAAGCAAAAGATTATTATTATAACGTTACTTTAGAGAACTTTTTACTTTCATACCCAGCGAAATTTTGGCAGCACTTTTCTCCTAGAAAGAAGTGCTCCCTTAATATGTGTATAAATGGTGCTATTGTTAAGAAGAAAGAAGTAATTGCGGAATCATTTAATGCATTTTGCTCACTGCTTACCGATGATGATGGTAGAAGGCCATGCGCCAAAAATGCTAATGATATTCCACCAATAAGTGACATCTCGACATCTGAGGAAGGAATCTTGTCGCTGTTACTTAATATCGATCCAAAAAAGTCGTCTGGTATAGATGGCATACCTAACGCATTTCTTGTAAGGTATGCTGAATGGTGCACTAATTTTTTTGCATTATTTTTAAGAGATCGTTTTTTCAGTGCGAGCTTCCCAGCGATTGGAAATTTGCAAAAATTCCTTTACCTAAAACATCAAATACTACCCTCATTTCTTCCTACAGACTGATTTCCCTGCTGTGCTCATGCGCAAAAGTTTTGGAACACATCATATTCAAGCACCTGACAATTTTTCTCGAGCAACATAATCTAATCAATGACCGACAGCACGGCTTTCGTAGGGTACTCTCAACTATCACACAACTGCTGGAAACTGTTCATGATATTGCAGCTATCCTAGATAAACAAGGCCAAATTGACATGATATTCCTACACTTTGAAAAAGCGTTTGATCGCGTGTCCCATCCCAACTTCTGACAAAACTCAAACCTATACTGAAAAATACCTTAATTTCATGGATCGAGGCCTACATCTCGTATCGAAATCAAACTGTCACTATCGACAACGTGTGCTCCGATTCACGACCGGTGAAGTCGGGAATCCCTCAAGATTCAGTACTTGGGCCAGTTCTTTTTCATATTCATAGATGACATCACCCTTGATATTCCGGTTACTATTGAGTTATTTGCAGATGACTGCATCCTTTCTCAGGAAATACGCAGTCCATGCGACCAGGCTTTTTTAAACACAGCTTTAACCAAGATATCTTCTTGGTGTGAAGTCTGGCAAATGAAGGTCAACGAAGAAAAGACGGTGGCTATGAGCGTGACGCGTAAACGGTCTCCCTCAAAATACGATTATTTTATTAATGGCCGAAAACAATCTTTCGTTGATACTTACAAGCACTTGGGCGTTATACTTGGCGCTGGTTTTAGGTGGAACGAGCATGTTGCCTACATCAAAAAGAAAGCTATCCAGAAGTTGGGATTTATAAGGTCTCTGCGCAAATCCACCCCAAAATTAAAACTAATTGCGTGCAAATCTTACATCCGTGCAATCCTCGAGTACTCTTCCGTGGTTTGGGATCCGCATAGCCAAGAAAACATTAAAAAGCTTGAAATGATTCAAAGGAAAGCAATTAGATTTGTTTACAATCGCTATAGTTCCTTTATACCCCCCACCACACTTCTAAATAGCGCTAACCTGGATACATTGCAGACAAGAAGACAGCATGATCGTCTGAAATACATGTTTTTACTTGATCATGATAGCTGCGCATAAACAAGGACAGGTACATAGAATCCGTTAATCAACTATCCGAGCGCCCAAAGAAACTGAGGGAGTATTCTTGCAGACACGAGCTCTTAAAAATTTTTTTTTTCGCGCACCGTTACTGAATAGAATGTTCTTTCTGCTAATACAATATATTGTACTACTATTGAGTCGTTCATGGCAAAGCTGCGGCAACAAGCTACTTGACCTTACCTCGTCGTACATGCCCCCCCTTCCCCTATCTGGCCTCGCACAACGCACGCGCACTACGCTTCAATTTACCTTTTCTAGCACTTTTTCAGTGTGCTAAAATATTTGCTTGGCGTCATGTGTATCTTTCGGTGTTCGCAAGGCGTAATGTTTTACAAATTTATCTTGCTATGATTATGTTACGTTCACTCGTTGCAGATATGTTTGTCAAGAGATGTCTGTTGCCGTCATTCTGCCCTTGAATTGTATAATTTCTAGTGTTCGAGTTTCTAGCGTCTGTTTCTTGTACCTTTGCATGAATCACGTTCTCTCTAGTACCTGCATTGGACTTGCTTTGGCAACTTTTCCTGTTGCGCTTCTAGAATTGTTTGTCTTCGTTTTCAAATCAATTTTTTTTATAACACACTCCTGTTCAAGGCCCCATATGAGAAGTCGGCAGTACTCCTGAAATAAATAAATAAATAAATACATTGACAAGCATGGTGGCACGCGCGCAAAAGCAAACGTCAACACACATCCCCTAATGACCGCGAACACTCGCTGTCAAAAGTCTGAAGTGAGGAAGTGCGGCAGCAGCAGCGTGCGAATTGACCTTCGCGCTTCGCCTCGCATCAACGCGGACCAATTAAGCCGCGGAAACAAAGCGCGCGGCGGGTTCTGTTCCCGTCTGTTTCAAGATACGGCGGCCCTGGCGGGCGCGCCCGGCCGCCCCGGCAGCCCGGAGTAGAACGCGCCCCCATCCCTACCCTCACCCCGGAGCCTTGCGTGCGACTGAAGACGGCGCGCTCCCTCCCCGCTTCCATCCCTTGCGTGTGCGAGATTGAGTCACGATCGCCGGCTCACCTTCGCACACTTTCACTCGCACATACCGCGAATGGCGCGCGGCGGCGATTTTATCGCTCTTGGACTCTATACGGAACCTCACGGTGACGGCAGAAATGCGCCTGGAGTCTCTATATAATTGCTATCGCAATAGTAAAACTTCTCAAGCTCCGCATCACGCGACGGCAACACATCCAAGCAGCGCTGCGCCGGCTCGCACAAGCCAGAGAGCAGAAAAAGGGCTCGCCACGCGCCCTTTTCTCCTCCCCCTGATGAAAATAGCATTAGACGTCAGGGTGTTGTCACTTTCACTGGTCTCATTTTGTACAATGAACATGGTACGTTCCCAAAGGTGCTGGGCGCCCACATGTAGCCATGGAAAACGCGCTCAGTGACCCGTCACTTGTGACAGACCTGAGTGATGTATTTTCACTTTGCAGTTCAGTGTGCAGCTGGCCTATAAAAACCGAACGTGGCAGTTGTTTTCCTAGTTATTGTTGGAAAGAGCGCGACCTTTACTTTCTTCCATCAGAAATCTGCGCACAGCAGACGAGCACTGCTTCTATTGTTGAGATGTTACTGTTGCGGTTTTCCGCCGAGAAATACCAGATGGTTTTTCGTTTTCCTTTGTTTTATTTGCTATTTTACGATGGTTAGAAACAAGCTCGCGGCAGTAACTCCTTATGTACATTACACAGATAGACAACACAAAGCGTCCGCCCCTCTTGCTTCCTTCGCTTCAGAAGGGTACGCATTTGGGCTGGTTGGTTCATGATTACGAGCAGAAAACAGTGCAATCGAAAGGGTGACGAGACGTTCGTTTCAGTAGCCCTCCAGGACGTTGTGCTATACTCTATCATTATCACAAAGACTTTATTATAGGGACTGAGGAGTTTAGAGCGCTCATCTCCCACCAGCGGTGTGTAAACCGAGACGGGTCTGCAACTGCGAGTGCTGGTCAGACTTCGTGATATGGCTCACATCTTCCGGCCTCTTGTTTTATGTCCATTGGTCACCCGGCCGTTGTCGACGAGACTGCGATAGGGCAAGAGATTTGAGAGATTATGACGCAATAGATGCAAAAGTGAAAAAAGTATTAATGAATATAAGTATTTCTTCAGATTGAATAAGTGCTCGGACTGTTCAGAATCACTTCAAATTCTATTCGCTGGCCGTTGTTATATCCTATCATGGACAGTGACAGTGACTTTTTGAACGAACTTCGAATCTAGTTTAGTAGTGATGCATGATATGTGTCTGTCTTGAAGCGCGAAATTTAGTGTAAACAGGATATCCTGTTATACAAATGGTAATGAATCCTTTAAGATGCACTCAGCCGATTTACAGCACACTAGTGATAACAGATGTTCAGACGCTGCCTCACTAGCTCCCGTTAAAGAACGAAGGTTCACACTTGGTCGTGCTACGTTCATGACGGGTGTCAACATGTAATTTCGTATTACGCTTAACGAGGGAATTCCCACCATCTGCAGACAAAGAACAAATATTTGCTCTCAACTATATTTTATGATACGACAGCTTAAAATAGCTTTTCAGTCTAAATTCTGAAAAAAGCGAAAAAGAAAAAAAAGAATGAACAGTCATCAGTGCTGCTTCTTTAGTACAGTCTTCCAAAACGCGAATTTAGGAAGTAAAGGAAAATAAATTGTACTGATATAGCTCTTCTCAGTTGTTCGTTAAGAAAATTTCTAACAAGTGCGTGTGTTTTAGGAGGATAGCCCTTATGCCAGCAATTTGGTGTTCAGCCGTGCCCTTCGCACCTTCAAACGCTTTTGACATTATCATTTCTGCCCTCTTCATTGGTGTGATTTGGGCATCTTACATTCAGAGGCTGATGATTCTTCGACTTTGTAAGTTTCTCTAGGAGCAGGTTCTGTGTAATTTTGGTAGGTGCGAAAAGCTAATCACAAATGAATTATGGACAACACATTTGATAAGTAATTGTTGCCTTATGTGCATGAAACGGGCCGTATGCTTATATTAATTTCATCACCATCAGCCTGGTTACGCCCACTGCAGGGCAAGGGCCTCTCCCATACTTCTCCAACTACCCCGGTCATGTACTAATTGTGGCCTTGTTGTCCCTGCAAACTCCTTAATCTCATCCGCCCACCTAACTTCCTCCCGCCTCGTGCTACGCTTCCCTTCCCTTGGAATCCATACCACGTTGAATTTCAAACGACTTGGCAGCTCTAAGCGCATAAAAAAAAAAAAAAAAACTGCCATCCCTCTCACGAATCAACGACCCGCTATCGCAGTGACATTCGAGTTCCGAAGGGCATTTCCTTTGTGTAAATTGATGATCGGTTTTTTTGTGTAATATATGTTCTGAGATACATCTGAGTGTGAATGACTGTTACATTTCACAAATATAAAGGTGGACATGAATAAGATAGTGCTTCATGATTTCACAAATCATTTTTGATCCGGACCGGAAACTTCAAAGTGCATGCGCCCTTATTATAGGCATGCTAGTGTAGTTATGCTCTGGGGCGTGATTGGAGATCTTTGTTCGATACGCGTTCTGTTCGGTTGCTGCACCGTCACAAACTGGCAGTATGCAAAATTTGTGAGAACGGGGCGGAGAGAGCAGCCAAACGGCAAGCGGTGAACTCACCGCAAGTTTACTTCCCTTGCTTGTCGTCTGCTAGCTTGCAGACAATATACTGCAAGACGAGATGTTTCTCGTCTTCCAATGAATGAAATCTTTTAGGTAAAGATTTATTTTCTCTTCTCAAGCTTAAACACGTTTTCAAATAGTAATAGATGTGAATACTACAATTTATAACTATTAGTTTCTCTGTGTCATCCCTAGGTGGTGTCGTGCTCGGCGAGGAAAAGGAAAAGAAAAAGAAACGACGAGAACACTGGCGCACTTTTCAAGAGGCAACAACATTCCAGTGGCTCGCTGGCACCCGATGATGGAGTCGAGTTCGCCGCACAACCAACGCACTATTTGTTTCGAAAAACTAAAGCGACGCCGGAATTCGCTTTCTGCCATTTCTTCAAACGTGTTTCGCACCTCCACTGCTCTCGTTCCTCCTTCAGAAACGCGAATGCAACAACCGAAGTTCCCATCGCAAGCGCCATTTTCTCGAATTAAACTATGTATTGGATCCGAAAGTGCCATTCCGCAGCCGAAGACGCCGTTTGGATGTAATCCAATCCACCAGACGCGCCATGCGAAGCCGGTCTCATAACGAGCGTATCATCGCTTCAAACTTCCCAACTCCAGTCGTGTTCGGCGCCTAGTCGTGTTCGTCGTCGGCGCGGAGTAGGCCAACCGCGCGCCGGTAACCGAACGAACGCGCTGAACAGCGATCGCCGATCCCGCCCCTGCACGACAATGCAGCTATTTTTCCTTACTTTTTCGTCATAATTCGGTGACGGGAATGCGAGCAACGCTGATAAGGTAGCGCTTTACGCAGTCGACCCAGCAACCATGCAAGGACACACATTGATAGAACATGCGAGCTGCGATCTTCTTACAGTCAAATAATCAGGGATGTTTTGGTGTGCGCACTGCTACAGACTTCTACCCGTTACTGAAAAATAAGTAACTGATTACAAATACAATTACTTCTTTCCAAAATCTAACCGATGTCACTTACCAATTACCGCCCCATGAAGATGACTGCATACTTAGTAAAAAGTATCGATTACGTTAATGTTGCTTTCCTCCCTACTTTTATTGACATTGTGGAAAAAAAAAAGTCAATGGAAGAATATGGCTTCGCATATTCAAGGCGTCCTCTGTAGCCCCTCGCATCTTGTTTAACTTCTATAACAATTGCTTTTCAAAATTTTGTTCGGTAATCTTCTCTCGCTTTTTTGCTAAGGTATCTCCAGAGACCACGAAAACTCGCTCGATGATGTGCGCGCTGGAAAAAAAAAGGCAGTTGTAACGTACCAGCACGTTGCGCGCACAAGATTGTGGTTATTGAATGCCGCGATGCTCGAGTATTTGGCCTCTATGAAGCTCCATTTATGTTGGCGCTAGGGGAAGGCGCTACCGACAGGTTCAGTAATTACATGACCGTCGTTCATTTGGGGATTCTCTCGCTTCATTGGTCATCACTATCAAGACACGGAAGCGCTGTTTCAGTTTGTCGGGCAACATCTGGTACACGCTATACAGAAAACGTACCTCATGACACCCTTCCCTGGTCAGCCGCTTAGGCTTAAACGACTGATTGTGATGGACGCCAGGAAACGTTCACGTTTCATATAGAGGGGACCAAATATGTAATGTAATGTTATATACTGCATGTTATCCAGCCCTAAAAATGTTTGCGGGTTACAGTCGCAAGAATAGGTGTACTTGAGTCGCTTCTGTATCAGACAAGTAGAATCATATGCGTTTAACGGACAAAAATTCGCAGTTACACCAAAAAGGCAGAGCACCGAATGCGACAGCAAAGGAGTAGATAGCTGTCCCAAGTAAGGATAGTAGTTTTATCGGCCGTATAAACTGTTAAACATTCACTGACTAACTAAATTAACAATGATAGAATATGTAAGCATGACTCAACCAGGACGTAGAATGAAACAAACGCACGGAGAAAGAGCTGTCTTTGTGTGTCTGCTTCTTTCTGCGTCCTTGTTCAGTCGCGCTTACACATTCTATCATGGATTTAAACCAACTAGCCCGTCAACGTGTTTTAACTAAACTAACCAGCACCGTGTCACGCGCGCACCAGTAAACATGAACACACATCGCTCGATAACAGCGGAAACTGTCTGTGAAAACGCTGGAATTCGGAATCGCGGCAGGAGCCGTGAGCCAAATGACCTCCGTGCATCTGTCGCTTCAACGCGTACGAAACGTAGAAAGCACCGCGCATACGAAGCTACCGGCAACACGCGCACTCTGCAAAAAATTGGCAGTGGCTTAGCTCGGCTATGCCAGGATATACGTAGCAAAAGCTAAGGCATAGCCTTGGTTAATCTTGATTGCAAGTCCAGGTTAGTCTCGTTGTCTAGCTAAGTTGCGGCGCTTAGCCAGTCGTTCGGCGCGCAATTCGTTTGTTTCTTGGGCCATTCGTTGCCTCTTCATCTGGTTCTGATGTCGATTCCAGGCCTCCTCCTGCTTATCAGAATTGTCGCCGTCCACACTGCCGCCTCAAGTGTGGCTGCGGCGCACGCGAGCTCTCCTTTTCAATCCTACGACATGTTATCAGGCATGCGACGCAACTGGCGAAGCGTGCGGAGGCGAGTGCAATGACGAGGAACGCGGTGTGTCGTCATAACAAATGGCGGCAGTGGAAAGGCGTGGCGCTGCGCAGTGGCGCCACGCCTTTACAAGCTAGCAATGCAGGCAATCAAATTAAAGCTTCAAGCATGGGCAGAGAATAATGGCATTTTGGGAGAGCTTCAGAATTGCTTCAGAATAGGTAGGCGTTTGGATGATAACTTGTTGGTTCTTACTCAGTGTATTGAAATATCAAAAGCAGAAAGCAGACCGTTGTATGTGGCCTTTTTAGACATTACAGGAGCCTACGACAACGTAGACCGTAACATTTTGTGGGATATTCTGGAAGGGGAAGGCTTAGGTAACGATTGTCTACAGCTTTTGAGAGAGATTTACCTAGAAAATACCGTTTGCGTTGAATGGGAAGGGATGAGGAGCGAGGAGAAAGTTGATATCAACAAGGGACTGAGGCAGGGGTGCCCTTTATCCCCGCTGCTGTTTATGATGTACATGGTGAGGATGGAGAGGGCGCTAGAAGGAAGTATCGGGTTTAATCTCTCATACAAACAGGCGGGTACAGTAATAGAGCAGCAACTCCCAGGTTTATTTTATGCGGACGACATTGTGTTGCTAGCTAACAAGCAAATTGATTTGCAACGTCTGGCTAATATCTGTGGAGAGGAAGGCAGCAATTTAGGTTTGAAATTTAGTGTTAGAAAATCAGGTGTTATGGTATTCAATGAAAACAGTGAACAGACAGTGGAGATACAGGGCCAAGAAATACCTCGGGTAACAGAATATAAATACCTTGGTATAGGGATAAACGAAGGCAATGGATATATGGAAACACAGTAAGAAACCATAACAGTAAAGGGGAAGAGAAATGCAGCCATAATGAAGCACAGAGCGCTATGGGGATACAATAGGTACGAGGTCCTCCGAGGTATGTGAAAAGGTGTAATGGTTCCAGGACTTACTTTTGGAAATGCGGTTGTTTGCTATAAATCAGGGGTACAATCAGTACTCGACGGGAACCAAAGGTCAGTGGGTCGCCTCGCATTGGGCGCTCACGGGAATACTACAAATGCAGCTGTGCAGGGTGATATGGGCTGGACTAGTTTTGAAATGAGGGAAGCTCGCAGTAAAATTGAGTATGAAGAATGGCTGAGGAATATGGAAGAAAGTAAATGGGCTGGGAGAGTGTTCAGGTATCTGTACAGGAAAAACATTGATTCACAGTAGAGGAAAAGAACTAGGAAGCTTACCAGCAAGTATGCAGCCTGTAGGGTGGACAACACAGCAACAAAGAAGGTCAAGCGGAAAGTCAGAGAGGCTGAATTAATCTCATGGGTGGCGGTAATGGAAAAGAAACCTGCCATGAGTAACTACTTAAGAGGAAAAAACGAAATCAGGAAAGAAACCATTTATGATAACTCAAAGGGAAGCTCATTGCTTTTCGAAGCGAAATCGGGATGCCTTAGAACACGCACCTATAAAGCGAGATATCAGAAGGAAGAAGCATGTGCTTGCTGAGGTAAAGCTAGGGAAACTACGGAGCATGTTTTATTAGAATGTGAGGACGTCTACCCAGCGGTCGATTTAGGCACCACTGGCCTCCTTGAAGCCCTTGGGTTCAGAGGGAGCAGTGGTAAAGCAAACATGTCCGCAATAGACATTAGTAAGAGGTGACTGGAGGATGGATGGAAGAAAAGTAGGGAAACGACAAAAGACGGAGGCGTACAAAAGCACAGTTCGCAATAGGGGATCAGAAAATTTGGGCGTGGTAGTTCAGAGTGTTTTTTTTCTTTTTTCATTGTTTAACCTAGGTAGGATATTAGACAGTACAGTAGCAAGAGCTTGGTGGCGCAACCCACCGCCCCGTTCCAAAGGGGACGCTCATAATATCCATCCATCCTCACCTGTGGCTCGGTGGCATGCGCAGTAGTGACTAGGGAGCGAGAGAGAGAGAAATATCCGCGGTGAGGCGCGCGTTTTGACGTCATGTGCCTCCTCGGAGCACCGCCACGGCGAAATCACAAGTTCGCGGCCAGTAAAGCTTTCGCTTTAATATCGCAGATCGCTTTGAAGATGAAGACCGCGCGGGCGCGCACTTTGGCTATACTTTGGCTACGTCGCAGACCGCTTTCAAGGCACAAGAGCGCCGGCAACGCGTTCCTACGGCGTCCACCCAAGACGTCTACTTCGGCGTCCGCGATTCGCGTGGCCAACGCTGTAGTAGACGCCGCGGTTGCCTTCACTCTGTACGAAGCGGCGGGCGAAGCGGCGACATCGAAGCCCTATTGGCCTCGAGCTACACCACTGGAAAAGCTGGCGCCACCGTCGGAGTGACGTGCAATTAGGGATCACTTGGACATAGCGGCCGCATCGGCTGCTTCGAGAGCGCCGAAGCGAGCTGAAAGCGAGAGTTCAAATTCCCTCGTACGCTGCGGTCCTCATTTAGTGGCGAGATTTTCCTGCTTCGAGTGTCTCCTTTACAACGATTGAAATCACTACAATAGGTAGTGGCTGCCATTGAAGGCGCGCAACATGGTAGGCTACTACTCGGTGCCGCAGTGCCGGACGTAGGCAACGGAGCCCGGTGCCAGGCTTATTCATTGTAGTCACAGGACAAGAACCTGCGTGAAGCTTGGCTCGTGATACATGCCGTATTTACTCGATTCTAAGCACCCCCTTTTTTCACGATCGTGATGCCCAAAGTGAGTGGGGGTGCTTAGATTCGAAAAATCTAGAATGACCCACCCCCTCCCTGTTTTCGCTGCGACATCACGACGAGATGGGTGCGGGAAATACAATTTTATTTTGCAAACATCCAAACGAAAAATTGGTGCAGACAGTGAACCCACCGCTTGTGTCGGATGCTCAGTTACTATCATTGCCACTCGAGTTCGTCGCACCGCTTGAACCGCCGCTCTCGGTATCCCACAGTAGGCCGTCTTCCAATGTCCACTTGGACACGCTTCCAAGCATCCGAAATCAATTTTGCGATGGTTTATGGGGACGCTTTCTGTAGCTTTCGCTCGCGCCGCGGACGCCGTGCCACCTCGGGACTCGGACTATCTGATGGCCCCGGCTCGATGACAGAGTGAGCAAGCGCGCTTGGCAGCCTTGGCTACGCGCTCCTACTAACAATAGGGGGGTGCTTAGATACGCATGCAAACTTCTTTCCCAATTTTTTCGCGAAAATAGAGGGGGGTGCTTAGCATCGCGAAAATACGGTGTAAAACCGGCAAACAGTCATCGGCTACAACTGGGGTATGCAGCAAGCACAGACGCGAGGAAGGTTACTGCTACGGCCCCGGGTCTGCGATGTTCTGAAAACGCGCACTGAGACGCTCGCCCGAGTCCGCTGCTCGACTAATGTCATGACGGTTTGGTCTATGAACTTGTCGATGCTTTAGATACTGGCAAGTTCACTGGAGTGGAAAGGGAGCGGTAAGAAGCACATTAAAAAAAAGCATGCCATATGGTCATGTTTGTGTTATGAATTAATGCACTGGATTACAAAAAAAGAAGCAGAGGGAAATCGCACGCTGAAAACACCGATAAACATACAGTACGACAGTCGAGAAATAATATTGAAACGTCCAAGAATTTAGAAGAAAAAAAAAAGATTGAATCGTCGCGACGGCACATCACAGTCCCCGTAGGCGTCGAAGTCTCTAGAATGAAATTTTTCTTGAACAGCTCTGATAGCGCCCACGCAACAATGGTTGCTTGTATACTGTCAAATGTTCTGCGGCCTAAAGCTCATGGCCCGGTGCGAAAACGCGCACGCGGCGAAAGCGAATCAGTGCGCGGACAAGCATGCAGACGCGCAGTCGGTCGGTGGGAATCTGTGCGATCGCTGCATTGAGGCTTCATTCTATTACGCTCCATTTAGTTATACAAACACTATAAGAACACATTTCACATAGTTTGCTCTCAGCGTTTACCTACCTTTCACGCAAGAAGCCTGTTCGGGAGACTGCATCGCGGCGACCGCGCGCAGTGCCGTTCGCTGTACGTATTCGGTAAAGAGATAGCGTCTGTAAACGATTCTGTGCTTTCAGTTTACTCAAGATTATTATTTAGACAGTAAAAAACTTCTCTCGTTTGGAAAGTGCTTACAGAAATGTCCGGGAGAGCTCCCGCGTGGTGTTTTCAGTGAGCGCTGACAGCAAAACCCATGAGGAGCGCGCCGCGTGATCCCTCATACTACGCCAGCGAGGCGCCTCCGATAGATGGCGACTCCGTTACTCTTCGCCGCCAAGAACGGCACCGAGAGCCGCGCTGCTGCGCCGGCGTTGAGAGCGCCGCATGCGGGACAAAATTCAACTAGCGGGTGGTACGCCTCTCCCATCTCTCGTTCGCACCGCCTTGATTGCCCCTTGCACTGCGCGTGTTTGGGCACGTTTGGTACCGCGCGCGGTGCGTGCCTACGTGTGTGTGCGTGAACGTTTTATTCGAGGGACGATGTACAGTATGTTTCACACTGAGGGGAAAACTCTGAGCGCATTGCATCGCGATGCGGCGAGCGCTTGACTCAGGCGGCGGCAGCAGCTCGCGCAGGCGCAGATGCTCAATGGGCGGGGTCTTTAACGGCGTCGTCTGCTACGACGGCACGCGCTGGCCGCATTGTCGGGAAGCGTTCTGCTGTCAGTTGCAGTGCGCCGATCTCATCGTTACTGCGTGAAGTGAGCCGGTATTCTTTACTAAGCGTTGTGCGGCGCCCACTGATACGCTTCGAAGGTAAGTTTATCGCTGAAAGGTGCAGGGCAGTCACAGACGACGTACTGATTCCATACATTCTTGACTGCCCGTTCCTGGAAGGCGACTATATATTCTAACACGATAGGCCGCCGATCCACACTGCTCGTGTTGTGCAAGAGCTGCTGGAAGAGCGCGCCGTCACTCTCTAGGAGTGGCCGCCTCAATCCCCGGGCGCCAACATCATTTACAATGTCTTGGGCTCGTTGAAAGTATCGCTGGCGCACGATCCCCTCTATCAGTCGCCCGAGGATAGGCTTCGATCCACCATCGTCAGCGACTGAGACGTGCTGCGAATGAACACATCCCTGATCAAGTCACTCTACAATTCACTGCCTTCCAGGATGAACGCTGTCATCGCTGCCGCTGGGGACACGACGAGATACTAACTGAAGTTCGGAGCGTGACATCTCCAATTCACCGCCGGCGGGCTGGGTCTGTCTGGTGTAGTGATTGATTGTCAAGAAAAATCACTTCCAACTCATTGTCTTAACCTAAAGCATTCCTTTAATCGTATCCGTTTGTTTCATTGTGTTCGACCTCCATAGTTACCATTGTTGAGTGCTTTATTTTCCTTTCGAGTCAAATAAAGACTGAGCACGTTGCGCGCACATCTTGGTGCGTCTTGTCGCTGCTTATTACGGTAGCACACACAGTGAAGAAATATACGTGCACGCGCTCAGTACCCCGGCCTTTCGAAAGAACAAACGAAGCGTGCTGTCAAAAGAAGTTTGTGGAACTCCATTATCGCCAATGAAGGCTCAGAGTTTGGCTTCGCACAACGTTTAGTAAAGAATATCAGCTCACTTCCCGCAGTACCGATGAAATCTGTGAACTGCCCCTGACAGTGGCACGCTCCCCGACAATGCAGCCAGCGCGCGCCGCCGTAGCAGACGACGCAGATCATGACTCCGCCCCTCGAGCGTCTGCGCCTGCTCGAGCTGCTGCCGCCGCACGACTCCATTGCTTGCCGCATCGCGATGCAACACGTTCCGAGTTTCCCCTAAGTGTGAAACGGACTGTACACAGTTCTATTTGCCTTTAAGAAGATGGTACGCTTGACGATTATGACGAATGCGGCGAAAGGGCAGCGTCTGCTTAACCATGTAAGTGACGCTGAGCAGGTAATTGGAAACGACATCGTATGTACCACCGGAAAAATCGTTGGTACATACGATGCGGCACATACATACGGCACATACGAGCTAAAGTCATTTTTGCAGTTTCTCACAAAATGTTTGCTACAAATTCGTGTTGTCTTTGATGGCGACAACGGACTTCCATAAACAACATATAAACAAAATACATCGGAAATAAACAAAATATATCGCTGCATAGCATAAGTACGACATACGCACACATCTTTAACTAGTACGTCCCCTACAATATAGAATAGAGGCAGCAATGTAAATAGGTTGGCCATTTTTTGACAGTGCTCAAGAGACGGAAGTTGAAAGTATTAGTAATCATTTCTGCTTCAGCAATGCCGGCGCGACCAAGACGCGGGCGTGTATCGTCCAGTAACTCGATTGATCGGTGCAGTGGTGATGCAGGAATGAACTCCGGTCATGTTCAATGCATCGTGCACATATTCAATTTCTCGGCACACGTGAACTTCGGCCACTGCTAGCGCATACAACAGAAGTGGTTTCCATTCCACACGCAAACGAAACACGAGAAAGAAGACAGGGCAAGCGCTGGTCGAACAACTGAACGTTTTTATATGAATAAAAGGATTATATACCGAGTAATTATGAAATTCATGTGGGTTACATATAAAAACCGTCATACACTCAGGAGTGATCAATGAAGAAGCTCGCTTCGTTTGCCAGTTTACTTCGTTCGGCGCACCGCAGTAATCTGTCTGTCGTCTGATTTTTTCGTACCATTTTCTTGTGAATCGGCAGAATTTCACTGGTGGCATCAACCTTTTCGTGTTTACATTGCTGTCGTGACAGTTAACCACGCAATCATAATTTCCGGTCATCGGAAGAGGCACCTTCGCAAACAAGAGACGTTTCGCGCGCAGCTCGAACTGAACGCGGGCGCGACCGTGAAGGGAAGCCGCGGTGGAAACCTACACCCGTTGGAGGGGAAATCAATCCGCCAGAGGAGAAACGAGCGCTGGCGTCTAGGATGAAATAGTGTTCCTGTATATGCTCCCGCAGGGAGCAGAGTTGCGCATACCTTTTCCGGCGCCGCTCGCACCGCTATTGGCCGAGCGCGAAAAATGACGTCAAATGATCCGCGCCGCTGCGAAGCCAACTTTACGGGCGCATCGCCGACTCATGCGAACTCGTCGTTTCCGTCAGTACCATCGCCATTGCAATCAGTGGACCGTCGATCGTGCGTTCAGAGGAGCAGCTAGAAGCTCTTGCATCTTGAATCTTTTTCTATTTGCAGATTTGCTGCTACTAAATAGTAAGCACTACTAAGTAGTAAGTACTACTAAATAGTAATAGTAAATAAAAGTAAGCTTTGCTTAAAATGTGCGCATGTCAACATTTGAAATGCGCTTAAATCTGTGTCTGCACCGCATGTATCGAAAACGTGCAGCTGTTGTGAACGATGGTTAGTGATAAATGGCGCTCTGTTAACGGTCACTGACATAACTGCAGGCACGATAGCTCTCTTGGCGACGGTCATTAATCGGCTGGTTTCGGCAGCCAAAATGCGCTAAGTGTCCACCTTACGTGTGTGAAGTTTTAAACACTCTTTAAAACATTTCTTGCTTTCTGACCATGATAAGACAACTTCATATGCATGCTGAAAATCATTGCACCGCTTTTTGTGGCAACGTACTGCGCGTCTGCGAGCGAACTTTGGAGCTGTTCGAGCCACGGGAGTATTTTATTTTGGGGAATCGAAGGCGGTCCCACCCCATATTTGTACGTTCGTGTGTGTGTTTGTGTATGCGTGTTTACATAGGTACGTACAAAGTTTCGGTTGGTTGGAAGCCCACCCCCTCCGGCTGCACGAATGACTCGTTCGAGCGTAGCCTGTATTAACAAGTGCCCTTTGCTAAGCGCCTGCGAACAATTGGCGCTTGTAGCTCGCGACCACCAGAGAAAAATGCGGAACACCGCACGGCATTTGGCTCCTGCGCGCGCGAGGAGTGGCTTCGCTGCAGAGCTGGATCACGGCGGCGGACCTATGCGCAACTCTGCTCCCTGCGGGAGCATATACAGGAACACTAGGATGAAACTTGGCGTGCGGACGTCTATGGGGAACCAGCGCTGGAGTTTTCACGACGCCTGCAGCGCCGCCCTGGTGGTCAGAACGTGCACAATGCAGCCGCTCCCGCAGACAAAAATTGCTACTGGTAGTTGCGTAGCGTGCACTGAAAGTCGAAGGAAAACAAAAAGACGCCGACGATACTGTTGCGTATACAAGTGCCGCAACTACGTCGGGTTGAGGGAGGATGTATCTTTCTCCGTCTTTCCATTAAAACCCTATGAACAAAAACGGAGGCGGTGTTGGATCCAAGCAGTCAGGCGAGCGGAGTAAGTTCCCGTCTTGTCGCCCTGTCAAGTGGTGTTGGGCTGGTTTCTAAATCGAATTTCGCGTGTGTGCTTGGTTTATTCGATAGTGCAGTCAGTACTAAACAGCAGAATCTGCAGTCGGTATTTCGTCGGAAACGAAATGAGCAATAGCATGCACCATCCTGCATATGTACCAACCATTTTTGCTTCGCAATACCACCGCCAAGCCCCTTCCAATGCCACCGCACCAAGTGATCGATACGAAAGGTAAATATTATCCATTCATTGCCAAGAATTATGTGGGAGGGAAGCTGCCTTGTAATACGAGTTGTGTGCGCATACTGCCGGCGCATGCGCGACTAAGCCGCCTGTGTGTTTCTAAAAATGCGCATGCGGATGAGGACTCGGCGCTGAGATGCATACGGTATTTTTTTGTAAATAGTGCTAAATGTAGCCAGGGTTATTACGGATCAAGCAGCGGAGCACTCAAAACCTTTGCTTGCGCGAGTCAGCTGATGCGATGAAGCATTCTTCTCCAGTGACTGCTGTGGCAAAGTAACATCAGAATTTTTTATGTCTAGCCAGAGAAGTATGGAATGTCTTCAGGCAAACTAATACTTCCGAAACCATAGCGCAGCACGATCGATGCCATAGCTGCTAGATTTGCGAGGCAGGCTGCCACACAAGCATGTCAACGGCACACGGCGCAACCGTTAAAGAAACACACGTGCTCGCTGCGACACATTGTGAAAAATATATAAAGCTTAAAAAGCTTTTTTCGTCATTTCTTCATTTGATGGCGCTAGCTTCTTTACGAAAACTGTCCACTTGAAGCGGCGCGAAAACGGAAACATACAAACGGCCGCGGACGTGTCGTCTTGTCGAGCGGCTGGAATATGCCGCGTTTCGTCGCCAGGGCGGCGTGCAACGCATTCTTTTCGACGCGCCGCCTATCCAGCGCTGGTTCCCCATAGCAGCCGCCGGAGAAGAACGCCCCTCCTCCCTGGCCTCACTCCCCTACCACCCGTGCCAAGGAGAGGGCACGCATCCCGGCCGCGTTCCTCGCTCGCGCACGCGCGATTGAACTGCGTTCGCCGGCTCACCTTCAAACACTTTCACTCATGCGGAACCTCACGGCGACGGCGACCCCGATGGCAGAAATGCGCCTGAAATGTCCATATAATTGCTATCGCAATCAAACTTGTCTTAATCAAAGAAGTCGTAGACTGTACTAAGCGAAAAAGAATTGAAATGCAGGTCTTGCCGCCTATGAACGCCACCTAAAAGGGTTTCCAGAAGAGAGACGTAGAAATTTATTATAAAATAAATGCAGAGAAGTCGGACATCGAGAAATGGTGGAAATCCACGTGCCTACATTGTTCAGGGGGATCGAGGTGTTGCTACAGCACGCTGATTGAGGGTGCACACGCTTTCACCCTTTTGAACATTCTATGGTTCACGACAGTATTGAGAGCTTCGTCGCCTGGTATAGCTTGTTTCGTTAAACATGAAACTGGTTACATGTAATTAGCTAGCGAAAAAAGTAATCGAATTGCATTGATCGTTACCGAATAGAAAATGTAATAGCTAAATTACAAAATTACCAAAATATGTAGCTGATTAGAAGTTATTAAATGCATGTCATTTGTTACACATAAGTCTACGCAAGGTTTGTAAGACGTATGGACAGTTATGCAAGGACTTTTAGTTGATTATTAATAATTAAAACGACAGTGTAACGTCATGCTCAGACAGCAATGGTTTAGATTCCGCTCTGTCTATAATGTTGCCTGAGTAAAAATGGGTCAAAATGCGTGAGAAACGAAATCGCGTAAATTATAACAAGGGGCTAATCATGCACACGCACACAAACAGGGTTCCAAGTTCTTTTTACAATGATTTCGCACAGCATACAGGGCAACGGGATAACTCCGCGCATTAGAGGCAGACAGGTTGCAACAACACTTTCTGGATAGCACAAGGCCAGTGCACTTTGATCCGTGTCGTCATGCTACCTTTTCCGACCACCATAGAATCTAACGGGGACGCTTCCGGGTCACAACTTTCGTCATTCCTGGCTGGGTAACGGAAATTTTGGTCCATGTAGCCTGACATCATAAAGCAGAGTGAACAGGCCTGCTATCTAGGAGGCGCTGGTTGTAACACCGTGCAGTGTTCCATATTGCCTCGATCAACACATACCTTTGTTGTGGTAAAGCTTAACTTCAACGAAAAGTTTATGCATTTTCATTTCGATTTCGTCAACACCTGATATCCTCGGCTGGCAATCCAAACATCAACCTCTCATCGCATCTTGGTTTTGTGCACGAGGCTCTATCTTGTGACTAAGCCTTTCCAGATCTAAGGGCCGCACAGATTGACGAGATCGCAGCCTCCGTCAGCATGCTGCTGAGGAGCGCATCGCAGGAACTCGGACGTTTATTGCTCCCTCTTTGCTGTTACCTGTTTCTCTCTCCTGACCCACCGGCTTTGATGCGTCGCACCTCTCTGTCAGCCATTAACGTGTTCTCCTTTTTGCGCATTCCTCGCTTACGCGCGTGTGTTTGCGTGCACCTGTCCGTTTCCAACCGCTGTGCCGTTGCTCTCCGTCCGGCTTTGTTCTGCACCGTTGTTTTCCCGTTTTCTCTCGGATAGCGGGAGCGAGGATGGCCGAGCCTTTCCCGCTGATTGCTCTCGTTGCCCCGGCGGTCGTTCCCGAAGGACAGTCACTCAGTTCGCCGAAAAGAAAGAGAAGAGCCCACAGTTTGTCGAATGTGTCCACCACTTTCATCAAGAATCCCTCTAGCCAGGCGCACTCGCAGCCTTGCCCTTGCATCCCCGCGAATTATCTCTTTCGATTCTTAGTTGTTTTCTCCTTCTATTTTGCTGCCCATCACGAGGTTCGACGTCCTGCACAGCATTCTACCGACGTATCCCCTACCGTACGCAATTAAGAAGGAATTATGGCTTAATTAATTTCTGGTGCATAATTATCCCGTCTCCTCCTCCCCTCCTCTCTCCTTGCACGCGAACCGATGGACGGGACGACATGGCAACGACGCGTTTCAGTTCGAGAGAGTAGGGGCTCCACTTTGTGCCCACGCTGCGACTGCTTATGAGCAACGCGGAAATGCACAACCTCGCTGAGCTTGTTTTGCGCGCTTGCACGTGGAATGCGCAGCTATCTGCGTAAATGCGTTTCTATGTTGAATGTTCGCGCATTTTACTCATTGTTTTTCAGAGCCCTGTCTGCCGATGAGCTTCATTCCTCAAGTTGGGCAGGTTCGGTGGCATGGTTAGCACTTTCACTGTTTATATGTATCTGTGCTTGCATTGACACATTTGTTTATCGTTTTCCATCTTACTGCTAATCGCTCCGCTGGCCGTTGAGTTGCGTAACACAGCCATACAGGGCTTTCTGCATCTCTTGGCCTCGTTGCTGCCAGCAAAAAGCACTCGCTTCCGAAAATAGCTCAGAGTGGATTCAATTTATGGACAGCGTGAAAAATTACATCACCAGAATCCCATGTAAAACGCACTCACTTGCTCCCTCTCTCCTTTCGTGTGTGTGCATTGCGACGAGCGAAAAGGGACGACCATGGCGTGGTGCGCGTATTCCCGCTCTACGCTGAGTCCCTGCCAACGAATTCGGCGTTCAGACAACACGAAGCGCTGACTTATTGCTAATGTTATTTCGCACTTTATTTACAACCTGCATGTGTGATTGTAGCCTCGTTGTCAGATATGCTTGTGGCCTCGTTGTCAGGGAAGACGACGAAGTGATCCTATTGCTGAGTGTTTGTTCTCCGTCACCAGTATTTTCTGGTAATTCTCGCTTTCTTTCAGGGAACACTGTTCCTTGCTCGATGGGAATGGAAGTGGAGCCATCCGCACTCCCGCCTTATGTAACGGCACCCGCGTCGGCAGCCTCAAGGAAGCGGAACTGCTTCTCGAGCGACCCTGATAGACTCAACCGAGAGCTCCGACAACTCCGACGACGACTACGTGACTGTCCTGAGTCAGAAAGCAAAGCGGCGGATGCTTAGGGCCTCTGTGGACGCATCTACTATGAGGACTCCGCAGAGTTCGCCGAGGTACACCATCCTTTTCTTACCTGTGCTACCCTCACACAACATGAGGTTCCTCATCAGGCAAGTTGCATTGATTGAAATCGAGAGACTGTTGCCAAACGGCATTGAGGACGTCCGAGTGAACCCTCGGAAGAATGTTGTTGCGGTAGACGTTGCTCAAGCGTCGGCGTTAGATTCTCTGTGAGCTGTCACTGTCCTCGGTGGCATTAACGTTCGTACCATCATCCCGATGGGAAAAGAGGCTACTACAGGCGCGATATACGACATTGATGCGGCCATCTCAGGCCAGGATTTACCACGTTTGATAAAGCCGGCCAATCGTGGGGCCCAAATACTGCAGGTGGCCCGTCTCGGAAATTCCAGATGCGTAAAATTGTCTTTAAAGGTGACTGCCTTCCATCGCATGTGAAGGTAGGTCATTTCCGACATGCTGTCCGGCCCTTCGTTGCCAAGCCGCTTCAGTGCAGAAACTGCAAGAAATTTGGTCACGTGAGCGCCGTCTGTGGAAAGTCTGCGATATGTTCCCGCTGTGCAGCACAACACTCTGCATGGAACTGCCAGGAAAATAAGTGTCCGAACTGTCAAGGGCCCCACAACGCCTCATCAAAGGAATGTCCAAGAGTTAATAGAAAACTCTCCCTTTTGAAGAAAATGGTGAGGGACCGGTCGACTCATCGTGAAGCAGCTGCTAGCGTCAGGCGACGTCATTCTCGTCGCAGATGCTCATCAAGGAATTCTGCTCTCCGCACACAGAATACGCGTGCCGCAAAGCCTCTTGCTGCTGAATCCGCTCCAACCCCAGCGCAGAATGTGTCTAAACCGCGTATAGATAACGGAGCAGCTAAAAAGAATGCCGTGGATGAAGAATGGCCACCTCTGCCAAGGATAAGCCCTGTGGAAAATCCCCAACAAGGAGAGGCACCACAATGCTCCACCCCTCACCGAGATGAGCTCACAGAGCATGACCGCCGAATTGTAACAATGCTCAAGTCTTTGACAAATGCGATTCGCACGCTTGTGGGCAACTCGAATACGCCAACAGCTCGAAGCGCAGTGCAAGTGTTGGATGCCCTGAGCCCAGTGCTTGCAAATCTTGCGTAAGCGCAAAGGCTCTTCCACTGCCTTCACTCCGTGATGAAGTGCGTAGTGCGACTATTTTCGAGTGGAATGCCAGAGGATTAAATCACGAATTTCATGTTTCCGCCAATACGTTTTTACGAACCAATTTCCAATAGCGGTAATATGTGAACCGAACGGGTTAAAAGCGCTAAGACTCTTTGGATACGAAGCCTTTATGGCGTCGACGCGCGGGCAATACAGCAAAGTAATTGTTTACATCCGTACAGAACTGACACTTACATTCCCCACTCGGTGCAGGCTCATGATGGAAACCAATACGTGTGTCTCCGCATTACAAAGAATAAAGTGGCCTTCACACTTATCGGCACCTACATCTCCCCATATAGTCGGATCGACGGCGACCGACTGCGAGACATCCTGACGGTGACTTCTGGACCCTGAATTATCACGGGAGACATTAATGCTCATCATTTGGCTTGGGGAAGCTCCAGAATAGATTCCAGGGGCCCGAAATTTGTGGAATTTGCTTCCGACCAAGAACTCAGCATTATGAACGATGGCAGTCTGATGTACTTGCGTGGTTCGAACTATAGCAGTTGCTTAGAATTGACTTTGGTGTCACGTCAACTTGGTCAAAATGTTCGATGGTTCTCTGACATCAAAACTCATGGCAGTGACCATATTCCCACCTACTTAAGAGTCACTGGATTTGGAAGCTTCTCCTTTTCTACTTCCCGACAAGTAAGGTGGTCAACATATAAGACAAAGGTTGAAGAGGCATGCAAAGAAGGATTTACGGGCACCATTGAGAACCTTATTACAAGTGTACTGGAAGCGTCTCAGCACACCTTTACATCCGCTAATAAAATGTACGGATTTCGACATGGAACTTGAGCGACTTCGAACGATTCGGAGAAGAGCCGAGCGGCGAAACAGGCGCACCAAGTCAATTCATGACCTTAGAGTCGCTCGACGTATACAGAAGAAAATCCAACGTCGTATGGACAGGCTGGAGGAACAACGGTGGAAGACGTTCTGCGAATCACTTGACCCCCGCAAGCCACTGTCTATCATATGGAG
The DNA here is from genome assembly GCF_023375885.2 of Dermacentor andersoni. NCBI lineage: Eukaryota > Metazoa > Arthropoda > Arachnida > Ixodida > Ixodidae > Dermacentor > Dermacentor andersoni. The sequence goes on from NC_092817.1 coordinate 11,005,156, forward strand.
GACGGTGCGCGGCCTTGGCTCGTCTCCACAGCAACGACACCCGTTCTCAGCCCTAGCCCTCCATCAAGGCCGCCCACAGGTCGATATAGCCGAAGATTTCTGTGTGAAGATTGCGGGCAGTGTGGTCACCATCAATAGCGAAATTCTGGGTGAGGTTCGTGCGACACGCTTCCCAGAATTGAATGTATTCTTCTCACTTGAGGAATTGGACGCTGCTCTGGCCACATGTAGGCACTCATCGTCGCCAGGACCAGACGGCATCACCTACGCTGCTTCATGCCACCTAGGGGAAGATGGCCGAAGTAGACTTCTGCAATATTATAACCAGTCATGGAATGATGGAGTCGTTCCTGAGCGGTGGAAGTCCAGCCGCTTGATACCACTCCTGAAGCCTGGAAAGTCGCCACTTGACCTAGCGTCCTACCAACCCATTTCGCTGTCCAGCTGTGTTGGGAAGGCATGGAAAGAATGATTCTCACACGCCTAGAGTGGTATCTTGTGCGCCACAACATATACCCCCAGGCCATGGCTTGGTTTAGAAGAGGCCGTTCCTCTATTGAAAACGCCATCGACCTCGTGACGTCTGTACAACAAGAAAAACACCGCAAGCATATATCGGTTGCACTGTTCCTCGATGTGAAAAGCGCCTATGATAATGTAACGCATGAAGCCACCCTTGATGCCCTGGAAAATAATGGAATTGATGGACGCATGTTTCGGTGGATTCGGAGCTATCTATTCTAAAGATCGTTCTTTGTGTAATGCAGATGACCGAATACACTTGCCGTGGCGTCGCTCAGGGTGGGGTTCTTAGCCCCACTTTGTTCAACGTTGCAATCCTTGAACTTGTCGACGTTCTACCACATACAGTAAACCTTTCCATATATGCTGACGACATATGCATATGGCCCTCTGCAGTTACACGTCTCCAGGTGCGTGCACGGTTCCGAAAAGCAGTGACCCTAAAGGCACGTTCACACCGAAGGCGGAGCGGACAAGCGGCCAAGCGGATCCGGCCAAGCGGCCGCGGATTTTCCGCTTTGCGGAAAATACGCGGCCGCTTGGCCGGATCGCGCCAGGACCGATTTTTTCCGCGCGGACAAGTTGGCCGCTTTGGCCGCAGCCAATCAGAACCCGACGCAGAGGAAGCGCTGGTGAACGAATGTAAACGAATGTCTTTCTCTGCGCTTTTCGCTTCTGTTCTTGAAAAGCGTCAAAACGGCAAGTTGGGCCAGTTGGTTGGGATTCATAGTAAGGTTTATTACAGCGCAACACAAGACAAAGACAAAAGAAGGTATAAAAGGACGACACGGCGCCGCGTCGTCACTTTATACCTTCTTTTGTCCTTGTCTTGTGTTGCGCTGTAACAAAACTTGAAAAGCGACTAGCCAAGGGGCGAGTAAAATGCCAACGATCTCGTCTTCTTCGTCTGAGCTCATCATTTTGCAGAAGTAGATAGCGGACGGGAGCGCGCCAACCCACGACGAAAAAAATATCGAAAGTGAGCGTACCAACCCAAAGTGCCGCGAGATGGCGGCACGTCCCTGAAATTGCTAAAGAAATTGCGAGATGCCCCGCCTTCCCTGCGATGCGGACCGCCAGGCAAGCCGTCCGGTCTGAACAGGCGCGCGCGCTCACCGCCTCGCCGCGTTGCAAATCCGCTTGGCCGCTTAGACGCTCCGCTTTCGGTGTGAATGTGCCTTAACATCATCGTACCTGCGTGCTCAAGGGCTCAGCACTTCGACCGAGAAGTGCGCCTTAGTCGCTTTTACCAACAAGCCCATGACCTGGTGCCCCATTTCTATTGACCACCAACCAATTTCCTACACAAGAACTCGCCGATTCCTAGGCGTTATTATCGACAGAGGCCTTTCATGGAGCCCCCACATCTCATACTTGAAGAAGAGGCTTACTTCTATCGCCCATATACTAAGGTTTCTTGCCGGTAAAACATGGGGCACATCCGTGGCATCTATGCTTCAACTATACAGGACGCTCTTCCTAGCATACTTGCGATATAGTACACCAGTGCTGTCCAATGCTAACAAAACTAACATCCATGTCCTACAGAGCATTGAAGGCCAAGCCTTTAGAACATGTCTGGGGCTACCTCGAAATGCTCCAACCGTAGTAACAATTGCCACCGCGAGAGTCCACCCAATAATGACCTATATAGCTATCAACGCACTCCGGGCGCATATTCGCCATATATCCAGAGTCCCTGGCCACCTTCTCGCTCGCTCGCCTGAGAAAAGACCGAAGGCAGCGTTCTCCAGAGCGTTCTCCAGATCAGTTGCGGCTAACCGGCACTCTTTGTCATTGAGGCACTCACCCGCAACAAGAACGCCATCACCTCTGTGGTGCTTGAAAAAGCCTCCTGTGTACCTTGCTGTTCCAGGAATAGTGAAGAAAGCTAGCCTGATCACCGCGGCTCTCAAGCAGATCACATTGGAACTTTTGCATTGTTCATACGCTAGCCGAATCCATTAAAAGGCGGATGGTTCACACGGATGGTTCCGTCTCGGAAAATTCTACGGGCGCAATTGTTCTACCATCTCAATTGGTCGTCATCAAGTTTAAGACTTCACACGTAACGACATCTACAGGTTCCGAACTGGCCGCTCTTCGCGCTGTTGTCGAATACATTGAAAAAGAACCGCCCAACAAATGGGCAATATTTGGTGATTCGAAAGCAGTCCTCCAGAGCTTGCGAGGTTTGCAACGTGGCAATTATGAACAGCTGGTGTCTAAAGTCAACGAAATTTGCCATTGCGCTTCTGAACGAGAACATGATATCTTTCAGTGGCTGCGGGACTTTGTGGCATCGTTGGTAATCACCTCGCCAATGACGCTGCCCGACGTGCCCTGGATGGCGCACCGACATTCCTTATACCTTTATCGAGAGTAGACGCTGAAGGAGAACTTCGCCGTCTCACTCGCACCATCACGTTAAGTTACTGGCATACACCACAGAACTCTAAGCCTCGACCAATCACTGAAACTTAAATTACATCAAACCCACCGTCGTTGCTGAGTGGCTATGGTGTTGGGCTGCTGAGCACGAGGTCGCGGGATCGAATCCCGGCCACGGCGGCCGCATCTCGTTGGGGGCGAAATGCGAAAACACCCGTGTCCTTAGATTTAGGTGCACGTTAAAGAACCCCAGGTGGTCGAAATTTCCGGAGTCCTCCACTACGGCGTGCCTCATAATCAGAGAGTGGTTTTGGCACGTAAAACCCCATAATTTAATTTTTAAATTACCAGCAAACCTTTCACGACGTGACGTAGCATTGCTTTGTCGGCTGTGGGTAGGAGTAGCATTCACCAACTCCTACAGCTATCGTATTGGTATGGCGGACTCACCAATGTGGGCTACGTGCAAGTGTGAAGAGACCATCAGTCATCTTCTGTGCCACTGTTCTCGCTTTGATAATCAACGTCTGACTCTCCAGTGTGCCTTGAATAGACTGAATGACAGGCCATTTACGGAAGCGAAGATCTTGGGAGCCCGGCCTCACAGTTCATTAGCCCAAAAAGCAGTTCGAGCGCTTTTTCACTACCTGAAGGCAACAGATTTGAGTGCCCGACTACAGACATCCTAAACCTAACTTAGTGCATGTGAAAGTGTGGTATAGACTGACGTTTTCTCTCTATCTCTCTCTCTTTTACTCCCCGTTCCCCTCTCCACGTGCAGGGTAGCAAACTGGACTCTGGTTAACCTCCCTGCCTTTCTTTCTTCCCTTCTTTCTCTCTCTCTCTCTCTCGTAGTCAGGAGAAATCCGAAAGACCAGACCTTGAAAGTACACATGCACATTCTAAAATATGTGTGTGTTGCAAACACTATTACTGTGTTTAAAAATGACGGAGAAACCAGTAGCAAAATTAATTGTCAATGTAAGCACATAGTTTAATGCTTCTAGAAAGCTGTTCGCCTTATTAACGCAATGGTGCGCTTGAAGGCGTATATTTGTCGCATTGAGGACACTGAGTTAGAACTTGTTTTTTCATTGCGTAATTCTGTAGAGAACAGAGGCATCAACTAGTGCATCTGTAGCGGTAGTATAATCGGCTATACACATAAGCCTGTGACGGTGTTAATCCAGGGAAAACACGGGGAAGGCGGGAGATGGAAATTCAAGACGATGAGCAAAACGAGAACAAGGCATAAGTGGGAGCCAACGTTTCGACAATTGGACATGTCTTTTTCAAGCAAGCCTTGAAAAAGACAAGTACACTTGTGGAGACGGTGTTAGTGGCACCTCCAGCGTCGGTGATGATGACGGCGACTCCCGAGCTTGTAGCGCGAGATTAAGAACACACTAAGGCGCCTAGTCCGAGTGTCCGCGTCTAGCTACGTACCGCTCCCGGAAATAAGGGCACCATGGCCGGCCGGCTTCAGAAACTGGCCGTGGTGGACCCCTCTTCGCCCGCCTACGAAAGCCGATTGGTCATTTGTGCGTTCAATAAACTTTTCTTGGCGGGTTGGTGCTCGCTGAACAACATGATATTGTAGCGCAAGAAAGAAAAAACGGAAAAAAGTTATTCTCAGTGACAGACAGAAGAGAAAGAAAGACGTAACTACGCGGCGAACTTACGCAGGCGATCACCACCTTCAAGCAAACACCTCTCACGCTGTTCTGCAACTGCTTTACCTGCCATGGAATGTGTGCTGCATCCAGCGGCGCGCAAGTGCCAGTGTGGAAAGTCACTGCCTCCTCCCTGCAGCCGCCACACGTGGCTGCGGGAGAAGGGAACAGCAGTCGAGCCCCACAACCTCGCGTCTAATCCTGCGGGCATCCCGGAGACATTGCGCGACAGCAGCAGGTGTGTCCCAATAAGGATTTACAATATCTCGTGTTCGGCGACAGACGTGCCCCACAACTACTACTACAGGTCGAGCGAGAGCAGGCTCCCTTTGCGTAGGCACTTTTCTACCAGTGGTTATAGCGTGACCACCACTGATTTCCGCACAGACAGGCCAAATAAAGCTATTCGCTTTAACATTTCTTTGCGAGTCTGCGGTACTTACGATAACTCCCCTCTTTAGTACGGCATACCGTGTTCGGAGTGACGTCTAGTTTTCCTCCCTATGCACGATGCGCTTGGTTCCGCTGCTCTTCACCAAGTGTGTTTTATTTCAGCACTATATGATCGCGATTAACAAGCGTGCTTTTCGAAGTACCAGAACCACCGTAAATGAGCGTTTCGTCACGTCGCTTTGGAGTGTACGTGAAGCTCAGCGAGTGGCTATTATGGGCCGCTTTTCCCACAATGGCCTCGCGGTGAATACAGTTAGTGCGTGTCTGAGAAGCGTTCGTGAATCAAGGAGTGGATCATTCTGTGGCAAATTTTGTCGGACGGCTCGCCACAAGAAGAAGCAGTTACCGTAGGTTAGAACTTAGAAGACGATATGTCTGTCGACGACACGCTTCCTAGAAAGAAACAAGCGTTCCGCCTCCAGTGCGTTCGTTTATGCCGCCAGCGCCCCCGCCACCCTGTACGCCATATGTACGTTCAGACGGACAGCACAACGCGGAGGTACAGAAGAAAGCTTATGGTGCTTCTTAGCTTGCAGTACCGCAGGCCCGCTCCTCCGCTGAGTCACATCATCGATTGCCGCCGAGCGCTATTTAGACTACAGGCAACCTTTGTGCCGCAAACTTTCAGGTTGTTGCTGTTTTCAAGTCATTGCTGAGTGTTATCTGTGAGCTCCTGAACAATCGGGAAATAGTACCAACTAAGAATGCACTGCAAATTCTGCATTTTCCTGAACAAGTATACTTCCGAGCCTGCAGTGACATTATATGGCTTACCATCCGGAACCACTGCCACATTACGGGGGCCAGTCGAGTAGTCTGCTTCTGTCCTCCAAGGAAACAGAACTGACACGGATATAGGACTTTCGGCACTTTGTCACTGTCACAATCTGTTAAAAAGCAAGTTGGCTATCGCTTTACTGTAAAGAAAGGATTTGGATGCGCTAGGCCGGTAAATCACGCACTTGTCGCACATACATTTTTTCTGTCTTGTTAAAAAGAAACGGATGCACAAGAGCATCCCGTCTTGTTGTGGGACCCATTTTAACGTTCGGCATTGTGATACGCTTATATTATTTATACTCGATGTTTGCAGCGTTTTTCCAGTCTCGCCATTTTTTTTTTGCACGCCGCAGAACGCCACTACACTAGCGAAAACGAAAAAAAAAAAAAATGATCCTGCTCCTGTGATCAGTGCTCGAAATGAATGAACCACTGCTTTGCAACAAAGTGTTGATACATTGTGCACTTGCTGCCTCTTCCATTCCCTGAAATGCTAAAATTTGCTGCCAAGTGGTGTAGAAAGCAATTCTGGTCTTGGAAATCAGAAAATTCACGCATACTTACTGACTGGTCCAGCCCGTATCAGCCAAAAAATACCACCCCTTACTGACAAGGTTCAATAATTCGAGAAGTGCCTTACAACTTTCCATTGTGCATGTGCCAAAAACACTCCCCATCGGTGTGCAGCTATTAAAAGGCGATGTTTCTAAGCCAGTGCTTGAATTAGAGCAACGCGTTGCGGGCCTCAACAATGTAGTTCGTGCACTCAAGTGCAAACATGACGATCTTGAAAACCGTTACCGGAGGAGCAACCTTGTAGTATATGGCTCACCAAAGCCCCATAATGAGTCACCTAAGCAACTCTTGGGAACGGTAACTGAGTTATTACCAACAAAACTAAGTTCTAGGTGCGGGGACATACAGCACTGCCACAGATTTGGAATGCGTAAGCAGGGCAAGACCCGTCATATCGAAGCTGCTCGAATTCTTACTAAATTTTTTGCTTAACTGCGACAAGTGAGCCGTAAGCTGTGCAATCGCTCTGTAATGCTTGTAAAGAATGGCAGGAAAGCACAGTTGCAATACGATCAACTATTAATCAACGCGGTCCGTTATGCGTGGGATTCTGACCGAAGTTCTGTCGTGAAAGCCACAAATAGATAGCCTACTAGTAATGTTAACTAATGTCGCTCTAGGAACTATAGATTAACGTTACTAAACGTAAATGGTCGCAATGTGGCTAATTAAATTGCTAATTTCAATTGGCTCATAGGATCCTGCCACACTCTCTTAATCTGTTACCGAAATATGGCTGAACAACAAAACATTAGGCACAGTATTTCTTCCACCCAGCTATTACATACTGCGAAGCGACAGACCTACCAGTCGCAGCTTTCGAGCAGCGTTATTTATAAAAAAAACACCAGTTTTCAACTATTGCCCGAGCAGCCTGAATCCGAGTCCTTCCGCTGCAAACGCAATATGTCTCCAAACACTATAGTTTTAGGCGCTATCTATCGCCCACCCGCTGTCGGATATTTAACTTTATGCTATTCGAGATTTCATAGCAATCCACGAATTTGCATAAATTTAAAATTGTCTTACGTGGTGATATTAAGTTGCCTTGCATCAAGTGGTCATATATGTCACCTTTTCACTGTCACTTTATTTCCTTAAGGGTACCATACTTGGGGCATTAGATGTGGAGCGGGAGTAATAAATTAAATAAATAAATAAATAAATAAATAAATAAATAAATAAATAAATAAATAAATAAATAAACGAGTAAATAAATGAGTAAATAAGTAAATAAATAAATGAGTAAATAAATAAATAAATATAATTCATGAGAATGACCGCGTTGTAGTTAATGTCGTGACTGGGTCAATAAAGGCTTATAGAGTGGTCACAGCTGCGATGCTGCAAGGAAACATCCACGTGGTCACGATAACGAAATATGCGACTTGAAGGGAACTTTAATATTTTGCTTCTTGTTACAAAGGTGGAAGGCCTGACGAAAGCCTCGGCTCCCCTGTGCAGTATGACACCACATAACACGTAAACGAAAATATAGCAACATAAAAATCTCAAGTGCACTTGCAAGTGTCACATAGAAGTTACATATACAACACAAAAAAATTGCACTATACAAAACACAAGTCAGAATCAATTACATATTGTTTAGCTTGTTTGTTCCTAGATTCGCTCAAAGACACACCAAAATTAACATTTGTTGGCACCTTATTAAGAGTTGCAAATACTTGAAAATACAATTTTTCATTTGACACTCATTCGAATTTAATTTGACTCATTGACATTGCAATTACATTTGATTTCACTCAAATGACTCGTTGCCCTACGTGTGAATACCCTATTCTAGACCTCCTATCCATGAACAAATTACTAGTAGAGCATGGTTTCTCATGTGATATGTTGCATGTGATGTTGTGGTCTGTATGACCGCAAGGCTGTTGTCATCACACTGAGCATTATTGTTCAATCAAAAAAGCCTGAGTATAAGATGATCATCGACCTTGGTCGTGCCTATGATGACGCAATACATTATGCACTAAAAATGGGGCGGCATATTTATTTTAGTTATCAGGGACCACTGAGACGTTAATTAATTAGCAGATAAGTTTTAGAATGTTATGCACTCTTGTAGACAAAACTCTGTACTAAAAGGTGCCTGCAAAAACATCGTAAGCATGTCCGCTATAACAGGGAGATCATACAGCTTTCTCGGCATATAAAAAGGGTTCTCAAAACTCAAATGTCAGAATGTTCATTGCTAAGCGATCTTGAATCTTCTCTTAAGACTAAAATGCGCACTGCTAGATAATTTTATAATGAGCGCTCTGTTTTCATATTCATAAGGTATAATCCATACAACTTTTCGAGATGAATTCTTCGAGCCGGTTCACGGTTAATAGCGAATTACCTTTTTTCTTCAAAGTTGGAAATAATCAATAACGGTTTCGGTAACATTCTCTCGAAAATGAATATATCCCTGCTGTCACATTCGACCGGCCGCTTTCGAGCGCTGCAGAATGCTGCCGCGGTGCGGTTTCACATTTGGGTGGTAGAAATCGAGCTCTCGGAAACACATTCGCCGGCTTCATTCCGAGCGCCGCGCTTTTTGCTCAGATCGCTGGGAGGCGCTCTCACCTTCGAACTGGAAGCGCAAGCGAGATCCCAGTCACGTGACTACTCCTATTCCTCTGGGGATGCTGAACGTTCGTCTGGGGCGGGCTACTTGTAGTGCGACCAGTGGTGGTGGTGGTCTGCTCCGGACCACCGTCAGTTGCTCCTGCTGCTAGTTTGCGGTGTCACGGGACAGCAATATTTCTAAATAACTTAATAAATGCTTTGCAGTGATTCTTAGAAACCTAGGTACCAGAAAGCACATTCAACTGACCGTCTGAAGTTTTCGGTGCGTGTTCCACCGTACCCAAATATATTCGAGTTTCTTTTACAGCATTTCCCTTCTTTCTTTCTTCCTTTCTTTCTTTCTTTCTTTCTTTCTTTCTTTCTTTCTTTCTTTCTTTCTTTCTTTCTTCCTTTCTTTCTTTCTTTCTTTCTCTCTTTCTTTCTTTCTTTCTTTCTTTCTAATACATTCAGGACAGGGTGCACCATCCTCCGTGGTAGGCATGTGTGATAGGATCCTCGTTCGAAGCTGAAGGCCATCGGCGCCCGACATGATTCCAGACACAATGATCGTCCGTCCGTTCATCGCGAGCTGGAAAGCAATATCTTTCGAATAAACAGAGCTCTTGCGAGCCCTTGCCAGGATGGCGGCGGTCCTATATGCAGGGACGAGAGGAGAGAAGCACGCCCAACTGGCCGCAGCTCGCGGTCCACTTCGCGTGGGCAAACCTTGCGCACGCGGCGGTTTTCGAGAGTCTCGTTTGTGGCCGCCGGCTGTTTGGACGCCGTCTGCACGCGACTGCCGTGTTCGACGACGATTGTGCGGCACGGCTGGTTGGGCACCGTGTTTTGCTTGCTTGCTAGCCCGAGCTGTGTGATGCCGGCGTGTATGCCCAAGCGAGGAGGCAAATCGCGGGGCCCAAGCTCTCGCGCGAGATCGACACGTCAATATTTTCGCATGTAGAATGCTTCCACTGGTTTGCAGGAGAGTAAAGGGACGCAGCAGATGGAGAAATCGCTTGTCGGAGGTGGCATGTCTCGTTGAACTGCCGGGCTATTCCTTATATGTATATGTGCGTTTTTTTCTCCAGGACGTAATAAATTATCAATCTACGAATGCTTTGCTTGACGCGCCTCTGTGTGTGTCACTCGACGCTGCCGCTCCGTTCGCCCTTCGATCGGTTTTTTTGGCCGTTGTATAGTCCATACATTGGATATTGAATTACCACGGTCAATTTGCATTTAGAAAATATGTATCCGGTATGTGCTGACAAAGTTGCCTTTTCTTGTGAGGTACATCTTTTTAAAACAGGCAATAATATGTGCGTTGTTTCGGAAGCTAAGATTCTCATGAAGGAAAAAAATGGAAAACTACCTGTTCTTCTGTTAAATAACCCATGTCAAGAGCACCGGTGTCCATTTTCTGCCATTTTTAACATTATTCTCTGGTATATTTAACCTATTCTATAAGTTTAGTTAGTGCGCCTGGATATTTAGTGCGCCTGGCGAGGGGGTGGCAGCCCTGTCAAGCTGTTCTACAGTGGTTCTTTCTCCCACTCCTCATGTTGTATATCAAACAGACATGTATGTAACGAATGGCCCGTAATTATTTACTTATAATCAATTACGTTGTTGGGTGATTTTTTAACTTATCATTAACCTTCCTTACGTGGGAACGCCCGTTGTAATTCATTTACTTTTTTTTCTATAACCAATTACAGGCAACCAGTTACATTTTTAACAAAACGGGCAATAATAGGGGTCCCACCCTTCAGCATTCAAATTTGGCGGGAACTTAATTGTTCAAAGGAACGAGAAAATGTTCGTGGAATAGCTCCTTGCCACAATCAGCGCGCTGCAGCTACGCCTCGATCACCTGAGTATGCCAGGCTTGCAGATTTGCACACCTTTCTTTGAAGTCCAACCTCTGAGGTGTTCTTTTGCAATAAGTTTTTTTCTTTATTGGAAGTGCCTTTAAGCAGTAATCATAAGCGGCAAGAAATGCTACTTAATTCCTCTTCGCTTAGTGAATTCTATGACTTCTCCGATTTTGATAGAAGCTTTTGGCCATTAAACGTATTTTTTTTTCACCTATTGTTGCGTTTGTGACACACAGAATGTATTATTAGGGCTGAATAATATGCGACTTTATATAAATCGACAACAGATTTGCTACCTTTTCGAGGAACGTGGAAGTTTGCTGGCGTCTGTTACAATTAGTCTATATGGTTAAAGAGTGAAGGGCGCCAGGCGCAGGTTCACCAGATAGAGTGATGGACACTTCCGACTTTTATGCCAGGTAATAACCTATGGACGATCTTTAAGTTTTTCACTGGTCGTATCGGGAGCGTCTTCCCCTAAACTCAGCAACAATAAAGCTCTGGGCTTCACAAAGGGCCGAGACCCGAGCAGCACGGCATTGAGCAGCCACGGACAATAATGTGAGCAAAGTGTTCGTGCGCTACAACAGCCCTTGTCTCCTGCGCGCACATCATCGAGCAAGCTTTCAGTCTCGCTGCAGATGTCTTCACAAGAAAACAGGGAAGGCTACGGAAGGAAAGCTTAGAAAAAGAAAAGGAAAACAATTCTTACTGAATGTAAACAACGTGTGAAGGGCTGAAAAGGAAGCATTAAAAGATGCAAGACGGCTCGTTCTATTTACTGCATATTTTTGTAATGTTAATAAAGGTATGGAAAACAGTAACGTTAACGTAAAGCATTAATTATTTGCTCGATTACTTTCTCGGGGCAGTTATTGGTAATTGTAATGAATTACATTTTTCAATGAAATAATTGTAATCGTAATCCGTTGCTCTTTTCCTTTTAAGTGTACAAGTCCGATACAAAGCATGAAAATAAACTTGTTAAAAAATATATTTTTTAGGGTTATACGTGCCAAAACCGCGAACTGATTTTGAGGCACGCCGTAGTGAATGACTCCGGATTAATTTTGACCACCTGGAGATCTTTAACGTGTCCCCAATGCAAATAAATGTCTACTGTATGTATTTTTTCACAGTGTTTTATCGGGGGCGTCGAAATAAATTACCTCCATCATTTTATATCTACATAATTAAGTCTACTCCTATGCGTAGTTAGCACCCAAAAGTGAGCTGGAAAAAGCTGCAGATGAGCATTTTCTAAAACACAAAAGCACTCTAAAATGAGTTTCAGTGTGGTTTTACGGCCTGAACGTTATACTGGCTTCGATTAGAATTGATGTGGCCAAGTGATAATTGTGCTTGCTTGACGGTTTCCGTACATGCTTCATCGAAGGTCTTGTTCAATTATTCGTTCGGTCGGATCCGTTGCATAGGCATTCTGCAATCAATAACACAAGATACAAGGCACTTTGTGTTAATTGATGCCCGCCAAATTCGGTAATACGGGGGACATAACAAACTGGGCGTCTGACATCAGTTTCACGAATTCAATTTTCTTCGTCCGGAGTTTGAACTCCTGCAAGTGCCAGAATGCATAAACGTTTTTTTTTTTGTTGCTTCAGCATGAATGCAAGCGCTCAATTCCCTATTAGTTTTATATTTCGCGGTTCACAAAAGCTTTGTTGATTTTAGGTCTGTCAGACGTCAGTGTAAATAAGAGCGTTTTCTGTTTTTGCGCTGTCCCTCTTCGGCACCACCTGAGTTGTTAGCAGAAACACAAGGTAACGCTACGCATGAAGCTTCGGTAGGGTTTTGTTTTTGCGGCTTCAAATTTTCTATAGTTGGCTTTGTTGAACGCTTGGTACTTTTGGTACCTTTCGTGCAAACATTGACCGTCAGAACTGACCGTCAGAACAGCGGGGTGACTTCAGTTTCTGTGCAACAGACTAAGGAAGCACTGACAGTCCTAAAGCTGCAGATAAGAAATTTGCCAAAGTAATTCTTCACATACAATCCTTTTCGAGCTTCGGCACACTGAAGTAACGTTGCAGCATCATTCGCACGAGTACTCTTTGTTATAATAAGGGGAGGCTGTCTTCTCTCGCTGGTCTATCGAATATTCCAGAGCGCTTTTAGGATCTTCAAACTTGTGGGAGGCTTTATACCTCACATGTACTTTCTTTCCTCGTATAAAGGTCGCCTTTCTAGCTTTAATAACATACGCGTACAAATACGGCTAGTACATGCGGTGAAACGGTAAAGCCGTCACGTTTATCTGGCGGCTTCCCTGACGTCCACCGCCCAGCAGCGTACTTGTACTTCGGAAAGGTATCTATATTATCGGCCCACGTTCCGAGCGATTGCGCTTTACCATTAGCCGCTTCAACCTAACAATCGCACCGTGAAGCCACGTTCGCATGACGTTCGCAACGCAGCTTTGCGTCTCGGACGTCACCAACACGTGCCGTCGGCTGCCGGCTGTGCCGCAGGGCTGGGTGCCAAGCGGGGAACAAAGCTGTCCCTCGACAAACGGGCGACAGCGCTCGAGCCAACCGAGGCACGACTCAGCGTAGAACCAGGTGCGCTCTCCTTGGTGCATGGCTCCCGCGGCTGCTGCGTGCCCTTCAGCGAAGCCTTGTCTTCGAGTCGTTTTGTCTGTGCGCACTTGCGTTCGCAGCCCTCCCGGCAGTTTACGTTTCTGCAGAGCAAGTGTCCCGCCTCTCTTCCCTATCATTGAGCGAACGCGGATGGAGCCTCGGAAGACGCGCTTCGTGATCGCGCAAGTGCGCGTATCGCCATATCGGTAAGGAATGAATGGGTGACAAGAAAGATTATATTATCTTCATGTCTATAAGAACACGACAGTAGTTTCGTGCTTACATTCGCAGTTTGATCGAACAGAGGTTCATGAATTGTCTGAGTGTAGTAAGCACAGGATTAGCCAGAAAAGAGAAATGGGTTCGCTGGGAGCAAAGCATCAACGGCGTGCGCGCAAGAATGAATGTCCTCGCAATTGCGTGTACCGTGGCTTCGCATGAGCAGCTTTAGGTCAACTATTTAAGTGAAGTTCTTTGCCGACCCTCCCTTGTTTTCCTGGCGTGTGGCTACGTACGTCGTGCTGCCGCCGTCTGGCCGAATGGTTAAAAAGAAACTGTTGAATTACGTGCCCGATGGTGGAACCGAACGCAGCACAGCAGCCAGATGCTTCACGTATTAGCCCACAATCGTTTCCTTTTTTTCCCTCTTCATTGGCAGTTTTGACAAGACAAAACAGAGTGCAATTGTCAAAACGTGTCAGCCTATCTTTGACGACACAACTCGATAAATATTTCGCGGCAGAATAGAACTATGCGTGCGATTGTGACCTAATGTCAGTCCTTGATGACACTGTGCCACAATCGCATGTATACTTCAAATGTACCAACGTCAGCTAGCTCTTTGAGATGATCGCTGCATGTTTCACATTTCGTAGCACAAGTGTGCGAGAGCGCACGCGTTATGTGCTCGCAATGAGCAAAGTTATAGTACTTCTTTCACCGCCTCAAGTAAGCATCGCTTGAGATAGAGAGAGAGAGAGAGAGAGAGGAAGGCAGAGGAAGGACAGAGAGGTTAACCAGAGATTATCTCCGGTTGGTTACCTTTTACTGAGGGAGGGCCAAAGGGTTGCGATATGTGAGAGAGAGAAAAGGGTAAAAAAAATGAAAAAAACTTTATGAAGAACACACACACACACACGTTCACACGATACACACGAACTGTTTCCGTGGGCACTGTCACGCAGTCTGCAAAGGCGTTCCTAGTGTTACGCAACGTCACCGTCACACAGTGTACAGCCACAATTTGTCAGAAAGTCCCGTGTCTTTTAAGCACCGCAGCAGCGCCTTCGTAGCGGATCGCGCTAATGTTCGCGTAGACCTGTTTCTAAGGATGTTCTTTCCTGTCATTGGGCGCTTGTCTAATTTGTTTAGGGTGGCTGAGAGGATTGCTTTTTGCGGGTTGAAACGAGGGCACTCACAAAGAAGGTGCGCGGTTGTTTCATTGCACCCGCAGAAGTCACAAAGAGGGCTGTTGGCCATACCGATAACCAAGGAGTACGCATTTGAAAATGTTACTCCAAGCCATAGACAGACTGCGTGCAGTTACGTCGTAGAAGGTCGGGCGGAATACGGAGCTGTAAATTAGGGTCCAGGGTACGGAAGCGTGCACTTGTGAACTCGGATGAATTCCATTTAGTTAATGTTAGGTCACGTGCAAGTGCGGAAAGTTTTTTCGGTGTGTCAGCTCTCGAAAGTGGAATGGCAAAGCAGTTGACACCGTCATGGACAGATCGGGCTGCTGCGTCTGCTCGATCATTGCTATGTATGCCACAGTGACTAGGCAACCACTGATACGTTATATATAGTGACGCACCCAGAAATTTCGTTCAGAGGGGGCTCACTTTTCAGCTCGGCCTCCTCCTTATAGAATTTGTCGAGTGGTCCAATATAGGAATAATAACCGCATCGCCATTGCCAAAGGTGCTGCAAACAAATTCTTGAACGCTGCGCACTTTCGCGACAAGTAAAGTATGTATTCGTAAAAGAATACCCTCGCATGTCCGAAAAATTGTATCCGAAATAACTGATATCAATGCTTCCATGTTTTTTGTCTATTTCATAAAGAAAATATCACACGAACTTCAGAACTACATCAGTTCGAAACCAGCAAAGCAGTGCATGCCGCTGATATGAAAAATGTAAAGACCATGAAATGAACAAGTTGAGAACAAATGTTTTAATAAAACTTTGTCAGTCAAGAACCTTGTTTACATTTTTGTACATATGCAGCAGCCAGTGAAAATATTCAATGACGCTGTCATTTGTTCCAGTGTATTGCTCAGGAGCAGCTGTCACCGGTCCTGTAATGCGAGTAATTATACCGAAATTATAGTCGCAATAGAGAGCACATATAAAAAGGAGGATAAAATATACGAGGGTGAGTCAAATGAAAGGGAGCCAATGCGAATATATGACAAACGGGGCATCTTATTTAAAAGAGTATCCATGAGCACTTAGATATTTGTCCCACTGATTAACGAGTCGCATGATTCCCGTCTCATTAAACTCCTTGGGTTGCTGCGTCATAAAGTCTGTAACTGACTCTTTCACGTCATCGTCCGACACAAATATGGTTCCCTTGAGCTCTTTCTTTCTTCAATTGCCCCAAAATGAGAAAGCCGCAAGGCGACCGGTCTGGTTTTTATGGCGGATGTTGCAGCGATTCCCGATTGAACTTTGCCAGTTTTGTATTAACCACTTCAGCAACGTGGCACGGGCATTGTAGTGAAGCAACATGACCCTATTCGTCAATTTTCCACGTCGTTTGTTCTTGATTGCCACACGCAGCCGATCCAGCGTTTCACAATATCGGAAACAATTGATAGTTTCTCCAGGCTTAGCAAATTCTATCGATAATGGCCCCTGACGATCGGAAAAAAAAGTCAAC
Organism: Dermacentor andersoni; assembly: GCF_023375885.2. NCBI lineage: Eukaryota > Metazoa > Arthropoda > Arachnida > Ixodida > Ixodidae > Dermacentor > Dermacentor andersoni. Next base: position 11,021,489 of record NC_092817.1, read on the forward strand.
AACGCCTCTCCGGCGTAAATGATGGCCTTCACTTTCTTTGGGTGTGGTGTTTCCACTGTAGGCTTTGCCATCGTGTTTCAGACTCGTAGTACTGGCACCATGATTCATTTCCGGTCACAATTGCAGACAAGAAGTCGTCACCCTCATTGTGATACCTGATCAGATGAGTCAAGGCAGCGCCAAACTTCTCCGTTTTCTAGCGGTGGCTCAAATCTCGGGTCACTTTATCGAACTCTTGTTGAATAACTAATTAACGCTCGTATGGTGACACACGGTAAGGCCGCTTGTTAATTGCATGTGTATCGCGAATATGTATGCGACTTTTGATAAGCGAAGTTTGACTAAAGGAACGGCCGTTAAAAGAGAGGGAGAGAGAGAAAGAGATAAACAGTGCTATCCTGCACTGACTGAATGGGATATAGGGTTGAAAACAGAGCGAAAGCAGTTTCGCGCACATTTCAAGGTTCTCACCGAGTCTAGAAACGGCCGCTAAGACCTGTGGACTTGAGATGCTGCACAAAGGATTTCGTGGCTTTCTCTGCCATTGACGTGTACAGTCATGGTCCCAGGATCTTCATTTTCGAAAATGGTCTAGACCATTCTAGACCAAATGGTCTAGAATGGAAGTAAAGAATAATAATATTGGGATAGGTGACGAGCGAACGACGAAGGTCGTTCACTTCTTAGGGCAAAAAGTCCGGCGCAATCAACTTTGTGACTTCGCTATGTGCTGACACAAAAGTAGTGCATGGATGAAGGAGATGTCAGAAGTAGGATCAGGAGACTGCTTCAAAATCCAGCGCTCCTGTGGCGGCGACAGAATGGCGAAAACTATGCCTCGGGAAAGAACTTGACGACAGAGCCCAACATTTAAGATAGGAAAACAAGTCTGCTTGGCCGCAACAGTGACAACAATGTGAGGAAAAGAAACGTCGTGGGACAGGAGGTCACTTGGAGAGGTAGGCACCACATAGCTACCATCCGGTGCGCTGGTGCATGGCACAGGGACGATACAGGCCAGTGCTCGGGGAGGCAGACGGACAAACTTAGCGTATGAGAGCTGCCAGCAATGGAATTACGACAGTGTGTCGACCACGGCGCGTGGACGGCGGCGTGATGAGGACGGAATATCGTGACGACTGTACACCATTACAACGGTTGCGAACATGCGCTTTCTTCTTCATTCGTTTACTCGAAGAAAGCCAGGTACTCATCGGGCCACTTGCTTTAACGTAATGCAATTCCCATAGACAGTGGGAGTCGGTTGAAGCGAGATGGTTGTAGGATGGCAAAACAAACACCCCGCATGTCGACGAAAGACGCTCAGCGAACTTTGCCAACAAACACGCCCACTACCGTCAGCACAGGCGTTGGAGAAACGCGACGTAGCGCCACCACGGACCACAGCATCTAAACACACCACAAAGCTCTCGCACGACAGCATGTGCGACTCCGGGAAGCTGCGTTTACGTGAGCTTGACAAGAGTGGATCCAGTCCTATGTTGTAGTCAGTCAGCCTGATGCGGCAGCGTTTACATGACATTATAAACCTAACGGGTCGAGAGGGCTACGCTAGCCCACAAGTAGCCGACAGCTCACTGCACGTACCGCTCACCGCTGCCGTACCGGATCCATTCGCGTTCATATGCGCGTTCCATTTCGGCCTGGCTGAGCTGCACCGTGCAGAGCAGGCACGACACTGGCCCAACTCGACATTCATTTTGCCCGATCAAGTTAGCGTTCACGTAAATATTGTTACGGGGTTAAAAACAGTCAGACGTACATTTACAATATATTTACAATAATTGTAGCAGCTCACAACATGCTAGACAGCGCGCGAAGTCCAGAGCGTCATCCTCTTCCGACCAGGATTAAAACATCTTCTTCGTCAGCGTGTCACATGACCCCCGGCGGCTGAAGCACCGGCTCGGTGCTGGTTAGGAGGCGGGTGAATGATTCAATTTAATACGCGTGACGTGGACCCCATCGGAGCGTTGCTGAGCCACGGTTGGCTCAAGAGGGGCGATTTCGTAAGTGACGTCAGTCACTTGACGCAAGACACGGTAAGGGCCAGAGTAGCGTGAAAGTAACTTCTCCGAGAGGCCAACGCGTCGCGACGGCGACCAAAGGAGAACCAGGGCGCCCGGTGTGTAATGGACGTCACGATGGCGGGCGTCATATAAGCGTCGCTGATTGTCCTGCGATTCCACAAATCGACGTCGGGCAATATGGCGTGCTTCTTGTGCTTTGAGTATGGCTTCATGGGCGTACTCGGATGTGGAATTCAGACTAGCAGGCAGAACGGCGTCGAAAGGTAGCGTAGGGTCGCGCCCAAACAAGAGGAAGAAAGTAGAGAAGCCTGCGGTATCATGACGAGACGAATTATAGGCGAAAGTAACGAACGGAAGCGCAACGTCCCAGTCGCGATGGTCAGCGGAGACATACATGGACAGCACGTCAGTAAAGGTGCGGTTAAGGCGCTCGGTTAGACCGGTCGTTTGTGGATGGTAAGCAGTAGCACGTTTGTATTTTGTCGCGCACGAGTGTAGAATGTCATTGACAACTTTAGAAAGAAAGTAACGGCCTCGGTCGGTGAGGAGCTGTCGAGGTTGCGCCGTGCTGAAGGATGACGTTCTCTAGGAGGAAGTCGGTGACATCGGTTGCACAGCTTGTCGGAAGAGCCCGTGTGATTGCATACCGGGTGGCGTAGTCTGTTGCTACAGCAATCCACTTGTTTCCCGAAGCAGACGTAGGAAAAGGGCCTAAAAGATCAACAGCTACACGGAAGAATGGTTCTGATGGTACGTCAAGTGGTTGAAGGCGACCAGCAGGGAGCGTGGTTGGCTTTTTGCGTGATTGACAAAGGTCACACGCAGCGACATAATGGCAGACGTCACGGTATAGACCAGGCCAAAAGTAGCGCCGACGAATGCGGTCATAAGTCCGTGACACGCCAAGGTGACCTGCAGTCGGTACATCATAATTCTGGGTGAGAACAGCCTGACGCAGATGCTCAGGCACAACGAAGAGTCGGTCGGGGCCGTCCGGGAGCATGTTAGAGCGGTACAATATACCATCTTGAAGTTCAAACATGCGAAGGGAAGGATTGGGCGTCGTTGAAGTGAGCCGTTGAATAAGGTGTTGCAAGGAGGCATCCCGACGTTGTTAGGCTCCAATATCGCGAAAAGCAACCAGAGAGAGAACGGCGACACGTATGCCGGCCGCAGAAACGTCAGGAGGGTCGACAGGATGACGCGACAAGCAGTCCGCATCTTGATGTAACCGGCCGGTCTTGTATACAACTGAATAGTCGTATTCCTGAAGGCGCAGAGCCCAGCGGCCAAGGCGCCCTGACGGATCTTTGAGGGACGAAAGCCAACACAGAGCGTGGTGATCAGTGATGACTGTGAATTGGCGGTCGTACAAATAGGGGCGGAATTTACCCACTGCCCAAACGAAAGCCAGACACTCGCGTCCGGTGATAGAATAATTGCTCTCCGCAGAGGAAAGAAGGCGGCTGGCGTAGGCAATAACACGTTCTCGCCCTTGTTGTTTTTGTGCCAAGATAGCTCCAATACTGTGGCCACTGGCATCGGTACGGACTTCTGTTGGAGCTGACGCATCAAAGTGAGCGAGTATGGGCGGGGACGTAAGCAGCCCAATCCGCTCGGTGAAAGCACCAGCTTGCTCAGGGCCCCAAATGAATGTAGCGTCTTTCTTGAGGAGCTGATTGAGAGGGCGCGCAACGTTCGCAAAATTTCGGACAAACCGACGGAAGTAGGAGCAAAGGCCCAAGAAGCTGCGAACATCCTTGGTACATGTTGGCACGGGAAAGTCTTCCACTGCCCGTATTTTATCATGATAAGGGCGTACACCAGAAGAATCGACGAGATTTCCGAGTACAGAAATTTCACGACGACCGAAGTGGTACTTGGACGAATTTAGTTGTAGCTCCGCCTGACGGAAAACAGATAGGATCGTCGATAGGCATTCAAGGTGTGTCGCGAAAGCCGGAGAAAAAACGATCACGTCGTCCAGGTAACAGAGGCAGATGGACCACTTGAAACCGTGTAGGAGGGCGTCCATCATTCGTTCAAATGTGGCCGGGGCATTACATAAACTGAAAGGTCTCACTTTGAACTGATACAGGCCATCGGGAGTAATAAAAGCTGTCTTCTCGCGGTTCATATCATCAACGGCAATTTGTCAGTAGCCGGAGCGAAAGTCGATGGACGAAAAATATTGCGCTCCATGCAGGCAATCCAGGGCATCGTCAATGCGTGGTAGCGGATAGACGTCTTTCTTTGTTGCCTTGTTGAGGTGTCAATAATCGACGCAAAATCGCCAACTGTTGTCCTTCTTTTTAACTAGTACAACAGAGGATACCCATGGGCTGCAAGAAGGTTTGATGATGTCTCGAGAAAGCATCTTGTCTACTTCATGTTGGATGATGTGTCGCTCAGTAGGCGAGACGTGGTAGGGTCGCCGATGGATCGGGCTCGCATCACTGGTGTTTATTCGATGTTTTACGACAGATGTTTATCCTAGAGGGCGCTCTCCAAGGTCGAATATGTCCCAGTATGAGGCAAGGAGGCAACGTAGTTCTTGAGCACGCTGGGGTGGAAGCTCGGGAGCAATCATTTTTGTTAGGGCATTCAAATCTGAAGGGACAGGGGGCGAAGCAAAAGTTGAACATGAGGAGCCCTCACAAGTTAAAGCCGAAATGTGGTAGTCTCTGGTCGGCGTTATTTCTGCCATGGATATTCCGCGCGGGAGTACTTGTGTACAAAGTCCAAAGTTCTCAAGCGGCAGGCAGGACGTGTTGTCCGAAATGGTAATGACGGTGTGAGGAAAAGCGACGTTATGCAAGAGCAGGACACCCGGATTAGGGAATATGACGTAGCCACCGTCTGGTACAGGTGGAACGGGGTAGACACCTATGTAGGTAATGGCACGGTGAGGGAGGCGAATATGCTCTGTGGAACATAGGCGTATCGGAGCACTATCGGGAGGGTCAATAGCAGCAGGTAGAGCGAGTTGCACAACACCAGCAGGACAGTCTATAAAAGCGGAATGTGTAGACAAAGTCAAGGCCCAGGATGAGGTCGTGAGGGCCACTGCTCCAGAACATAAAATAAAACAGAAGTATGATGTCCGGCGACACTCACGCGAGCCGGACATATACCAATAACGGCTGGTGTTCCACCGTCGGCGACTCGGACCACAGGCTACGGGGCAGGACTGAGGACTTTCTTGAGACGATTCCGAAGCTGAGTATTCATCACAGATACGTGCGGGCCAGTGTCAATCAGAGCCGTAAGAGGTACACCATCCACGTTCACTTTAATGAGGTTCCAATGTGTGGGCAAGGTCAGAAGATGATTTTTGCGTCGGGTCGGTTTGGCAGCATCACCTCCAGGTGCTGCACCCGTTAGTTTTACGGAAGGGTGCGCCGGAAGGAGCTAGGGGACGGTGATCGGCGAGATGGGGGCGATCGGGAGAAGCGGCGACGCGGCGAAGGAGAACGGCTAGAGCGGGTAGGAAGAGAAGTGTCGCCAGAGTTTACTGGCTGCGTTTGCGGGGGGAACCGAGGAGCAGCATGAGGGCCGTGGGATGGATGGTAGGACCAGGGGGTCGAATTCCACGAAGACCGGCAGTGACGTGAAATATGGCCGATACGGCCACAAGTGAAGCATATACGCCTGTCTTCTTGGGTACGCCATTCGGCCGGGTTGCGATACTGCGTTGGGGCATTCAGGCTGCGTGTGCGTATGACAGTGCTGGACGGAGTCTAGTCAGGCCGATTAACTGAGCAGACGTTGGTGAAGCCAACGTTGGCCAATTCTTGGCGCACGACGGACTGGATCAATGAGACGGTCGCCTGGCAATAGTCGAGGCCATCGGTTGGGGTCGTGACAGGAGATGCGGCTTCTATTTCACGTCGGATGATATGTAGGATGTGATCAGAGCGATTGGGCGTGGGCGGACTGCGGAGGTGTTCGCAGGTGGACGTAGCAGCCGTGTTGAGAAGGCTGGAAAATGGCTGGGCAATGCGGCGACTCTTGGCTTCTTCAAACCGCCGTCATTCGGTAATAATGGCTTGCACAGTGCATAATGGCTTGCACAGCAGTGTCCTTAACTCCATGATTACAGATTTACTGCCTTGGTCCTGCTCGCTAAACCTACATAGGAAAACACAACATAGCTAACAATCAACAATCTAGCTTCCCTACTGTTCTAAGCAGAACAACCACAAAATGAAGCCTAGTGAGTCAAAGCAAGAACCAAGCACTCACCGCAAACAACACCACGTCGCAAAGTCGGTCTCACCGCTGTCAGCCAGTTGTGAAGATTGGTAGGTCAATCCCTCCGCTCGTAACCAGTTGTCAAGATTGGAGTCGGGCATGAATTAGATGGTAGCTGGCCCATGCCGTCGTCCAACTTATCCGCGCTGAGGACGTTGTTGAAGGGAAGGGCTGCTTCTCATCAAGAACGAGGAATATGGGTTTATTTACACTATCTACATAAGGACGTTGCAGCTCATCAGTCTAGCATGACTGCGAGAGAAAGTACACTGAGCAGCCGCACAACAGCGATTTATAAACACTCGATCCTCCCCCGATCCCTAGGTGAGGGAAACGTTCGATCAGTAGACGTAGACGAGCCGCCTTTGAGCGGGAGGGCTTCCGCACCGGTTTCACGGACTCCACCGAGGGCAGACGGACTTCGCAGAACTCGGGGCTTACGTCAGGAACGGTGCGTGGGAAGGGGCCTCCAACTACGCTTCCTCGGGAACTCCCTTGCTCACAGCAGACTGGATCGGCGGTGGCGTGTTCAGTCACAAAGCCTGGTTCGTCGCACTCATCTCGGCTCCTGCGACGGAGAGTCGAGGACGCGGCGTATTGTTCTGCGCACACAGTAGACTTAGTGACGCCGTGTGGCTAGAGGGTTGCGGTGGCTTTCCAGGAAACGTCGACGCCGCTCTCGCACCTGGCTGGCAAAACTTGCACCTCAGCGGGCCGTTCTTAACAGCACCGTCCAACTCGCTTGATCGGGAGTCCACAAACGCTGCACTCATAATGCAATCAAAGAAACGAAATAAATTTAGAACGTAGATAATGCGAACGAAATAACGAACGGCTGCTAATAGTGATCGTATACTTCGCGAGGCTTCCAATAAGATAGTAACTTGAACAGACGTAGCTGTGATTACTCTCATTGGTTCATCGTTAACTGATTTAATGAGAAGTTTATTAGGATCAAGCATGAACAGGTGTATCGGGTACCGTTCTATGTTATTCCAGGCAAGTATATACAGCGTGTTTCAGCGAACACTTTCAAACATTTTTAAAGGTTGCCAGTTGCAGATAGCACGATTCTATTTCTTGAGGTGTTCTACTGGAAGCGGCGGACAGTACTAGTACAAAAAATTGAAATGCATAACCGACTAACTAAGGAAATGTCACTAATTAACTGCGTAATTAATTACATCGTGGTACATATTGCAATTTAGAATTTATAGCCGCGGATTTCGCAAGATGGATCCACTTGGAACGAATTCGCAAGATGACATGAGACACCACCTTCGAGATATTAATTCCCGATCATTGCGGAGAAGTGCATTGGCGTCCCAGTTACTTTGGTGCTCGAGTGCTCAAAACGACGTTTTGTTAAAAAAGTAAGTGGAACGCCAATGAATTTCTCCGCAAAGTTCGGGAATTAATATATCGAAACTGGTGTCATCGTAAGAATTTGTTCGAAGTGGATTCGCCTTGCGAACTCCACGGATAGAATTCGTAAATTGCAATATGGTGCTGAAAGGTAATTAGTTAAAAAGTAATTATTGAGTTTTATTAATTCCTAGATAATGCTTTTCAATCTTTTGTGCAAGTAATGCCCGCCTCTTCGAGTAGACCAGCTCATGAACTAGAATTGTGCATCTGCCACAGGCAAGCTAAAAAAGAAAATTGAAAGTGTTCGCTGAAACGCACCGGATAAAAAAGAAAAAGGATATCTCGAGAAGTTGATGGCTGCCAATTGGGATGAAAAAAAAATATCGCAGTTTCGTACTAACAAAAAAAAAAGAACTATGGGGTATTACGTGCCAAAACCACTTTCTGATTATGAAGAACGCCGCAGTAGGGGACTCCGGAAATTTTTTCGTACTGAAGGCGAAGCACCGATTGCGATAGCAAATTAATAGATAGCTGTACGAAGTAAGGAAAGTAGCTTTAGCGGTCTTGTAAACCTGTAAACATTCGGTTACTACTTAAATCAACTGTGATAGAATGTGTAAGCATGACTGAACGAGGACGTAGGAAGAAACAGACACAGAGACAGCGCTGTCTTTGTGTGTCTGCATCTTTCTACGTCCTTTTTCAGTCGCGCTTACACATTCTATCATGGATTCAAACCAACTAACCCGCCAACTTGTTTTAACTAAATTAACCAGCATGGTATCACGCGCACACAGGTAAACATGAACACATCTCGCTCGATGAGCGCGGAAATTCGCTGTCGAAATTCGGGTGTGAAGAATCGCGGTTTGGTAAACCATTCTCTTGTTTTCGAGTCTCTTTCTTTTATTGAGATAGCAAGTGTACGGACAATCCAAGCCCATTTCCGCCGTGGCCGTTGCAGTGAAGTTCCGTATCAAGTCCAAGGGCGATAACGCCGTCGCCGCACGCCCTACGCTGTATGTGCGAGTGAAGACGCGCGAAGGGAGCCCGCGATCGCGGCTCAATCCCGCCTGCGTGAAATAGACGAAAGCGGGGAGGAAGCGCGCCGTCTCCCGTCGTGCGCGAGCCTGCCGACGTTGCGAGGCCCTCGGTGGAAGGAGAGACGGGGGCGGCGTTCTACTCCGGCTGCAACTGCGCATCTGGCGGCGGCGCGCGGTCGCGTGGCCGCATCGTGAGAGCGATCTGCGTTGGGGGCACATTGTAGGCGCGTCGGCGGCTCGTAGCTTTGCGCTTGCTGTGTGTTCTCGGCGCTCACTTAGCGTTGAAGCGATAGACAGCACGAGTGTTACTTCGCTTGTTGCTGCTGCCGCGTTTCGTGACGCCAGTGTTTTGACGGCGAGTTTCTGAGGTCGTCGAGTCAAATGTGTTCATCTTTGCTTATGAGCGCATGACGCCATGCTTGTTCATTTAGTTAGGGTGCCTACTTTTACAACTTTACACGGCCGATAAAGCTACTATCCTTACTTCTCATAGCTGGCCACTAATTTGCTATCGCAATCGATCCTTCGTCTTTCGGGCGAAACTGCGACATTTTGTGGATATATGTTGGCGATTAAACATATTTTGCGATACCACGAAACATGACTGAGAGGCGTTATGGTTAGCTTGCGTCACATACGCGGGATACACTTGATCTTAGATTTATAATTGCTTGACGGTTACTTAGTGGTTCTGCGGTCAGCCATATTTCTGCCTGAGGTGACCCTCTATAAAGTGGTACTGACAACACTACGAAACAACCACTTTGCCTCTCAAGTTAATTGTCACTTTAGTACTTGAAATCTCTGTTGCAAACGGAAAGCGAGTATAAATAATGTACGACATGGGAGTCGCAAGACGCACGGGCATCATACAACGCTGTTTTGTCAGCGGCAATTGCTATGTACTTTACAGTGTCCCGTTGTTACCTGAACGCAAGGTAGCGGCCGTTATTTTCCTAAATAAAGAACATAATATTTTGGCCCTTAAATTAATTTGAACTTGTCCGCATTACTTTCGTGTGCGTAACCATGCCAGGAGAGCTTTCTGCTTAAGGGCTGTTTATTATTATTATTATTATTTTTTTTACTGTCACTGCGCCAAAAATAACGAGTGTGAAGCAACATCGAGATGTCGAGTGTTTTCTTGCTCCCCGAGTAGCACGAGAACTGTCACAAGCAGACTTGAATGGTGAACGAGCAGCTACTTTCGTATGAGAAGTTGCGCGAGCACCTCGTTCTTTTCGTCTACATCAGCCGTCTTCATGCATCCCGATAACGACGTCAGTACCGCAACAGAACCTCGACGGGAAGCTTTGGGAGGCCTACTCACAAAACGCTTTTATTCGAAAGCTAATCCAAGCCGTTGGGTTTAGAACGCCATTGGAGAGCAGTGCTAGCAACGATGCCTGCCTTCGAAGAAGCACACCTTACTATACGGAGGAGCGCGCGTGCTTGGAAAGAGAGAGATCCCAATGCAGGGAGAGAGTGTGGAACCGGGGAAATGCAGGAAAAAGGTGGCGTGCGCTGCGGCGCCGCTATTACGGCTGCGAGGAAAGCCCCCGGGTGGAGATAGGCTTGCAGGAAACGCTGGCCGGTGATTAATCAGGATGGATTGGCTTCGCTAGGGAGACGCCAAGACGAATGGGAAACAGGGCGCGGCGCAAAAGCGGGCTCTCGCGCTGCCCGTTTCGCTGCTGCCGGTGCTTCGTTGCGCGCCGATGGCTGCGGTCGCGACACTCTCTCTGGGCGGAAGCTAGAGATATGCTAGTATTGGTGGCGCTGTTTTCTCCACTTTGTGAACTTTTCCGTTGGAGGAGAGAGCCTTGCCGCTCTGCACTGTTGGGTAGTAGTACAAAGAGCACGGTCTATAATGGCTTCTGCTATGCTTTAGATATAGCGCTCACGCAAGTTTACGTTAACAACGCAGATGGCATTGTGGTGACATTCGGGGAGCTCTCGGAATAGAGAGAGAAAGAGAAATGAAATTTGACATGCAGGGAAGTTAACCGGAAGACAAGCGTGCTGCCTGCTACCCTGCACTGGTGAATGGGGTATAAATGAAAACAGACAGATGAAATCGAAAGCGGGGAAGTGAAGCCCACAGTGGAAAATAAATTTAAGGCTATTTTGTTTGTTAACAAAACTGAGCGACAGCAAAAGCTGAGACCAGTTAGCGCTGCAGGAATATTGAAAGTAAAAAACCAAGAGGTATGCAAGTCGCACCTCCCAGTTTGCGGACTAGCCCGATCACGGCGTTTTAGAGCGAAGTTTTCTTTGCCTACTTTGCCAAGTTAGCTGTGGTCCTGGCTGCTGTTTAATCGGTCGCTATTTCGGCGGCGGATAAAGATGTGGATATATATAGAAAGGTTACACGTGCGCCGAATAAAAGTATACCAACGAGCAGGCTGCACAGGACATGCTCTGTCTCTCAGCTATTTTCTTTATTAGGATATAAAATGTGATTGCAGTGTAGTTTCGAGTCAGCGCCTGTTCTCTGAGTTTCTACTCTTATTCCTCGCTTTTTTTTTTTTTTTTTTTGTGAGCGCTGCTCGAACAGAAAGATGGATGCTTAACGCCAACTAGTTCAGTTTTCCATTCTAATGACAGCCATGTTGTGTCCATTCACGTGGATAAACATAAATAATCACCCCCCCCTCCAGTCCGCGAAGATAGTCGAACAGCAAGGCTGTGTTAGTTACACCGAGTGTTACAGCATGCAAGTGAAGCTTCACAAGCAGTCTACATCGTAACTCTCTTGTTTCACCATTTTTTCACCTCATTTTCGGTTTTTCGGGCTTTGCGTGGTGAGCATGCATTAGGAGTGCTTCTTTTCCTTTTTTTTTCAATTTTCCCAGTGCTTTCCTTGTTTCTTCTTTTTTGCGCGTGAAGTTTCTGTGTGAGTTTTGTCATGCTTCTTTTTCGCATGCAAGTTGCTCTGCCCCTTTTTGGCGCGCCAGTAATGAGAGCGAGGTTTGGCGTGAAAAACAAAAAGCACATATGATTTGTCTTTTTATTATTCATTTTGTGTGTAATGTTGTATTTGCTTGGTCTTGTGTTGCCTCTTCTGCCGCTTGATCTTGAGTTGTCGTCTCTTGTGTCTGCACTGCTCGGTGTTCCTCCTCCTCTTGCGGTGCGTTGTCTGGAGACCTTGAATCTTGCAGTGCTTGCGCTTGAGTTGACGGCAGATGACGACGTTTACATTTCACAATCACTGCCTTGTGCTTCAAAATTAAATCTGTCCGTCAGGTAAGACAATGTATGGCTCATACCCCCTTAAGCAATGGCTCATACCCCCGTAAACGCGGCCTGCCCATTACGACGACAGAAGTGAAATTCTACGAGGAATGACGAGCGGCAACGGAGGCAGCTGTGGAAGAAGACGACAATGACGACGACGAACGCGGGAGCAGTGGCACGATCGCATTCGCGCGGTAGCGCCGATGTGCGCCAACGAGCCCGCTGCGGAAGAAGACGACGACGCTCGAGCCATTGCTGCTGATGATAATTTTAGAGAACTCCGACAACGACGGCACAGGATCCGCATAAGCAGATTCGCTGTAAAATTCCATGAGATAACACGTTTCATAGCTCGAAAGTAAGCAAAATTGCACGCATCGCCATTAATTGTAAATCCTTTAGTTAACCGCTTGTCTAAAGCTTCGCTTTACATAATGTCCGACATGTGCGTTGGATGGAATGCTTTTTTTTAAAGCAGTCCGCCTAGACTTGTTCTGATGGTGCTATACCTGCTCGGTCCGTTGAACTTTATGTATTTGATGCACCACTTTCTCAAGACGGATCCCTGATACTCAAGTATTATTGTGTAACAAAATAAAGACAGGGACATAAGAGAAGAAGACACACCAAGCACAACCTTCCAACTAAATTTATTGTGCCACTAAATCGGTTTATACATGCGAAGAAGTATAGACTGCGCATGCGCTTACATGAAAACGAACTGCACATTCGTGTAACATAGTTATGAGTCATGTGATGCCGCCTCCAAGAAACTTAGTTCTTTTTCTGTAATAGCCAATGAAGGGAAACTAACACACTTATCACCCAATTTTGCAATCATCTGCGCTTCACTTATTTCATGGATGAGCTGCGTCCTGCCACGGCACACAACCGTGCATTCGTCCTTGATAAGTTTGCAGCCATGATCGCGACAATGAATTGCCAAGAATCCACCGGTGCCAATCTTTTACGTTGTTGCGGTGTTCGCGGAGCCGATCATTGAGTCAACGCGAAGTTTGCCCGATATATTGCTTCCCACATGAAAGCGGGATGTTGTAAACCGCCCGCTGAATACACTCGACGAACTTCTTGCGGTGATGCTTTGTGCACTTATCGGACGGGACGGCATTTGGATCCGTCAACTTGCAAAGCTTGCCGAGCTTGTTGGGAGCAGAAAAACAACTCTTACATTTGCCCCTTGGGCCATCTTTTTCAAGTCATGGGATATCCTGTGCATGTAAGGTACAACACTTACGTTAGGGCGTTTGCCGGGGAGGGGCATCGGCAACTGACTTCTGCGTGCTGGCTCGCGCTTCTCTTAAAATGCGTTTCGCGACAGACACTTGCACCACCTTACGATATCTTATGAACTTAATGAGGGCAGCATTCCGGGCCAAGTTGGTAATCTATTACTCAAGTATTATTGCGCAACAAAAAAGACACGGACGTAAGAGAAGAAGACACACCACGCGCAAACTTTCAGCTAAATTTATTGTGCCCCTGAATCGATTTATACATGCGAAGCAGTATAGACTGCGCAATCAAACACGATCCTTTTACCGACACGGATATTAAGCATTTACTAATAGAAATCATACATAAAGGGCTGAACAAAAAGAGTGCCTTTATACTAAACATTCACAGTCCACCAAGCCAGAGAAAAAGTTTGACAGCCTCCTGCAGGAAACTGCCCGCCTGGTAAAGGGAAGACCACTGGTGATAGTTGGTGACTTCAACGCTAAAGATCCTAGTTGGGGATACCCGAAACAGGACGCTAAGGGCGGAAACATTCTGGAACAGACGGAACAACCCGACATGACAATTGTAACGGATCCTGTAGTGCCCACTAGACAGGGCAACAGTGCGAGCGTGAACACCAGCCCTGATCTCACGATAGCACAGAATTGTGAAGATGCCCAATGGATGAACGCCCTAAATGATTTAGGTAGCGACCATTACATCGTCAGCTGGGAAAATCAAACGACACATAGGAGTAGCTAAAATTGCCGACTGGGTGAAATACCGCCGGATGCAAAGCCAACAAAGCACCACAATCGAGGATTTAAGTAAATGGTGTGAAGGTTTAAGAACACAAAAGGATAAAGGCACAAAAGAACTAGCCCGCACATGTGAGCAGCAGCAGAGACAGCGGTGGCGGCGGCAGCAGCAGCGGCGGCTCCCTGCGATCTCCAGTTACCCGTCCTGCGCCAACCGATTCCAACTAGCGCCCGCGAATTTCCTAATTTCATCGCTCCACATAGTCTTTTGTCGTCCTCGATTGCATTTTCCTTTTCTTGGCACCCATTCTGTAACCCTAATGCTCCAACGGTTATCTGAACGGCGCATTACATGACCTGCCCACCTCCATTTTTTCCTCTTGATGTCAATTAGAATATCGTCTATACCCGTTCGCTCTCTGATCCAAACTGCTCTCTTTCTGTCTCTTAACGTTATGCCCAGTAATCTTCGTTTCATGGCTCTTTGCGCGGTCCTTAACTTGTTCTCAAGCTTCTTTGTCAGTCTCCAAGTCTCTGCCCCATATGTCAGCACTGGTAAAATGCACTGAGTGTACACCTTCCTTTTCAATGATAATGGTAAGCTTCCAGTCAGGAGCTGGCAATGTCTGCCATATGCGAACCAACCCATTTTTATTCTTCTGTGAATTTCCCTCTCATGATCAGGGTTCCCTGTGATTAGTTGACCTGGGTAAACGTACTCCTTCACAGACACTAGAGGCCGACTGGCGATCCTGAACTCTTGTTCCTTTGCCCGGCTATTTATCATTATGTTTGTCTTCTGCATATTAATCTCCAACCCCACTCTTACACTCTCTCTTTTAAGGTCCTCAATCATTTTTTGTAACTCGTCTGCATTGCTGCTGGATAGAACAATGTCATCGGCAAACCGAAGGTTGCTGAGATATTCGCGGTCGATCTTTACTCCTAAGTCTTCCCAGTTTAATAGCTTGAATACTTCTTCTAAGCATGCAGTGAATAGCATTGGAGAGATTGTGTCTCCCTGTCTCACCCCTTTCTTTATAGGTATCTTCCTTCTTTTCTGGTGTAGAACTAAGGGAACTGTAGAACCTCTGTAGATATACGTTATAGTTTTGAATATCCCTTATTTTCGCCTTGTTCATCAGTTTTGACACTTCCGCAAATTCTATCCTATCTTTTGAGTTGGACACTTTCATTTTTTGTCGTGTCTTTATTATGTCCTTTGTTACTAGCGAGAGCTTGCCTACTGGTTGCCTTGGTGCCTTGCCTCCCACTTCAATTGCTGCCTCTGACGCCAACCTAGTTACAGTTTCATTCATTAGCTGTATGTCATCATCATCTCTCTGTTATAAGGCTGCATATTTGTTTGCAAGTACTCGCCTGAATTTGTCTGCTTTTACCCTTTTTGCCTCTAGGTTAACCTGTTTCTTCTTGACCAATTAAGCTCTTCGTCTCCTCAAACTAAGATGAATCCTAGCCCTCACTAACCTATGATCACTGCACTTTACCCTACCTATCACTTCTACATCCTGCACTATGCTGGGATCAGCAGAACGTATGAAGTCAATTTCGTTTCTTGTTTCACAATTAGAGCTTTTCCAGGAACACTTTGTTTTGCTACGTTTCTTGTCGATAAGTGTGTGAAATTTACATAATTTTTTTCCAAGGTGCTTGGAGACGCCACAGAAAGCAAGCCAAGGTGGTATGAGAATGACTCTTTGCATGTTATAGAGACCCATCATAATTACATAGTAATTGAATATTAAATTATTTTACCCTAAGTTATGCTACGTTTCGTCATTAAATATATTGAATCACCCACTCGAATTGCATGCACAGGTAAATTATTGGATGTAAGCATTACAACAAGGTAAACAATTTTTCGCAGTTACTACCGAAACGCCCCACTTCAAATGTGCCGTAAAACGCAGTAGTGCCTTCACCAAAGCGTTTGTCTCAAGCGATAGATTTCACCCAGAAATGAAATGAGTGTACTTTAGGAAATAATTATGTTCAATTTACTCAAATCTTAATGTTCGTTTCCTATTCCTTGCAACTACTGCACAGTCATGGCAAAAGTAACTCGCGTGAACGAACGTGTTCGCCGTGACCGAAGGGTATACCGTCTTTAGATACTACATTCATTTCATTTCATTTATTTTTTCCCTTAAAGGCCCGAAGGCATTACATAAGGGGGAAGCAAAATCAAGGTCAAAGAGAAAGAATAAATTGACAAAAGAGAACAATAACAAAAAAAAGAGTATGTAACAGTTAAATGTTCTTGTCACGCGTATACAATGCAAAGTAAAATTCACGAGATTGAAACACGAGAAAAAGATTTTAGATATATATATGAAACACTCAATTAATACACGAGAAAAATGCAGTGAAAAAGGCATCACACAGAAAACAAGTAAAAATAAAAAATAATCAGCTGTTCAGAGTGCCGAATTGAATATGACAGGAACCTTTTGCCCTCATGAAAAATGGTCATTCAGTTTATCCGGGAATGATTTGCGATTAGTGCATGATGCGATGGTATTTGGCAGGCCATTCCATAGTGCTATCGCGTCCGGAAAAAATGATGACTTTAGAGCTAAGGTGCGACAGTTGATGCGTGCGATGCTATATGGTCATGGCTTAGGCGGCTAGACGTCCTGTGCGGGATTGCAGCTTTTCATGTCTCGTGCGTGGGTGATAGTAGAAATGATGAAGAAGACAGAGGCGAGATATAATGCGGCGTGACTCGAGTGATGTGATGGCCAGGGAGTGTTTCAGCGCGGTAATACTGGTTTTTCTTGAATAGCATGATGATATAAATCGGACGGCGCGATTCTGCACGGCTTCAAGGTCAGCGGCGAGGTACGCTTGTGATGGGTGCCAAATGGATGAGGCATATTCTAGTTTTGGGCGAATGAATGTTATATATGCTAGTTTTTTTATGTCGGGGGATGCGGCCTTCAAGTTACGGCGCAGGTATCCGAGTGTGCGAGAGGCTGCAGCGCAGATGTTTTGAACGTGAGTTACCCATGATAGCGATGGTGTTAGATGGAGGCCAAGATATCTGTAGGATAATGCGGAATCAATGGAAAATGAGCCAATACTGTATTGGTGCAGATTCACGGTGCATTTTCTGGTGAAAGACATGGATTTGCATTTGCTAATGTTTAAGGAGAGGAGGGATTTATCGCACCAAGAGGAGACAGTGTCAAGAACGGACTGAAGAAAAGATGAATCGCTGGTTGCCCTAATTACTCTGTATATGACGCAATCACCGGCAAAAAGCCGTAATTCCGATTTTATATTGCAAGGGAGGTCATTAATGTATATTAGGAATAGTAGTGGTGACAGGCCGGCGCCCTGAGGGACTCCCGATGTTACATTGGAAAGAGGAGAGTGGCTATCATTTGTAGAAGTGAACTGCTTGCGCCCTGAAAGAAAATTTTCGATCCAACGGATTAGGTTGACGGGTATTCCTAGTGATGAAAGTTTTTGTAGTAAATGATTGTGTGGGACCCGATCAAATGCTTTGGAGTAATCGAGTTTGTAAACAGGGCTGAAGGGCCTCAAACAGGCTGGCCAACGTTTCGATAGGAGGACCTATCTTCGTCAAAGGCGGCCTCGTCATCCTCGGCGTGTTAGCTTTAAAGGGTTAGTGCAGTGACGTCACGTGCGGGTGTTGTCGCTGGCGGCTGGTTTTAAAGAGAGAGATTACAAGAGGAAACAAGCGCTGTCGTCTGACGTCTGTGAGCTTCATTCTCAAGACGAGGGGACAAGAGCGTGAGAGTGGGCACGCAGGGCGAAAAGAAAAGGAATAGAAGCAGAAAAAAAGGAAAAAAAAGAAGAAAAAAGGGGGGTGGGTGGGGAAAGCCAGGGCGGCACCAAGACAGACAAAAAAGGGGGGGAGTGAAAGAAAAAGAAGGAGAAAAGTGAAATCTAAGAAATACGGGGGCTTGGGAGCGTGTTGGGGATGCGAAAGGTTAGGAGGTATTCAGGGGGAGTCGTTGGCGGCATGTTTTTGAGGCATTAAAACGGCCGGTCAAGCGGTCAGCGCGCGAGTAACACAAAAGCAAAAAAAAAAAAGAGAAAGGAGAAAACCCAGACACCCACACACACACACAAAAAAAAAACATGAGTTGAAAGTGACTTGAGTAGCATAGTAGTAATACGTCGAGTAATTTTGAAATAGTTAAGGTGGCGACGAGGAGTCTGCGGTGCAATGTATGGGGTGACTTAAATGCAGCGGCATGGTCTTTCAAGGGGCACTGCCCCACGCGCTTAACGTAGGTGTCGTTACGGCGGCATCCAGAGGTGTCGATACTCTGGGTTGAGGCGCCGAAAAAGGCATATTGACTTCGGAATGTGTTGTCGAGGGGATTTCAAGAAAAAAAAAAGAGATTAAAAAAAGGGGGGGGGGAAAGAGAGAGGGGGAGGGGGGCCGAAACCGGTATAACAAACAGGAGGGTGACGCGCGCAGAAGGGGGCAAGTGTACATGGAAGAAGGGGATCGTACAGTTGGTATAGACGTAAAAACCTGAAAGAGTACATTAAATTGAATAGTAGGCAGGAAAAAAATTTTTCGAAATGGAAGAGTAGGTGAGGTTAAGAATTAAAGTTGGCTGGTGGCCTAATGTGTTTTGTGTATTGGTTGATGATATGAGAGTTTCAGATTTAAGTTACAGCTTTTAAAGATTCTAAGTTGCCGCGTGCCAAATTAATTCCTGTCGGGTGTAGGCAATTAAACTTGTGTATGAGGTATGATTCCGTATACTTCCTTTCGCGAGGGGAACGGAAATTTGTTTGTAGTATATAGAGCCTTGCTTTGTCAAACATATGTCCATGTTCATTAAAGTGGCTGGCTACTGCTTTGGGTAAATTGTGTTTTGTGTCCGCGCGGTGACCGTTGAGTCTTGTATTAATTTGTTGTCCAGTCTCACCTATGTATTGTTTGCTACAAGCGGCGCATTCTAGACAGTAGACTACGTTGCTTGATGTGCAGGTGAAAGCCGAAGTTACCTTGTGTGTGTAATTCGACGCTGTACTTTTTACTGTAGTAGTAGATTGAATGTGTTTGCATGTAGAGCACCTGGGGCGGCCACAGGGATTGGTTCCCAACTTCTTCTTTTTCTGTAGTTTGGCGTGCACAAGAACATCTTTAAAATTAGTGTTGCGTCTGTAGGCCACCCTGGGAGGGTCGGGAAAAATCTTCTTAAGTTTCTGGTTGCTGGTGAGAATCGGGTAGTATTTACTTAGGATGTTATTCACGTTTGGGAGTGCGTTTGAGAATTTAGTAGTAAGAAGAGGCGTTGTTGTTCTTGTGATCCTCGGGCGGGGCTTGAGGACCTCGGCTCGATCAAGTTTGGTTGCAGCGATGTAAGCTGTTTGAAGGTCACTGTTTGGGTGGTTCCTGTTTGATAGCGTTTCTTTAAGGTGATCGAGTCTATCTATGTAGTCTTGGTTTTCAACGCAAATGCGACGTAGTCGTGTGGCTTGGCCTTTAAAGATGCCTTGTTTGCAATGTCTGGGATGGTGGCTGGTATATTCTAGGTACTGTTGTTTGTCGAAAGGTTTCCTATACAGCGTTGTCTTTAGTTCACCATTGTCAATGTATATTGTTGTGTCCAGAAAGGTTATGCGCTCAGTTGAGGATTCTGATGTGAATTTTATTGTTGGGTGAACAGACTTTAGAAAGGCTACATATTTATCTAGACTGTCTTGACCATGTCCCCAGATTATGAGTATGTCGTCGATGTATCGTAGGTATGTGTGGGGCTTGGTAGTGCAGCGCGATAGGAAATCTGTTTCTAGAATCCCCATAAATATGTTCGCGTAGGTTGGTGCAAAAGGCGTACCCATGCTTGTACCATGTATCTGTAGGTAGT
The DNA here is from genome assembly GCF_023375885.2 of Dermacentor andersoni. Lineage (NCBI taxonomy): Eukaryota > Metazoa > Arthropoda > Arachnida > Ixodida > Ixodidae > Dermacentor > Dermacentor andersoni. The sequence goes on from NC_092817.1 coordinate 11,041,324, forward strand.
AACTCTCTTCAAATTAGAAGTAGTTATGTGTGAGAACTAATTCAAGGAGAGACAGGTAGACTTCAGTAGAGTGTTGTGCACTGTGTTTAGACAGCGTTTGTTTTATCGAAGATAAACCATCAGGGATTGGAATGTTGGTGTACAGCGCCGTGACGTCTAGTGTTGCGAGAATTGTGTTGTGGGGTAGTGTGCCTTTAGTATTAATGTACAGCGTCGTTTAGTATTAATGTACAATGTATTAAGTACAGCGTCGAATTACACACACAAGGTAACTTCGGTTTTCACCTGCACATCAAGCAACGTAGTCTACTGTCTAGAATGCGCCGCTTGTAGCAAACAATACATAGGTGAGACTGGACAACAAATTAATACAAGACTCAACGGTCACCGCGCGGACACAAAACACAATTTACCTAAAGCAGTAGCCAGCCACTTTAATGAACATGGACATATGTTTGACAAAGCAAGGCTCTATATACTACAAACAAATTTCCGTTCCCCTCGCGAAAGGAAGTATACGGAATCATACCTCATACACAAGTTTAATTGCCTACACCCGACAGGAATTAATTTGGCACGCGGCAACTTAGAATCTTTAAAAGCTGTAACTTAAATCTGAAACTCTCATATCATCAACCAATACACAAAACACATTAGGCCACCAGCCAACTTTAATTCTTAACCTCACCTACTCTTCCATTTCGAAAAAATTTTTTCCTGCCTACTATTCAATTTAATGTACTCTTTCAGGTTTTTACGTCTATACCAACTGTACGATCCCCTTCTTCCATGTACACTTGCCCCCTTCTGCGCGCGTCACCCTCCTGTTTGTTATACCGGTTTCGGCCCCCCTCCCCCTCCCCCTTCCCTCCCCCCTTTTTTTAATCCCTTTTTTTTCTTGAAATCCCCTCGACAACACATTCCGAAGTCAATATGCCTTTTTCGGCGCCTCAACCCAGAGTATCGACACCTCTGGATGCCGCCGTAACGACACCTACGTTAAGCGCGTGGGGCAGTGCCCCTTGAAAGACCATGCCGCTGCCTTTAAGTCACCCCATACATTGCACCGCAGACTCCTCGTCGCCACCTTAACTATTTCAAAATTACTCGACGTATTACTACTATGCTACTCAAGTCACTTTCAACTCGTTTTTTTTTTTGTGTGTGTGTGGGTGTCTGGGTTTTCTCCTTTCTCTTTTTTTTTTCTTTTGTGTTACTCGCGCGCTGACCGCTTGACCGGCCGTTTTAATGCCTCAAAAACATGCCGCCAACGACTCCCCCTGAATACCTCCTAACCTTTCGCATCCCCAACACGCTCCCAAGCCCCCGTATTTCTTAGATTTCACTTTTCTCCTTCTTTTTCTTTCACTCCCCCCCTTTTTTGTCTGTCTTGGTGCCGCCCTGGCTTTCCCCCCCCCTTCTTTTTTCTTTTTTTTCCTTTTTTTCTGCTTCTATTCCTTTTCTTTTCGCCCCGCGTGCCCACTCTCACGCTCTTGTCCCCTCGTCTTGAGAATGAAGCTCACAGACGTCGGACGACAGCGCTTGTTTCCTCTTGTGATCTCTCTCTTTAAAACCAGCCGCCAGCGACAACACCCGCACGTGACGTCACTGCACTAACCCTTTAAAACTAACACGCCGAGGATGACGAGGCCGCCTTTGACGAAGATAGGTCCTCCTATTGAAACGTTGGCCAGCCTGTCTGAGGCACTTCAGCCCTGTTTACAAACTTTATACCACAGTGTGCTATTCCATCTGTCAGCCCCTTTCTTGTTTTTGGACTTGGAGTAATCGAGTAATATAGCATCTATTTGGAGGTTGGCATCCATGGATTCGAGCAAATCGTGTATGAACTCTGCAAGCTGGGTTTCACATGAAGGGTGTTTCCTAAAACCATGCTGGTGAGAATAAAAAAAGTTCTTGGATTCAAGATGTGTCATTAGGTTTGTGGATATAATGTGTTCGAGTAATTGTGATGGCACACTGGTTAGGGAAATAGGACGGTAATTAGAGGCTAATTGGCGCTCACCGGATTTAAAGACTGGGATGAGTTGGGCAATTTTCCAATTATCCGGAACTTCCTCGGATTGTAAAGACTGGGTAAAGATCAATTGTAGTATCTGAGCCGAAGTCGTTGATGTGTTTTTTAGTAGTTTACTATTGATATGATCACAGCCTGCTGACGACGACAGTTTTAGAGAAGCAATAAGGTTGCTGATACCGTTAATATCAACCTGAATCATAGGCATCGCCACTGATGAGGATTCTGGTGAAGTTATGGCTGTAGAGTTGTTTACAGGAGAAAACACCGAGACGAAACAGCGGGTCGAAACGCTGGCACACTGATCAGGTTCGACTGGTTCTCCATTAGTTCCCATAAGCGCTATTTGGTTCGGGCGAGACCTAGGGGATAGAATGCGCCAGAATTTGTTGGGATTCGACTGTAGGATTCTATGTAGATCGATGGAAAAGAATTAATTTTTTGCAGCAGCTAAGTTTTCAATGTACGTTTTTGTACATTGATGATATCGGTCCCATGTAGTAAGGGAGTTAGATTTCTTTGCTGATCGATAAAGGCGCTTTTTCTTGTTTAGGAGACGTTTCAGGCTTACGGTAAACCACTCATTGCTATGATCGGACCTAATATTTATTTTTCGAATGTATTTGTTTCTGAGGTTTATCATTGCTGTTTTGTATAATTACCAGTTATGGTTAACTGTTCTGGATAGATAAGACTCGCGAAATGCTCATAAAACCGTGTAAGTTCCGCGTTGATGGCATCGAAGTTCGCTTTATTGTAATTGAAGATTATCTTTTCAGCGGTTGATCTAACTTTCAGCAGTAATGATATGGAAATGTGTAGAAGTGCATGGTCACTTAATCCAGGAAGAGCCGTTGCACCTTTAATGTCTTCAGGACTGCACGTGAGCAAGAGATCAAGGGTGTTATTCCCTCTCGTCGGAAGTGTTATGGCTTGATGGAGACTGAAATCAAGGGTTAGATCGAGGAATTGCTTGGGCTCACTGGACTGCGATTTACCAGGTACGCTAAGTAGAGGCCAGTTAATCTGGGGGAAATTAAAATCGCCAAATAGAAAAAGAGGTGATTTGGGGAAGTTATCCCTGATATACGCTAAACTACGGTAGAGTAAGTTGATGAAAAATGTCCCACAATCGGGTGGCAAGTAACAAACGCCAGTTATAGCTTTCACAGATGAGGTATGAACACAAACCCATGATAATTCGAGTACGTCGTCGTGGTATACTAAGGATGATGACAATGTATTTCTTACAGCTATTAGAACACCGCCCCCTCTACGGTTGCTGCGATCGCGATGGTACATGGTGAAGTTAAGATTAGCAGGAAGTACTTAGTTTTCGAGGATATCTTCAGTTAGCCAGGTTTCAGTTAGAATGATAATGTGCGCGTCAATGTCGTCGATGAAGCTAAGAAGCTGGTCACGCTTTGGAATTACGCTCCTTATGTTGGTAAATGCGATATGGATGTCGAGGTAAGATGGAGGATGTCTGTTGTGAACATGATTCGTTGCGCGTCATTCACTACTGTCAGCGTTGGGAACACGTGCCGTACATTCCGTCACCGTGTCAGTAGTGGGGTTGTACGTAAAGCACTGTTTTCCAACATGCAGCTTATCAAGTCGTAGTTTGAAGGCACATTTTTTGGGGCGTATGAACTGCACAAGTTTGGAACGAGCAAGGCGAGTTTCAGGGGCAAAATCTTCTCTGATTGCGTAGACCGTGTCTTTAAGTTTGGGCCCACACGACAGAATTTTTCTTTTGTTCAACAAACATGGCCAAGGATGTTGAGTCGACTTGCTCGAAAGTGGCAATTCTTCGGTTGAGCTAAAGGCCGATGTCGGTTAGGCACTGTAACATTTCCTCTAGCCGACAGAGATGGGTGGGAAAATCGGGCGAGAAAGTAACCACATCACATAAGTAGCAGAGGCACATTTTCCACTTGAGGCTGCGCAAAAGGCTGGCCATCCTACTCTCAAATGTTACAGGGGCGTTGCAAAGCCCCATAGGCATGACGCGAAATCCATATGGGCCATCTGGTGTTGCAAAGGCCGTGAAGGCCGCCTTGGCTACCCGCCTCAAATGCGCCGCCTGAATTGACGCTTTGCCCTTGTGCTCCTGGGTTTACGGGCCGTTCTCTGGGCAAAGCTACAGTGCTCAGCAGCAGAGCTAGTGTGACGTAGTTCTCTGCGTCTCCCCGGAGACTACATCAACGCAGCTACCCAAGCAGCCACAGGAGTTCCTACAACGCCTCCTGGACTTCGTAAAGACCTCCGGCTCACTCCGCCCCGGAGTGGGCCGGATCAATACAATCTTCGTGCACCCCGACATGGTCCTTTTAGCCGTTTTAGGTTGGCCTCCTGGTGCCATGAGGTCTTGCCATTAGCCCCTGCGTAAGTCTATAGAAGAGACGAACTCCACGCCTTGGAAGCAATCAAAGGCATTGTCAATTCTCGATAGAGGGTAAACAACCTTACGAGTTATTCTGTTAAGACGACAGTTATTGACATAGAAACGAATCGATCCATCCTTCTTCTTAACAATAACAACTGTAGATGCCCAGGGGCCATACGAAAGCTGAATGACGTCACGCTTGAGCATGTCAGTGACTTGGTCGTCGATAACATGGCGCTCTGTCACCGATCCGCGATATGGTATTTGTCACAGTGGCGCGCTGGTTCCCGTGTCGATACGATGACAAACAGTTGACGTGCAGCCCAAGGGAACATGCTGGCAGTTGAAAAAACGGAACTTGTCGAGAAGGCGTAGAAGCTATGAGCGTTGGTAAACAGTCATCGTGTCGGCCATGGAGCTTTCGAGTACACCGGGTGATGTCGATTCTTCCGCGGGGCTACAGGCCACTCCGGTGAGCTCATGAGTGGCGACGGATTCAGTTGCCAGGTCAATGATGGCAGCACGGTCGACACACTGAACGCGACCAACGCACTCCCCACGACGCAGAGTGAGGGACATGACAATTGGTTGGAAACAAGCGGCCTGCTTAGACCAGCATGAACTTCTGAAAAAGCGAAAGGCAGCGGGGAACATTTACGACGCACAAAAATGGCAGATGGCGTAAAAAAAAAAAGAAAGCACCGCCCCATCATGTCCGTGAAGATGGTCGAACAGCGATGCTGTGTTAGTTACACCGAGTGGTACACCATGCAAGTCAAACTTCACAAGCTGTCCACATCGTAAATCTTTTGTTTCACCGTTATTGCACCTAATTTTCACTTTTGAGTGCTTCACTTTGTCAGCGTGGTCTAGGAATGCTTTTTTTTTGCGGTTCGCCCAGTGTTTTTTACGCTGACGCTCGCGGTAGGCAGCAGTACGCACTACTCGTGGTCTTCCCATAGTTGTAGCTGGGATGGAGTCTGCGAACCATTAATCCAAAGGTCCATATATTTGGCGCAAGGCCCATGACTGCAGATGCGGGTACTGCAATCGTTTTGAAGATCGTTTTGGTTTGACGATTGACGTAGCTTCCGGCACTTCTTGCTCGCGCAAGAAGTGCCGGTAGCCACGCGCTCCTAGTATCGCGTTTCAATCGATGGGAACTGTTTGTTGGCCGCAGACCGCCAGCATAACATGTTTATTTCGCGGCAGGGTGGAATCAATCGTCGATAAATTTGATGCCGATCTGGCTCGATCGCAGAATATGCACCGTGTGACAACCGTAAAGATTCGGGTATAAGATAGGATTATCACAAGGCGAAAAGGGTCAGTCTAACTCCCTTTTCCCTGTTGAGCTCTTCTTTTCCTCTCCTGCTAGGTCACGTATTCCATTTTTAGCGAAATCCGATAACCATGGCGCAGGGTCCACATACACAGCTTCGCTGTAAAAGCGCGTTCGCATCAGGAAAAATGTCCCATGACACCGTGGCAAAGGCAGATGAGTGCGGTGTAACTGCAACGTCTTCGGCAACAAATCAGCATGAGAACAGTCGATGGCGGCTTTATTAGTAGAAACAAAGTCGCAGCTCAAAATAATACCGCGGTAACAAGAATACAGGAGCAATAATTCGACTATGTAGAGGACACCGTTAATCACAACGCGAACATTGCACGTAGCCATAGGCGATATGCGGTCTGCGCTGGCAGTACGAAGTGATACGTTTCACAATGGTATCGTAAGTCTCGCAGTAAACGGCAATGTTTGACACTAATAACTGAAACTGCGGCACCACTGTCGACGAGGGCGAATGCAGCGAAGCCGTCCAAATATACGTGAATAACATCAGTCGGGGTAGGGAGAGGCCTTGGTCTTTTCGTGGGTGACGCAGGTTCTGCCTCTGGAACTGCGGCGATTAGTATTTCTGTTCCGGCGTAGAGGGACGACGACGCATCGGCGAAAGCGAGCAGCGTCGAGGCGATGGCGAACGGCGGTCAGCAAGAGGGCAGTAGTTGGAATACGAATACATCTGGCCGGGTTTCCGAGATGCAGAGGATGACGGGCACGGTTAAACATAGCGGGTTCGAAGCTACGGCGGTAGCATGGTGCGCAGCGCCGGCAAAATCGTGCGACGTGGCCAAGTAGACCACAAGCAAAACAAATTGGCCGGTTGTCAGGAGTGCGCCATTGTCTACTGCCGTGGGAGTATCTCGGCTGAACGAAGCGAGGAGCTGGTTACAGTGGCTCGGCTGATAGGAATGGCGTAACGGTCTGAGATGGTGGCCGTGTGAGAACCTCGGCATAGCTTAGTGGCGCGTTCACCTTGGTATAGACAAAGGGAGTCGGCACCGGTGGAGTCTCGCGGGCCGCCCAAAATTCCTTCTGTATGACCTGGCGAAGGTTGGAAGGCAAAGGCGATGGTGGTTAGCCGGCAGAGGACAGCAACATAAGCTGAAGCGCGACCTCAGCACGGACGAACTCCTTTACCTGGCAAAGCAGTGCGTCAATGTCAGGAGCGGTGGCCATGCTCTAGAGGGTTTCGTCGGACACAGGTGGGTGCCGCATGAGAAGACGCTGTCGGCGGAGCTAGCGAAACCCTGGCAAAGCACAGTGACCTGAGAAACAGTGCCAGGGTCTTTCGACCGCAGCATATGAAAGGCATCGTCGGAAATGCCCTTCATGATGTGGCGAACCTTGTCGGCCACTGTCATCGTTGGGTTGATACGCCGGCAGAAGTCACCGACGTCCTCAATGCAGCTGGTGAACGCTTCACCAGTTTGCTGGGATCGGCTTTGTGGGCGTTATTCAGCGTGAAGCTTGCACATGCCATGGCGGCCGAAAACTTCGCTGATGCTGTCTTTGAAGCTGGTCCATGTCAGGAGATCCGCTTCGTGGTTTCTCAAACCACAGCTTGACGACACCCGTTAAATAAAAGATCGCGTTGTGGAGCTTCAGGTGATCGTACCATTTCTTTGTAGTGCTCGCTCTTGCGTACGATTCCGGCCCATCTTCAACGTATGGCTCATCGGCGCCGCTGAAGATGTCAGGATCGCTCTGACGCTGGACTCTGGCACATATGATATGGCTGGGGAAACCGGTTAGGATGTTTGACTGACGTCGTCAGGCATGACGGACAGCAGGTCCGGCTGCGTAATTCCAGGGTGGTCGAAAACACCAGGAACGTCTAACAAAATCTAAAGCGAGCAAAGGACACGACACGAGAGCAGCAGGAAGTGCTGGCAGCGTCCTTCAACCAGAGAAGCCCAATATATCCTCAGTCTCTTTCCTGGAGAACTGGGGATCTGGCTGCAGCGCCGAGCATTCCTCTTAACTAGAAAGTCAGTAAATAAGAAAGCAAAGTAAGTAAGTAAAGTAAGTAAGCAAGTTGAGTTGATCTGAGTCGAGTTGAGTTTAATGGCACATCAGCTGCTTAGGCTATCATGCGCCAAACACTAGGTATAGATTCTTTAAAAAAGTTGGGACACCTCAGTGAGTCCTTGTCGGGAAGAGCCCGGAGAGTCCCAACAAATTATCTAAAGATCTCGGCCTTCTTCTCAGGATATGAGAAGGTGGATGAGGTGTTCTGTAATATGTAGTTAAGCCCTCTGCGAGGTTTTAAAGTTTTATGAGAACTCCTGCTTCTTTTGAAAAGCTTAAAACATATGATACATCAACAAGCGCATCTTCTCCTAAAATCAAAGCTGGGTGAAAATGGGTGTGTTCTTTGTAAAATATGGTAAAAAACTTCTTCCTTGGTGGTTCAAGTTTTCTGCATGAAAATAGGATATGGTTTACTGTTAGTTCATCTTCACATAGTTCACATTGCAGTTTTTCATGCTTTGTTAGAATGAAGTTGTGTGTTAGGTGTGTGTGTCCTATGCGAAGACGGCACAGAATCACTTCTTTGAAACGTTCCTGGTGTGTGCGAGATTTCCATTCGCCTAACACGGGTTTTAACAGGCGTAATTTGTTGTTTACTTCATTGTTCCAAGCAGACTGCCATTTTTTTCTTAGTTTATGATGTATTAACTTCATGCAGTCGTTAGGAGGTATCTTTACTTTTGTGATTTCTTTGTGCCGGGCTTGTGCCGCGCATGCATCTGCTCTCGCATTGCCACTAATTCCGACGTGGCTCGGAACCCAGCATAATTTAATGTTCAGTCCTTGTGTGGTGGCGTTTATTAAATTATGTATAATGTCTCCTAATAATGGTGTGACTGCATTTCTGGCATGAAGAGCTGTGAGTGCACTTAGGGAGTCTGTGTGTATGATATTATTTGCGAGGTTCTCCTTTACTATTTTCTGTATGGCTTTAAGAATGGCGTAACATTCAGCAGTGAAAATGGATGTGCACTGCGGAAGTCTTACTGTTTCTTCCCAGTTCTCTTCGACAACTGCACTTCCAACATGGTGATTTGTTTTCGAACCATCCGTATAAAAAACTGTGAAACTGCTGTATTTTTCTTCTAGTGCCAGAAATTCTTGAATAATGTGTTGTGGCGGAGTTTGTGCTTTAAGGAACTGTGTTAAAGTAAGATTGCAAGCTGTCGGAAAGATCAACCGTGGGGGTAGTGTATATTGTCTCTGGGTAATGCCAGGTAAGGTGTCCACTATGCCTAGATTCCGACACATCTCTTCAAATCGCAGGAGCAGTGGTCTTGTAGTTTGTGGTTTGTTGTTGAAAAGTACCCGTGAAGGGCATTTTGTTACAAGGGGATAGCAAATGTGTTTTGGTAGAGATTTTACCTTAAGAATATATGCACAGGTTAGAGCGGCTCTTCTAGTTTCTAGCGGGGGTTCGTTTGTTTCTACGTAAAGGCTGGTTATAGGAGACATTCGGTATGCACCGCATGAAATACGCAAGCCTGAGTTATGTACTGGGTCTAACTTTTTTAGGTATGTCGGTCTTGCTGAACCATACACTATGCAGTCATAATCTAAGCAGGAACGTACTAAATAACAATAAATGTGTAGAAGACATGTTCTATCAGAACCCCAATGTTTATATGACAGTACTTTGAGTATATTTAGTGACTGGGAAGCTTTCTTTTTGAGGGTGGTTACGTGTGGTAGGAATGTGAGCGTTTTGTCAAAAGTTATGCCTAAAAATTTGTGTTCATTCTTTACTGGAACTACGGTTTCATTTAGGTGTAGGGTGGGGTCACCTTGTAGGCCTCTTTTGAGTGAGAAGAGGACAGCAACTGTTTTTCGGGGTGAAAATTTAAACAAATTTTTCTCCGCCCAAATCGTGAGCTTGTTCAATGCGAGTTGTATCTGTCTCTCGCATGTTGGTGAGCTGGAGGATGTGCATGCTATTTGAAGGTCATCGACATATACAGAATACATAATGGACATAGGAATGATTTTTGCTATGGAGTTCATTTTTACTATAAAAGGTCTCGTACTTAAAATACAACCCTGCGGCACTCCATTCTCCTGGACGAATTTCTTCGAAAGGGTTGCACCAAGGCGTACATGAAATCAACGGTCGGACATGGAATCTTTCAGGCAGTTCAGCATGCTACCACGAATACCAAGTTCTGCTAGGTCGCAGAGAATACCGAACCTCCAGGTGGTATGGTAAGCCTTATCGATATGGAAAAAGACTGCTAAACAGTGTTGCTTGTGTACGAATGCTTCTCGGACTGTACTTTCTAGGCGGACGAGATGATGAGTCGTTGAACACGTTTTTTTTTTAAATCCGCACTGGTGGATGTCAAGGAGTTCACGTGATTCAAGAGTGAACGTCAGCCTTCAGTATACCTTCAAATGTTTTTGCCAGACAACTTGTGAGAGCTATAGGCCTATAACTACTAGGGGTGGTTGGTGGTTTTGCAGCTTTCAGGAACGGTACAATCACGGCTTTTTTCCAAGCCTCCGGAATTTTTCCTGATACCGACATTTTATTGAAGAATTGCAGAAGTGCGTTCACAGCAGCGTCAGAGAGGTGAGCGAGCATTTCGTAATGTATTTCATCAGGGCCGGGTGCCGTCTGTTTACCTGCGGACAGTACCGTTTGGATTTCGTGAAGTGTGAATAATGTATTATAGGACTCATTTGTACAGCCACTTGTAGAAAGTTTTTGTTTTTCGATTATATGTTTTCGCTTCAGGAAAGATTGAGTGTAGTGTGAGGAACTTGAAACATTAGAAAAATGTTCCCCCAGTACGGCTGCCTGTTCCTGTATACTTGTTTGTGTAACAGGAGCTGTTAAAAACGGAATTGTGAAAGGGGAGAAGCTGCCATTTAATTTATGGACTTGTTCCCACGTTTTTTTGGATGTGGTTCAACTGTTGATAGATGATATGTAGTTCTTCCAGGAAGTTTTCTCAGCATCGCGACGGATGCGACGTGCGTTGGCTTTTGCCTTCTTAAAGTTTACAAGATTATCATGGGTTGGGTATCTATGGAATATGCCCCAGGCTTTGTTTTGTTTATTTTTTGCTTCCCTACATTCTTGCGTGTACCAGATCTTATGATTATGTCGAACCACTCCTGAGCACTGAGGAATAGCTAGCCGCGTGGCATTAATAATACAGGTTGTGAACAATTTGTTTTGATCGTCGACATTTAGATTATTTGGAAAAACTTTTTCGAGGCTGGCCTGTTCTTGAAACAGTGCACAGTTTGCTAAGTGTAGCTTCCAACGACGTGGTTTGCTTGGGATGATTTCTGGTGGGGATGATAAGTTAATTTTTCCAGGAGCGTGATCACTTCCGTAGGGGTTGCCAACAACATCCCATTTAAAATTTGTAAAAACTGACGGAGAACTAAAAGACAAATCTAAGCAGCTCATTTTTCCTGAGCTCGGAGAGCAGTATGTGTGCTTTCCTGTATTGAGCAGGCAGACATTATTTGATAAATTTTCTAGGATACGGCCTCTAGTGTCTGTCTGGTCACTCCCCAAAAAAAGCGAGTGTGCATTAAAATCCCCAACTACTACATATGGCTCTGGTAGTTGTTTAAAAAGTGCTTCTAAATTATGAAGTGTAACATTTAGATGTGGTTACAGATACACAGTACACATTGTAATTGTTTTAAAATCAAGGATGGTCACTGCTGCAGCTTCATATTTCGTTTGAAGCCTGATTTTTAAGTAGCAGCACCATTTTGGACTATAATCGCGACACCTCCAGAGAGCCTACTCGCTTGCTCTCTGTCGCAACAAAATACCTTGTAATTTTTAAAAAATGTTCCTATGTTGTGGTCCTAAGTTTGTTTCTTGTAAACATAAAGCCACAGGAGAAAAAGTGTTTAAGATATCTTTTATGTCGCTATAGTTTTTGATAAGTCCACGACAATTCCAATGTACCAGGAACGCCATGTCTAACTATATTGTAGGGGGGTGGCTATAAATAATTAGGTCCCTCGTGTTTGAGGACCCGTTATTGGGGTTCTTTCTTTTTTTCATTTCTTCAAGTGAGTTGTGCCTCCGCGGTCACGAGGGCGGACTGGAAGTTGTCTCCATGGCCTCTCCTGAGGCGCTGGAGCTCCGCGACACCGCGGGTGTGTGTGTTTCAGGCCTCTCGCGTTGGGGAGAAACCTTTTGGACGGCCGACTTGAGGCCCGGCGGGCCCTGATTAGTAGGTGGCAGGGCAGCTTGTGCTGTTTCTGCCTGGGGCGTGGGTGGTTCTGCTGGAGGCCCGGTAACCGTGGCCTCAGCAGCCGCCGAAGGTTGGTGTGGCGCTACGCCCCGTCGCACCACATCGGCGAAGTTACTTCTTCCATTGAAAGAGAATGTGTTTGTTAGCGCGATAAATCTTCTTGCTTGTTTTAATGAAATGTTTTCTTTGGTTTTCAACGTGATGATTTCTTTTTCTTTTTTCCAGGATGGACATGCCCTGGAGTACGCGGCATGTTCTCCTTCACAGTTTACGCAGTGCGCTGCACCGTTACAGTTTTCAGTAGCATGTTCTTTCGTAGCACATTTTGCGCACGTTTTGCGGCCCCGGAAACTCTGTGAGCCATGGCCGAACCTCTGACAATTGAAGCATTTGCGGGGGTTGGGAATGTAAGGCCTTACATCTATTTTCAAGTAGCCGACTTCTATTTGTTCAGGGAGTGTGTTGCTGTTGAAGGTGAGGATCAGGTGTTTCGTGTCGATTTCTTTGTTTTCCTTCCGGGTTTTGATCCTGTGAACGTCTATGACATCTTGGTCGGTGAGGCCTTCAAGCATTTCTTGTTCTGTTAAGTGTACGAAGTCGATTTCTGATATTACACCGCGGACAGTGTTGAGGGATCGGTGGGATGTAACGGAGACGGGGATGTTCCCAATGGACGCAAGGTTTGACAGTTTGGTGTATTGCACATTGTCTCGAAGTTCGAGCAGCAAATCGCCACTAGACATTTTTGACAGCTTGTAGCCAGAGCCGAAGGTTTCTGTCAAGGACTTGGATACTGTGAAGGGGGACAAGATTCTTGCTGGCTTTTCTTGTACTTCACTACGTATTACATGGTATTTCGGGAAGGCTACTTTTCTTTTCTGGAAAAGTTCAGTTGCTTCGGTCCGCCCTCTTTTATAAGAGAGGCGATCATTTTGGGGGAAAGGAGGAGCCATACAAAAATTGTGTTGCTCAGCCACGGTGCCAGCCGCCCACCATGGAGCCCAATGAGGGGACGCGACAGGAACATGCGAACAAGTCCTGCGCACGCCAGCTGTACATCGAGACTATAACCTAATACGCCATAACCAAGGTAGGTTAGCCACACAAGGTTAACCCTTGCCACCTACGAAAAATTGAAGTGAATAGAAGATACAAGAAGACAGGACAGGTGTGAAAGAAGAGGGTAAAGAAAAAGCGTGTGGAGAGAGAAGACAGGCAAAGGTGACTGCCGATTTCCCCCGGGAGGGTCAGTCCGTGGGTGCCGTCTACGTGAAGCGGAGGGCAAAGAGAGGTGTTGCCGCAACCAAGGGGCCGTAAGGATCCAAACACCCAGCATTGGCTCAACCCACAGGTTCCCCTTTTCCCCGGACACGGCTAAGCCACGCACGGTTAGACGCGGGCGGGTCCAACCCTCGTGTGCTCGGGTACGTGGTGTCGCAACACACCAAACGCCTGCTGACGCAGACGCCCCTGCGGGGTAAGTAAGCAAGTGAAATAAGTAAAGAAAGTAAAGTAAGCAAGTATGTAAGTCAATAACGGAAGTAAGTAAGTAGTTAAACTAAGTAAGTAATGTAAGAAAGAAAAGCAAGTATGTAAATTAAGTAAAGTGAGTAACTAAAGTAACTTTAATAATGTGACTAAGTAAACTAAGTAAGAAAGTAAAGTATGTAAGTAAGGTAAGTAAATAAGTAAACAAATAAATAAATAAATAAGTAAATGAAACGCTGCGCTTGCTCCGCCGTCCAGGCGATAGAGTGTAGCGTCTAGTGTGCATCCGTTTGGCCTCGTCGTTTTTGCACCAAAGCATACTCTGCACTTCTGGGGACCCTCGGCGCGCCAGCCACGTATGCACTGTCAGCGGAACAGCACTGCAACTTTGGCGCGAATGCGTGTCGAGCGTCTGTATCAGTGCTACAGCAAAAGTCAAGGGCACTTAGGTACTCCTACGTGGATGAATGCGAAAACATTGCGATGTCTTCCTGATTATGACTCGTTTTACGAAACGTAATGCTATTGTTATTGCGTTGCGTTGTATCATTTATCGCATCACGTGCCCAGGCCTCGGTCGCCTACTTATGTGGACATCCAAAAAAGCCCGGCTCAGCTAGTGAGTAAGAAGTCCAAGTCGAAGGTTCGTCCATCGGAGCGCACGCCAACACTCGTCGAGATTACCGCACCGACTGCCATCTCCGCGACACGCAGCGCTATATATAGACCGGCAACCGCCGCTCTGTTTCTGTGACCTCATGACTTTTTGTACCATCTCTGTCGAACGTTCGTCCATTGGAGCACACGACAGAACTCACCGTAATCATCGCACTGACTGGCAGTGGGCCAGTGCCGTCAGTGCCTTCGCAGAGGGAAGGGCAGTATGGGAACGCTGGCATGATGAGTGGAGTCGCAGCCAGCCGTGGAAGAAGATGACGACGAACGAACGAGCAGTGACACGAGCGCCTCTCTGGGACCACGTGACTTTTTGTACATCTCCGGCTACGCCGCCGAATTTTTATATTCATGAGCCATATAATGGGTTCACATTAATAACAAACGTTTGTCAATGCATGCCAACCCGAGTAAAGCATACATCAAGAACTGCGGATCTGTATATAGTTCCACAACCTTGGAATGTAAGACAGTAATCCTTGGTGGCAGAGGTATCGACGCCATCTTCCTGCGGCTGGCGATGATGAGCAGCACGCGGCATCCCAGGCGGGCCTGTGTATCATCGAAGCCAACGCCGATTAAACGCCGAGGTGCTTGGTGTATGCTGCCCAAAACTATCGAGGAGATAGTGCAGTCTACAAATGTGGGTCATTCGCCTGTGTATCTGCCACTGGGCAGGTGCCGCTCAGGACCGTACCAAAGGGGGGGGGGGCCCTCCCCCCTCCCCCCAGAATTTAAGCGGCATACCCACTCCCCGCCCACGCCACCACTCCTCACATACTTTCCTAAAGCGCCGACTAGTCAATATATTCGGCGGTCAACATTTTGCTGCCTTTTAGAGCGAAAGCGGTGTATGACTAACCTTCTGTAGTTTTTTCGGCGTGCGTCAACAGAAAAATCATGTTGGCCGATCCTGGTGATAGTGCAGAAAGGGTCGAAGCTCAATGGCACATACCCCTGTGGGCCCGGGAACCTGTAACGCGCCCTTCGATATCTTCGGTATGCGCCCTCGTATGGGGAGTGCTTAACGCCTGCTTCACCTACGCTGCCGGTTCGCCCGGCATTGCACTTTCTTCGGGATCGGCCCGCGTATAGGGTGTCCTTAACGCCTGCTTCGCCTACGCCGCGGGTCGTCCCGTCATTGTACTATCTTCGGCATCGGCCCGCGTATGCGGAGTGCTTAACGCCTGGTTTACCTACGCCGCGGGTCGGCCTGGCATAGCACTATTTTGGGGATTGGCCCACGTATGGGGAGTACCTAATACCTGCTTCACCTCCACTGCGGGTAGGCCCGCCATTGCACTACCGTCAGGATCGGTCCACGTATGGGGAATGCTTACAGCCTGCTTTACCTTTGCCGCGGGTCGGCTTGGCATTGCACTCGGGCCGACCCGCGGCGGAGGTGAAGCACTTTGCTTTTCGTTTGTGAGCTTTGACTATCGTCAGCTCTCGCGGCCATTCCATGTTTGCAGATTGGAATGGTTGTCAGTTCTTTCACTCTTTCTGAATGTCGGTAGTTATCGGCATCTCCTGCGTGAAGGCCAGTTTTCTCATCGATTCGGTGCCCGCGCTATTAACTCGAGAGGAGTTCAATTGTAACCATCTATTCAACGATCACGCGCGTCGCTGTTGCTTCGTTAGTTCAACCTTCTTTGTTTAGACTTATCCAGGGACCAGGAAAGGGATTCGGTTCATAGTCAGCTGGTCTGTATGCTGGTGGAACGAGTTGCGGCCGGCGAAAATGCCAGTTGCGTTTAACTTTTCCTTTTGCTTCAATTATTTCCTTTAGTGATGGCTCACCGCGACGCTGGCAGATCCTCGGAACCATATACCCGCGACATGGTTTAGATAAGGTGAGAAATAAAATAATGCCAAACACCGTTAAACCCATAAGCAATATGACTCACCCGTTACCCTGTCTGGCTTTTCCCTAATCGTAAAGCCCTTTTCGTACAAAATTGGCAACTGGAAACAAGAGTCGCAAGGAGTTGAGAAATTAAGCCATCTACTAAGGGAAAGAGCCAAGGCAACAACTAAACAAGAAGCAAAAGCGAAATTTAATAAATTTAACCGTTGTTTGTGAAAATATCTATGGAACAACATCTTTTTATTTCAAAAGGAAGTAGAGAAAACGCGGCTGGAAGTGGAGAATAATTCCGCGTGTTCTGAATGACGCTTCTACAGTTATCAGTCGAGCCGTCTGACGTAGCCACCTCTCTGCTGTGCTAACGTGGGTGTTTTTCTAACCTTCCGCAGTGGGTGCAGTACGTCTAGAACCGCAGCGTCCGGCGCTCTACGTGGTTGTACGGGACTGATGGCCACGCATTGTTACGCAACTTCCCGAATAACAACACGAGTCGGTTTTTGCACTTAAACTGGTAGAGCAATAAACCAGGGATGCAAAAGAACTTGATTTTTCCGCAAATATGTATATATTTCGCTATAATTCTTCCAGAACTGATTAAATAAAACGCTACTAGAAATCTTTATTTTACACTTTCGCTTGTTTACTTGTTGTTGGCAGTGCTCTTCCTGCGCTTCTGTCATGCGCGAGTCCGTTTGGTGTGGTTCCTCGTTTGCCAAATAAAGGAGAGGTGTATCTCACATGCGTACCTGTGAGGTACACCTTATTTGATTTCTCTTTTGCGGGTGTACGCGTCTTCATGGTGACTGATGGGCATTATTCACATTTGTACTGGTAAAGGTACCTCCCCTCATCATTTGGACAGAAAAGTTACCTTGGGTTGCCCCCCCCCCCCCCTCCCGAAAAAATATCCTAGGTACCTGCCCGGTGCCAACTTTTTGGCACCGACTTGTGCAAGTGCCAGTGAGTACGTGCCCCTGCGGCCACTTGTTATGTGCCACTGGGTATGTGAAGCTGTTCAATGAACTGCTGTGACGCTATGCGTACCTTCGATGAATGCGCCACTGGGTATGCGCGGGTATCCAGAGGGAAGCGCGAGAGAGGCTGCGGGGTAACTTCTGATAGTTGACTGGTCTTAGCTGTTCACACACTTGAACAGCCAACACAGATGAGTACATCCCGATTTCTATAAAGATTTTAAGAGAACGACGCGCGACCCTGTACAGGAATAGAGAACGTCACCGGAAATTCGTAAGTTCATTTGAATGCTATGGGATCGCACTGAAAGCATGACTACGTTTGTGAAGATCGGTCGCAGGGTCTGTTCTCAACATCTCGACGGGGATGCACTGGAAGTCATGATGGGCGCTGCAGGAGCCCTCATTTGCGTGGGAATATCCGATAACACCTCTATATGACATCGCAGCCACTGAGAAAGTACGTCCTGGTAATTCTCCCTTGGGCGATGGTGAATGATTCGGACCTTAGATCACAACGCTTGATGAGATTCACCGCATTATGTATACTTAAAGCTCAGCATGTAGCTGTGTTTTAGCCATGTTGTTCCACAGTTAACAGGTTGTCTCTATACGGGTGCGAGTGCTGCGCCTTGCCGCTGATCAGATAAAAAAATTGGAGGACGCTTAAGCTTCGACTTTAAGAGTGGAACGCGATAGCATTTAATGTTCCCTGACTTCTTCTCATGCTTCCCGTCAACTACAGCTGATGTAATTATAATGTTTTCACATAAACGCTGGGGGCGGACGCTACGCACAAAGGCGAGCTTTCTGTTTCTGTTTTTTTCCTTGTAGCATTATTGCAACATCACCTGGATGGGGATGGAAGTTTATTGCGTCAGCTCCAAACATAGTCAAGTGTTCGACGAAAACTCGTCTGGCGAGGAAACATATTGGAGCACTAAGACAGACCTCAGACGGCAGCTGGAAAAGGGGTTTGCGTTTGAGTTTCCGTGTAACAGAATTATGTTTTCTCGTGTATTCAAATTACAATCCGACGCTATTATGTCTCTAGGTTGTATTTAAGTCGTACTTTACAAATTTTCTGACACATTTTATTATTATTATTTATTTTTTTTATTTACAAATACTGCTGTCTCAGTTTCCGAGACATAGCAGGAGTGAGTACAGAGAAAAAAAAATACAATTACAAATACTTTCAACAAAATTCACCAGAATACAAGAAAACATTAACAGAATACATAATTACGCAATTCATTTTCAAAATGCTCAGTACCGAGTCTGCGCAGAGACCCATCAAGTTTATTCCATAAATCCACCGTCCGCGGAAAGAAGGAAAACTTAAATGAATCAAGATTCGACCTGAAGGGCACAATGTTCAGGGGATCAGATCGTCGAGTACAGCGTGCAGAAGCTGCAACAAAAGAAATCGGCGCCAGAACACTCAAGCCGGTGTGAACTATCTTATGAAGAAGGATAACGCGATCAGAAGTACGCCGATGTTCGAGAGATTGCAGCGTTAAAACGTGCGCATGCGAAGTAGGCGAGAATTGCCGGTCATAGCGACGAAAAATGAACCTGATTGCTTTTTTTTGGACAGATTCTAACATAGCTATGTCGTGCTTGAGGTGAGGTGACCAAACAACCGTATGGGCCTAACCAAAGTTTTGTATGCAGTCAATTTGCATTCTCTTGTTGAGTTACTTAACGTGCGTTGGAGATACCAAAGTTTTCGACGAGCCTTATTGCAGATTATTTCAACAAGCTTGCGCCATTTTAAATTTGATGTTACAGTCACACCGAGGTATTTAAACTCCTTAACATGTGTTAGACTGACTCCGTCATTAGTATAAGTAAAAGAAAGGGGCTGTTTCTTGTTTGAAAAGGTCATAGCTACAGTCTTTTTTAAGTTAATAGACATTTGCCAGGTTTCACTCCAGTTACAAAACAATGAAAAAACGTTATTTAGCGCAACCTGATCATGAGCATCAGAGATGGTGTTGTAGATAACGCAGTCGTCTGCATACATTCTAAGTTTAACTTGAGTATCTCGAATGATTTCTGCTACGTCATTTATGAAAATAATGAACAAAAGCGGCCCCAGCACCGATCCTTGCGGCACCCCAGATGTAATCTGTACCTCTGACGACTTCGCGCGGTTAAACGTAACAAATTGAGAGCGCGACCGTAAGTAATCAGCTATCCAATCAACCAGCTTGCTGTCACCAAAAAATGCACGAAGTTTAACTAAAGGCTTAGCATGGCAAACCAAATCGAAGGCTTTAGAATAGTCAATAAATATGGCATCAAGCTGTCCTCGGCTGTTAAGGGAAGAGGCAATGTCGTGTGTAAATTCAAGCAACTGCGTAACAGTGGAATAGCCAGCACGAAAACCGTGCTGCGATCGGGAAAGAATATTGTTTGCATTTAGGTATTCCACAATGTGCTTGTGAATAATGTGCTCCAAGAGTTTAGAGCTGGTGGAAAGTAAAGATATTGGCCTATAATTTGGTATTATTTGTTTGTTTCCGGACTTGAATACGGGCACGACGTTAGCCAATTTCCACAGCCGGGGAACTGTTGTAGAGCCTATTGATTTTTTAAACACTATAGTCAGATAGATTGCGCACCATTCCGAGTACCTCTTTAGGAACGTATTTGGAATGCCGTCTGGGCCTGGGCTTTTCGTTACATCAAGTTTTAATATGAGGTTATGTACTCCGGAGGAGGAAACATCAAGATTTGGAAGAGAGGGCAGATTGAGGCGCGCGGAAAATGGGGGATTGGTGCCATTATCGGCCGAAAAAACAGCTTTGAAGAAGTTGTTGAAGGCATTGGCTATAGTTTCAGATTGGGAGCAGGATTGGTCATTAAGAATAAAGGAAGAAGGTACAGAAGCTGCAGGACTAATCGATCTCCAGAACCTAGATGGATTTTTTTTCATAAATGTAGCCAATGTATTATTAAAGTAAAAGTTCTTAGCCTCTTGCATTTTCGCTCTTAATTTAGACTTCAACGTGTTGAATAAAGAAGTATTGTCCTTACACTCGGAATGGCTTTGCTTATGTAGCCGCTTAATGCGACGAGTGAGTTGAATTATTTCTCTATTATACCAAGGGTGTCTTTGGTTCCGTTTAATACATTTTTGGGGCACGTACTTTGACAGGCATTCATGGACAATGTCACAAAATTTAAGGAGCAGCGTGTCTACATTGTAAAGTTCGCTACAGCATTGGAAGTCATCAAAAGTTGAGGCTAAAGTGTCAAGTACGGAAGTATTGTCAGGTTTAGAAAAGTCAAAAACGGTTGTGAATTCAGGTCTTAGTCGAGGGCACACTAAGTTCAAGGCAATTTCAACAGCTTTATGGTCAGATAAGCCTTCGGCGACTTCACATGTAAGTCCGTGTGATAAGAGTGGTTGGTTCACAAATATAAGGTCTAATATTGAGTTTTCGCGCGTTACAAAATCCACAAGTTGAGTTAACCCAAATGAAATAACCAGGTCGATCAGGGAAGCGCAAAACGCCTTATCACGGCCAGTTGGGGTAAGTGTGCTCCAGTTAATGCATGGGAGATTGAAATCCCCAGCTAACAATAATTTGCAACCGCACAACTTGTTACTAATAAGGTACTCATTGACAGCAGGAAAAATATCGTCGGAGTTGGGAGGGCGATAAATAACACCAACAACTATTACAATACCTCTGCTGTATACTTTGCACCAAATAGCCTCAATGCCAGGAAGTTCAGGTAATAAAGAAAATTTAAGACTTGTTTTAATGAGAATTGCCACACCACCACCACGGCCAACATGCCTGTCCTTCCGAAGAAGTGCATAACCAGGAGGCACGATTTCGATATCAATAACAGATTCATTTAACCAAGTCTCAGTAAGACAGACAATTGTTGGGTTGTGGCTTTCCACCAAACAATTGAGAGCTTCAACTTTGTTGAGTACACTCCTCGCATTTACATTGAGGACAGTTATATTCTGATCGCAGCGTCAGTCAACACGAGCCGAAGCTGTATTCTTGCCAGTCGCTTTTGCAGAAGCCGATTTCACGGGAGCCGAAGGCACAGAGACTGACACCGTTGAAGGCGAATGCGCCGAGGCCTTAACAATGACATTCTTATCAGTGTCCCACATGTAACGAACACCGTCAATCATGAGTGTGTCGTATTTAAGTCTAAATTTACCAGCATTCTTGCGCATATCTTGCGAGTTCTGCCACAGCGCTCTACGTGCCGTCCGTACCCGTGCGGAGTAGTCCTCGTTTATATATATATTAGTTCCCTTAAGTTTCCGGGCGTTGTTCAAGATAGCAACCTCTGTTCTGAAATCCAGTAATTTAATGATTGCCGGCCGAGGTTTATCCTTTCTTTCAGCTCCAAGCCTGTGGCAACGCTCTATGTCGTCGCATTTTACACCGAGTTTAACTGATACGAGTTCCAATACAGATTTAAGCAGATCATCAGCCGACTCTGAAGGCTTTTCACGCAAACCATGAATAACCAAATTCTTTTTACGGAGTCTATTTTCTAACTCATCGTTCTGACGATCTAGCTTGCCTACTAGTTTTTGAAGCGCACCGACGGTGTGCTCGAGTTCGCTTACACGTGGTGCTATGTTTGACACAGTCGCCGCCATTTCCTCAACATTCTTTAGACGACTATCAAATGACGCAACCGTTTCAGATAGGCTAGCTATATCTTGGCTAATGCGAGCCTGCCCAGCCAGCAGTTGCGACAGCATTTCGTCCACGTTTGGACCAGGATTGGTCTCAACGTCACCGCAAAGTAACAGCAATGACATTTTTAGGCAATGCACCAAATGTATCAAAACGGCAGTACAATTCAGAGGGTCCGGTAGCAGCAGCAAACAACGGTTATCACTTGTGTAACATTTATACTTTATACTTTGTGTAACATTATACTTTGAGAAATTCAGTTAGTTTAGTGACGCATATGTGCCACGCGGAGGGCTTGCGTGAATCGGAATGCGTGGATCGGGATGCGTGCATTGGGATGATTTTTCTTGTATGAACAACGTCGCCGCCACCGCCGCCGCCGTATTTTCTGTGACACGGGGCCCTCAACGCAATCGTGTTAAAATACGTGGTCTTTAGCATGACGAGCTGATCCGAGGATCAGAGGGAAAGCCATAAAATAGTTATTAAAGAAACCTGGCCTATACCCATTACTGAAAATGAAGCTGCCGAAATGAACTCGCCCATTGAGTCATCTGTACCCATGACTCAACACGTATTTTGTTCAACAAAAGAGCAATATCACGTATTCCTTGGTATTTATTAATTATTAGAAAAACGAAGAAAGGGACAACAACGACTTCGTGTTGTCCCTTTCTTCGTCTCGTGTGTTCCTTGCGGTAACCTCCCAAAACAATACCCGACTTCTCTGCGCGTCTCGCCACGGGCAGGTATGATGCGCACATCTCTTGTTGTATGTGTTGAATTTATGCTGAGGATGTTTGCATATTGACACTGAGCAAGTATTCTACTAGCTACTACTAGCATGGGATGTTTTTTTCTTGTTCTTCTTTCATTACGTTTAATGTACTACGTTTATTGCGTCAGCTCCAAACATAGTCAAGTGTACGACGAAAACTCGTCTGGCGAGGAAACATATTGGTGCCAAAAAACGTGCACTCGCCAAGAATAAAATAAAAATAAAGAACGAACGTGTCGGGCCCCGTACGGGTCCCTTGATCACAATGAAGATGTAAGCATAAGCGCGCGGCTATTTATGGGTGAGGTGGCGCAGCGTTCGGGTGCACATCTCGGGAAGATTACCCCGCGTCCTGTTTATCGTGTGTCTATAGTTGATTGGATGTAAAATGATTCTAAAAGCAAACGGGCAGATAAGTGTTTCTTTTTTGCGTTGATGGCTGCCGAGCCCCAGTCAATGATGTGTCCGGTTAGTTCGTGATGTTCCGCCAGGGCGTTCGCGGCTGTGTGGCCCTTGGCGACGTCATTCATGTGTTGCTTCAAGCGCCGTTTAAAATTTCCGCTCTCGCCAATGTACGACACATCATACTCCTTGCATGGTATATTGTATATCACACCCGGGTAGTCCGTATTTTGCAAAGGGTCTTTCGCGCGAACCAGCTGTTGGCCAAGTTTTCGGGAAGGCACGTGGGCGATTTGAACACCGTAGCCCTTAAAAATTCGTGCCAGGGCTTCGCTTGTTCCCACTGTGTAGGGTACCGCCATGCGCTTCACTGGTTCTTTCGCCGTTTCACGGCGGGGCTTCGCTGAGTTGCGCTCCTGCGCTCTGGGCAGTTGTACAGGGTAACCATTGTTCAACAGGTCCCTTTTGACAACCTGTAGCTCTTGTCTACGTTTCGTGGGGCTGGAGCAAACGCGGAATGCCCGGATAAAGAGTGCTGCTGCGACGGATTGCCTTTTCTCAATTATATGCGCCGAGTCGAAGCTCAGGCACTTTCCCGTGTGCGTTGGCATTCTGTACACACTATAGTCGTCAAGCCGCTTGAAGTCCTCTCTACGAGGACATCCAGGAAGGGAATTCGCTCATTGTTTTCCTCTTCAGCCGTGAACTGTATACTCGTCTTGAAGGAATTTAGGTGCTAGAGGAAATGTGTTGCGTGCCGGCGAGGGATAATGCAGAAGCAGTCGTCCATGCAACTTAGAAATAGCTGTCGTCGCGTCCCGAATGAAGATAAGGCAGCACTTTCCAGATCCTCTAGAGCAATGTTGGCACAAACGACGTACACAGAGGCTCCCATCGCTGTGCCGAATACTTGCTTGTACTACTCCTTGTGAAAGACGAAGTACGTATTCTCCAGACAAAATTTCAGAAGGCGGCAAATGTCGTGGGATTAGAATGGCGTGCGTTCGGGCAAAGAATGGTCAGCCTCGAGAAGTCTCCTACAGCACTCGACCGCATAGTCAATAGGCACGCGTGTAAACATTGATTTTAGGTCAAAGGAGATCATGACTTCGTCATAGATAATGGAATCGCTTTTTATTTGCTCAATGAAATGAGCGGAGTCTTTGACGAAAGTGGACGTGAGTCCGGATGTCTTTATTCTTGGCGAGTGCACGTTTTTTGGCACCAGCTCCAAACATGGACTCAAGCAACACAGTCCTAGCTTTCCGAGTCCCCGCCCCCCTTCTCCCGCAACAGGAACGCGCCAGTTGAAACGCGCTGCTTCCCCAACCGACCATCGGCACGTTCCGCCAAGGGCCAACACGATCGGACGAACGATGTGCGCCCGTTCTCTCCTGAGCCGACCCACCTCGGCTGCCGCGTGCATGAAGACGCGTCGCTCACGGCCCTCCCATTACGAGTGCTCCTGAGTTATATGCTTATACACGAAAACGCAGCCGGAATTTCGGACAGCGTTTGCCCATAGCTGACGCGCCCTCGCATACGCCATGTACAAGGAGCCCCTACCCCAATCGGCCACCGTTTCCTTTCAATGTCCTCTGCCGTCGCTCGTGCGTCACGAATGTGCATCGCCAACACAAAGGCGCAGGCGGCGAAACGACTGTGCTTTGCAAATGCGCGCCTAAACGGCTACTGCTCTCCGTACTTCCTTCCCTGCTTCCCTCTTTGCGCTCGAACTACTGACCGAAAATCTGCTAACGAGGCATCGTCGCTCGCGATGAATGGCCACACGTCGGGACGTCGTACCAACTACTTCGCTGCAACGTTCTGCAGCCGTGCGAGTATGCTCGCCTCTTTTTTGATCAATAGGAACGAGTGGTGGTGCGAACGGAGGGAAAGGTAAACAGCCGGATTCTGGCACTCTACACGGAAGCTTCATGCAGGATGCGTTCTCCGCCCCATCTGTATTCGCTTCCCACCTTTATTATCGCCCTAAGAGAGAGTTGCGTGTTTGCGAAGGCAGCATCACCACATTGCAGGCCGTGCAGTTTGCGCCCGGTATATATGCGCCTAGAAATTACGCGGTGAAACAAAATTGTCGGGAGGGCGGCGACACTGCGGAGACTGACCTTGTCTGTCGCCTGCCTCACTGCGTCTAGCGGCTCTTTCCATTGGTATGGCGGGCACTGGCCGCCGGGAAACTGTCGGCGGTCACGTCACCGCAATGCGTTGCTTGAAGGACGCGCGCAATGCTGCGAGATTAAAGGTCTAAAACACTTTTTTCTTTACATTTAACGACAGAAAAATAAGTGGAATTAACCCCTGCCTGTTCTGGCAAGGACGAGTAAGGAATTGCCTTGACACCAAGAGAAGGTGCCGTAGAATGCTTAATAACTCGTAGCTGAGAACTATAATTAGGTCATGATGAGGCAGCAAACAAAACAGCAGCATCTCATGGACGCGCGTTCCCCAATCTTCTGCTCTCGGCGCTATCCTATCGCGGGACCGAGGTTTTATCGCAAATCATCGGCTCCCACGATAACTCTTCCCGATCCCTACTCTCTTTCTTGCCTGTTCATCTCCCCTTATAGAAAAAAGAAAACATTTATCGCAGCCTTCTAAGGACGACAAAAGTAAACAAACGTTTAAGGTGTCACGGCAAAACATTCTGAAACTGCGTTACAGTCTTACACGGTGTTCACCGGCCGCTGTTGCGGCCATATACATGATTTGATACCCCGTTTAGCATTTTAGTCAAATTAACCTGTTATCACTTAATTTAGCCTTCGGCAACGTTGTTGCATGTCTTGGCCGCTTTCGCATAAAACATGTCATTGGTGTCCTATAGCGGTCGCACTCTCCGAGAACACATCACATATTAGGAGAAATTATCATCGACCCGAGATTACTTCGAAGCTATCAAGGGGAACCAACATGTGTGTCTCAAAAAGCAGGCTAGGCGTTTGAAGCTCGGATGATAGAGACACTGCACCGGAAAGGCGTTGGTCTCGAGTTGGATCACCGAAATATGACGAGCTTATTTTTTCAGCGGCGAAGGCTTTCGTTTAGAGAAGTTTGTGTAGGTTCCCTTCGCAGCGTCGTGCTACCTTCAGACGGATGCATTTCTTTTTCTGCTTTAATGAAGCTGCGTTCACCTTATGAATTTGCACACAGTTTATTCGCTCAGCATGTGAGATATATATGATGTATTGCGACTACACTGTAGCATCCCTTAGAACATAAGCGGATACTTAAAATCTTTTCGTTTTCTTGAACTGTGTCTGCACGGATCTGTGGAACGCAAAACTATAACATTCAACAGTATAAATTTTCAAATGAACGCCGGCTATCAGTGAAATTGGATGAGACAGTTTTCTTCTCCGCATAATATTGTTCCGCGAAGCTGAAGCCGAATACTATTTACAATTTATTTACAGGGAAGCTCACGGAGGCCAAAAATGGCGACGCTATATCAAGCCGGCACACACGTCGTCTTCGTCCGCCTCAGTGCAGCCACACTGTGGCGGCTGTTCCGTAGCATCGCCCCCGGCCGTAGAAGCACCGTCCCGGTGCTTAATCTACACATCCGCGGTGAAAGGTGTGTGGTATGGTTTTAGTCATGCCACGTGAACGATGTCACTTGCAGCTGATGATGACGCTGATAGATCGGCGGGGATGATTTCATACGTGACATCGGTCACTTGTCGTACCACACGGTAAGGGTCAGTGTAACGCGACAGCAGCTTTTCGGAAAGGCCCACACGTCGAACGGGTGACCAGAGAAGCACCAGAGAACCCAGAGAAAAGTGCGCGTCACGATGGTGGCAATCATACAGGCATCTCTGATGCTCCTGTGAGGCCTCGAGACGGGTGCGGGCGAGCTGGCGCGCGTGGTCGGCGTGTGCGATCGCGTCGCGAGCATATTCAGTGGCGGAACGTGTGGCCGAGGGCAGCAAAGTGTCCAAGGGCAACACGGGTTCTCGGCCATATAGGAGATAGAATGTCGAATAGCCGGCGGTGTCGTGACGCGATGAATTATACGCGAACGTCACATATGGTAAGTGGAGATCCCAGTCGTGGTGGTCGGTCGCAACGTACTTCGAAAGCATGTCGGTGATGGTCCGGTTGAGGCGCTCCGTGAGGCCGTTGGTCTGTGGGTGGTAGGACGTGCTGAACTTGTGCTTTGTCGAGCAGGAGCGGAGGATGTCCTCGACAACTGCCGACAGAAAGCTACGGCTACGGTCTGTGAGTAATTGGCGCGGAGCACCGTGCACTAAAATGATGTCATAGAGCAGAAAGTCAGCAACGTCAGTAGCTCAACTTGTCGGGAGAGCTCTGGTGATTGCGTACCGCGTAGCATAATCGGTAGCGACGGCGACCCATTTATTTCCGGAGCCCGAGAGAGGAAATGGTCCAAGAAGGTCTAAACCAACACGGGAAAAGGGTTCGGGTGGGATGTCGATCGGCTGGAGACATCCAGCTGGAGGTGTGGAGGGCTTCTTCCGGTGCTGACACGGCTTACAAGCGGCAACGTAGCGCCGCATGGAGCGGACGAGACCCGGCCAAAAGAATCGACGGCGTACACGGTCGTATGTGCGCGAGACGCCCAAGTGTCCAGCCAAGGGAGCATCGTGAAGTTGCTGGAGGACAGTCGAACGCAGGTGCGATGGAATGACGAGCAGAAGGTGAAGGCCGTGTGGATGAAAATTGCAGCGGTACAATGCCCCCTCCTTAAGGAGAAACATCCGGAGAGAGGCGTCGCCAGGAGTTGACTCCAGATGGTCGATGAGGGCTCGTAATGAAGGATTGCGCCGTTGCTCGTTGCCGATTTGAAGCAACTGGGACACAGAGAAAACGCAAGCGATGGCGTCCGCATCAGCCGGTTCGTCGACGGGGTAGCGGGACAAACAATCGGCATCGTGGTGCAAGCGTCCCGTCTTATATACCACGGAGAAGGTATATTCTTGCAGACGTAACGCCCAGCGAGCGAGTCGTCCCGTGGGGTCCTTGAGCGAGGATAGCCAGCAGAGAGCGTGGTGATCAGTGACGACACAGAAGGGGCGTCCGTACAAGTATGGATGAAATTTGGCAACAGCCCACACAAGAGCAAGGCACTCGCGCTCTGTGATTGATTAATTGCGCTCGGCGGGTGATTGAAGTCGGCTGGCATAGGCTATAACGCAATCATGTCCACGCTGGCGCTGTGCTAACACTGCTCCTATGCCGTGACCACTGGCATCAGTTCGAACTTCCGTTGAGGCAGACGGATCAAAGTGGGCCAAAACTGGAGGCGTAATAAGGAGAGTAGTCAGCTGCGAAAAAGATGCGGCATGGTCAGGACCCCAAGAAAAAGGGGCGTCTTTCTTCAAGAGGTCGGTAAGGGGACGTGCGATGGTCGCAAAATCCTTCACAAAGTGTCGGAAATAAGAGCACAGCCCTACGAAACTACGAACGTCCTTGGTAGATTTCGGAACAGGAAAATTCGTAACGGCGCGAATTTTGGCCGGATCGGGTCGCCCGCCTCTGGCGTCTACGAGGTGTCCAAGGACGGCGATTTGGCGGCGAGCGAAATGACATTTTGACGAGTTCAACTGGAGACCGGCGCGGCGGAACACGTCAAGAAAGACGGTCTAGATGCGTGTCGAATGTTGGCGAATAAACGATGACGTCGTCCAGATAGCACAAACAGGTGGACCACTTGAACCCCTGAAGCAAAGAGTCCATCATTTGTTCGAAGGTGGCGGGCGCATACCAGAGACCGAAAGGCATCACCTTGAACTGATAAAGGCCGTCAGGGGTGACAAATACAGTCTTCTCTCGGTTCATGTCATCGACGGATATCTGCCAGTAGCCGGACCATAAGTCGATAGAAGAAAAATAGTTGGCACCATACAGGCAGCCTAGAGCGTCATCAATACGTGGCAAAGGGTACACGTCCTTTTTTTGTGATTTTGTTCAGGTGGCGATAATCTACACAAAACCGCCACGTTCCAGCCTTTCTGACAAGTACGACGGGAGATGCCCAGGCACTACAGGAAGGCTCGATAATGTCCTTTGCAAGCATCTTTTTGACTTCCTGTTGGATAACAGCTCGTTCCGACGCAGAAACACGATATGGACGTCGGTGAATAGGGTTCGCATCACCAGTATTTATGCGATGGGTCACGACGGACGTTTGACCTAAGGGTCTATTGTCAAAGTCAAAAATGTCGCGATAGCCTTCAAGAACGCGGCAAAGAGCTTCAGCTTGGGCAGGTCTAAGGTCAGAGGAGACCATCTTCTTAATGTCGACGTCAGTACCGTGCGATGACGTCACGGTATGGGATGAGCTGTAACGATCTTCCACTGTGGATGGCTCGACCTCATCATCCTGCAAAGCGCTAATTATAGCCAAGGAGATCCCCTGAGGCAGAACTTGCGCGGTTAGCGCGAAATTGACAAGTGGAAGGCAGGTGCGGTTGCCAGTAATTTTCAGCACAGTGTGCGGCACGGTAACACCATGTGTAAGCATAACGGCCGGAATTGGTGCGGCCACGTAATTGCCGTCAGGTACAGCTGGTAAGGACAACAAGTCGACGTGTGTCACAGAGTGAGGCGGTAGGCGAATAAAATCCATGCAGCTCAGATGGCTTGGAAGCGGCTCCACAGGGTCGGCAAGAAGAGGCAAGTCAAGGCGAAGTGAGCCGGCCGAACATTCAATGAGGGCAGAATAATTGGCAAGAAAATCCAGACCGAGAATGAGTTCGTGAGGGCAATGCTCGATGACGGTAAAGAGAACGACGGTGTGTCTCTCAGCAATGGTGAGTCGGGCAGAACACATGCCAACAATAGCGACAGTCCCTCCGTCGGCGACTTGTACAACTCGGTTCGGGGCAGGCGTCAGAACATTCTTGAGCCGACGGCGAAGAGCAGCACTCATAATGGACACGTGCGCCCCGGTGTCAATCAACGCGCACACAGGAACATTGTCGACGAGAACGTCCAAAAGATTCGTGTTCGTGGGTAAGGTGAAGCGAGGATTTCGTGCCAATGCCGTCAATGCAGTCTCACCTCCAGAAGCTGCACTGTCTAGTTTTCCGGTCGGGGGTGCGGCGAGTAGGTCGGAGAAGGAGCACGGCGTGACGGGGGCGAGCGAGATTGGCGGTGGGAGGGAGAAGGCGAGCGGGAGCAGCGGGGTCGTGTCAAAGGTGTCGCAGGGTCAGATGATGGAGCGGGCATAGAAGGGGCGAAGGAAAAGGATGCGCTAGAGGGGCGAGGATAATCAGGATAATAGCGCGTCGAAGAAGTCCAGCGGCTGCGGCAGTGGCGAGCGACATGTCCAATGCGTCGGCAGTTAAAACAGATCGGCTTGTCGTCCACGGTTCACCATTGGGAGGGGTTGCGCTGTCCATAAGAGGAGTAAGGAGAGCGTGGTGGGTACGTGCGTGGAGACAAAGGTTCCGAGCGTACGGAGCGAATGAATTGCAGGCCGACGTTGGACAACTCTTGACGGACGACGGCCTGGACCAAGGAGATTGTCACCGGAGAATGATCAGACAACGGGACTGAAGGGGCCGCCGGTTGTGCCGCTTCGACCTCACGACGAATGATGCGGGTCAAGTTGTCACATCGCGACGGCTGGTGGAAGAGGTCATCACAGGATGACGTAGCAGCTGTGTTGGGAAGTCGCGTGATGTGCTGGGATACCCGGCGGCTTTTAGCATGCTCGAGACGGCGGCACTCCTTGAGGATCGTATCGATGCTGGTGACATTCGTGAACACCAGTAAATTGAAGGCGTCGTCAGCAATGCCTTTGAGGACGTGATTAACCTGATCGTCCTCAGTCATGTTCGGGTCAGCCTTGGTACAAAGGGCCAAGACGTCGAGAATGTACGACACGTAGGACTCGGTCGACGTCTGTACACGTGTGGCAAGGGCTTTCTTGGCATTGACTTGTTGACCAAACGGATTGCCAAAAAGGTCGCGTAGCTTGACTTTGAAGAGATCCTAGCTCGGGATCTCCTGTTCGTGAGTCTGGAACCACGCCAATGGAGCTCCGTCGAGGTAGAAAAGTACGTTCGCAAGCATAATATTCGGATCCCACCTGTGACTGGTGCTGACACGTTCGTATAAGCGGAGTCAGTCGTCAACATCAGGACTGCCGACTGCGTTGAAAACACCAGGATCCCGAGGTGGGGAAACGGCGACGTAGGTCGGGGCTGCAGGCGGAGACGCTTGCGTAGATGAAGTGCCGCCAGCGGGAGCCGAAGTTGCATTGTCGCCGTTGCGACCGCTGCGAAGCTCCATGACGGGTACGGGGAACGTCCACCTCCACCAAATTAATGTTACGGGAAGCTGAAGCCGAATACTATTTACAATATATTTACAGGGAAGCTCACGGAGGCCAAAAATGGCGACGCTATATCAAGCCGGCACACACGTCGTCTTCGTCCTCCTCAGTGCAGCCACACTGTGGTGGCTGTTCCGTAGCAATATCTTTGTCTGTTCTCTGCTATTGGCGTTCCGAGAATATCGTGAGCAAGCCAGAATCAAACAAGCATTTTAGGTATATTTCCTGCTGTGATTCATACGGTCGTTTTAGATTAGCGTATCACTTCTCAGGAGTGAAGTTTAGATGCTATTTAAGCTTTTCCTACAACTTGTGTATGTGTGACAATGACATGCTGTGACCGTCTTGTTTCTGTTACGTTAGACACGAGAACAGCTTTTCAGCTCCACGCCTTGACCAGATGAAGCAAGAAAATGGGTAGAGCTGATTATCACAGGGCATGCAGCTACGCCTATAGCGGTCACCTATCATTACCTTCTGTCTTAGTTGCCTCCTGCTCAGTGCAGAGTAAATGGCGATCGCAGATGAAGGCTATAGAACGGTTCATAACCGGATAATCTTGTTAATAGAATGAGCTACTTGGTAGCAAATAAAACAGGTAAAACTGTTATTTAATTGCTGTACTTTCTGCGCAAAATCCAGCGGCTCTACTATAGAAAGCTGCGTTTAGATGCGTGTGTTCATATGAAGTTTCGAAAGTGTGGCTATAAGCATCACATCTGGGACTGCAGCCCGTTTTCTGATATGACAGTCACATCGCAGCAGGTGTCGGTGCTTCATTCGGCTTCACAGCTAGCGAATCGACCCTTGTTTCAACTGAGCCGACTGAACTGCTTCTGTCGTTAAAGAAAATCAAACGGCGAATTTCGGCAAGAGTTCCCGCAGTGGTCGGAATAAAAATACCAATGAATAAATGTTGAACTTAGACGTACTAAAGGAACCTATTATCGTCGTATTTTTGAAAGTACTAGTCCCCGAGGAAACGCTACGCGGAAACTCGTCACTAACATACTAGGGTGCAAAAAGAAAAATGCCCTGACTGAATCCTTAATACTGGGCGTTGGCGATTTAACCGGTACATGACTCGCAATTCACTTGAACAAGCACTTTAAAAAACGCAGTTATTCCATGTAATGAAAATGTAGGTTTGGCTGCCGGACACGCCAATCTGAAGCGAAACCACTTTCTTGATCTAAATGATAAAAAAGAAGTGTGTCATTGTATATGTGCTTAGTATTACTAAATCACTCAATGCAGGTAATTTGTCGGTCTTCCCAATAAAACATGTTTTACACTTCATCACAGAAGTTCTTGCATATATGTTTAACCTAATTATCGAATCTGCTGTGTTTCCAGAAGCTAAGAAAATAGCTAGAGTGTGAGTCATTCTCAACAGAGAAGATCGTAATATAGAAAGTAATTACAAACTTTTCTTTCCTCCCTGTCTTCACTAAGTGCCTAGAAAAATTATTTTCGTTCGAATAACGCAGCTTTTCAATAAATGTATTGTTCTAACGGATGCACAATCCGACTTTAGAAGCGGCTGGTCTAATCAGACTGCATTTCTGACATTAAAAGAAGCTATAGATTATCATGCCTCCGAAATTACCATCCCCCCGAATGTAGCACGAAGCTACAAAGGAAACATACGAGCTTCTCAAAAAGAATCCTTCGAACTTTAGGAAAAGAGTCTGCTGGTGTGGCATTTGAACCCGGGACCAACGCTTTTCCAGGGGGCCGCTCTGCCACCTGAGCTAACCGGGAAGCTAACAGATCGCAGCGCGAGGGCGAATTAATCGACAACTGGAACCACAGGACTGCCATATTATGTATCCCTGTGCTTCTAGTCGTCGATGATGTGCTAGCACTAGACTGCCAAGTCTTTCCGATGCTGCATTCCATAATGTATCTCATCAGAGTAATCTTGACCAGCGTCGAAACTTCATCCGTTCGATGGGGACCACAAGTGCTGGACTCGCTGAGCCCAGTCCTAGCAACGCTCGAGTGAAAAATGACTGGGAATCACCAGTCATTTCGTAAGGAGGCGAGAGAAGCATCGATTATTAAGTGGAATTACAGAGGTCCTCAAGCAACAACGTAAGTGGCAAGGTCGTCGTCTTTATTCGCCGTGAGCTTGCTTACGTCGTCCAGCCTGCATAACCCCATGACGACAATCAGTATGTCTGCCTAACCATTAAAAATAGAAAGCTCACCTTTACACTCGTAGGTACGCATCTGTCTCCATCAAGCCCGTTAGACATCAAAAGACTAGAAGACGCAATAAAATCACATCCTGGTCTTTGGATTATCACCGGGGACTTCAATGCCCTACATACCATTTGTGGAAGGCCAAAAGTCAACGCAACGGGACGAAGACTCGCTTCATTTTTCTCAAATCATCACCTCTTGCTGCTGAATGACGCTGGTCCTACGTTTATACGGGGCACGGCGTACAGCAAGTGCCTAAACTTGACATTTGTATCACACCGCTTTCCCACGTGCGCTTTGGACATTGATACACATGGGAGCGATCACATGTCCACTTACCTTAAAGCTTAAGATCAATGGGATGTTTCACGCTCATCTGCCTAACACACTAGCAAGAATAGATTGAACTGTGTTTAAAAACCTACTGGACGGCGCTTGTCAAAGAGGTCTCTCTTACAGACTGAAAGAACCTATTAAAGAAGCGGCGCAGACCGCTAGGTGCACGTTCATGCGCTCACCGAGGTACTTGCAACTGTAACTGGATTTCGAGCGAGTTCGTGCTCTTCGTCGTCGTGTCGAACGGGGATACCGACGCACGAAGTCCATTCACCATCTAAGGACAGCCCGGCGCACTCAAAAGAATGTACAACGTCGCATAGATAAAGTGGAATCGGAGCAATGGACAAAATATTGGGAGACCACTGAACACCGGAAACCACTATCTGAAATATGGAGAATTGTGAGACGCCTACATTCTGTTCCGAAACAATGTTTCCCATTCAAGGCTCTAGCGCTATTCTAACGCCGAGAAACCCAGAAGACCTCGTTATAGCGGTAGATTTCTGTGCTGTGATTCCAGGCCAGTCAATGGGCACAAATCCACTTACTTTTACTATGTTCCTGACACACAATTCACGCATGGATCTGCCGTTCACCAGTGAAGAGCTCGACGCGGCATTTGCCTCATGTAATTAGTCGCCATCACCTGACCCAGATGATCTATCTTACCACATATTGTGCCAACTCGATGAACAGGTGGAAAGTGCACTGCTGCACCTCTTCAATGAGTTATGGAAAGACGGAGACGTTCCCCAAGTATGGGAGACCAATCATTTGGTATCACTTTTCAAACCTGGCACGTCTCCCTTAGAGGTTAATTCATCCCGCCCAATCGCGCTGGCTAGTTGCATTGGGAAGGCGAAAGAACGAATGATCCTTGCCTGAATTGTATGGTACCTGGAACGCTACGTAGTTTACCCAGATGTCATGGCTGGCTTTCGACGTCACCAATGCTTCATTGAGAACGTCATCGGTTTAGTTACATACGTTCAACATCAAAATGCGTGTAAGTGATTATCTGTATCCGCGTTCCTCGATATCAAACCAGCATATGACAATGTTCTTAATGAGGCTATATTTGAGGCTCTGGAAACGGTTGGCCTCGGTGGTTGACTCTATCGTTGGATACGAAGTTATTTGCATATGCAGGCTCTCTTTGTGAATACCGAAGATGGCCCAACTTGTCAGCAGTACAATCGTGGAGTCCCGCAGGGGGCTGTCTTGAGGACCACATTCTTTAACCTTGTGTTCAGTGTTTTCGTAGAATGCCTACCAAATACAGTGAAGTTGTCAACCTATGCCGATGATATCTGTGCCTGGGCATCTGGCATGGCACGTCCTCAGGTGACTACAAAGTTATAAAAATTTGCGACGTTGACAACGACGCAACTTAACGAACAAGGCCTCAAGATTTCCCCCCAAAAATCGTGTATTGGTCGCATCTAGCCGGAAACCAATGACGTCGTACGCCATATTTATTGATAGACAAAATATCACTAACGTCAGGACGCAAGGGTTCATAGATGTAATCTTTGTGGTGGCCTCTGTTAGTGTCCCCAAGTGGCCTACGTAAAAAAGCACCTGACTGCCATCTCTCATCTGTTCAAATGTCTTGGAGGAATAAACTTTGGTACTTTAGGACAATTCATGAGGCAACTGTACAGGACGCTGTTTCTCGGGTATCTAAGGTACAGCTTGGCAGTGTTGACCAATACCTGCAACACTAACATCCCTACCATAGAAAGTGCGCAGGCCCAGGCGCTTAGGGTTTGTCTAGGGTTGCCACGATCTACATCAGCATCACAAACCATTGCAGTTGCGCATGACTACCCAGCTAAGGTACACATTGTTATAGAAGCGCTCAGAGCACACGTCAGAAACCTTGCTAGCGCCCCTTTCCACTATCGTGCTTCACTGCCAGAAGACCGACTGCGCACCTCTTTCTGTAAAACAATACTGCCTTATAGTGTATACATTCTATCAGATTACATAGCTGCAGCTGGAGTTTTGCTTACCCAATTGACACTTGACTCAGCCACAAGTTCCACTGGCAGTACCAAGAATTCGAATGAAAGCAGAACACTCATCACCAGCACTCAAGAAACTTTCGCTCCTCTTGTTGTATACACTCATGGTTCAACCACCGTGGACGTTTCAGCAGGAGCAGTGATTTTTCCTGTGAATGTCCCCACCTAAAAGTTCAAGGCATCCTCTGTAGAACGCTGGTTCTCAGTCCCTGCAATTTTTCAAGTTTTTTTTCTGTTTGCGGAAGACGCCATTATTGTGACTGCGGAAATGGACGAGGAATAACCTGGGCCTCCGCCTATACCTTTCACGTCGACTGCAGCCGCTCCAAGAAAGCTCTCCGGCCACCCTAGCGACGCCGACAGCGAGGACATGCTGATTTACTCTACGGTCAGTGACGAAAGCTCGGATGGAGGGGACTTTGTGCGTGTGACAAGGCGCAAAGCAAAGAGAAGGCCACTTGTGTCCTGTTCTTCTGCAAGTAAGGATACCATGATTACGCGAGAGTCACCGGTTCTCACTATCTTGTTTGTACCGGTGAATGCTGCGGATAGCCTCAACTGGCTTGATCGTCAAGCCACCGTCTGTGTCTCTTGAGTCCCTTGCCCCGGGACAAATCATAGAAGTGATGATCAATGGTCGCTAAAATGTTCTCGCTATATGCGTTGCACAACGTAGTGCGCTGGGTGTACGAGCAAAGTCAACGTGTTGGGGACATATACGCTCTTACATACCAGACGGCAATGACTCTACGGCTGGTGTTATTACAATGTCGACACTTCCATCAGGGAAAGTGACTTTCCGATTCTCATCAAGCCGGTGACGTAAGGTCCTCCCGTATTGCAAGGCCGTCGACTTGGCAATTCGCGATATGCAAAACTTGTTTTCGAAGGAGACATCCTTCCATCCCAAGTCAAAGCTTGTCATTTTCTACATGTGGTGCGGCCGTTTGTGCCTAGACGACTTCAGTGCCGGAACTGCTGTAAGGTGCGCCATGTAAGCGCTGTTTGTACAAATCCTGCCGTGTGCTCGCGGTGCTCAGAGTCGCACAGTGCAGACGCCTGCCATGCAGAACATCGCAGGTGCGGTAATTGTCTCAGCCCCCCTCATACGTCTTCAAAAGATTGCTCAAACATGAAGAAGGTGATACAAGTGTTGAAGCAAATGGTCAGAGATGGTTCCACCCACAGGGAGACTGCTGCCAAGGTACGACGTGGACGTTATCTTCTCCAGAGACATTCTAAGAAACGTGCTGCTGAAGCTAGGGGTGCGCCTCTCCCATGGACTGTCCACCCACCACAACAAGCGCCAAGCAATGCCAGCAACAAGTACCCTGAGAAGGACACAAGAATCATTGGTCCACCGGACGCATGCGGCAGATCAGGAACTCTATTATGTAGTCGACGGCAGTCCTCCTTTCTTACGGGGACTGACTTATAGCAGCTGCGCCGACCTAACGTTTGTGTCACGCAGCTAGTTTGCGGACATTAAAACCCATAGAAGGGACCATATTCCCACGGATATAAAAATCAAGGGCCTATGCAAGTCGCGCATCACTGTTGCGTCGTGCATATACTGGCCAAAATGCAGGTCACTTACGGAGAAGCGCTGTCAAGAAAATGAAGAAGGTTCTCTTGAAAACCTGAAGGAATAATCAGAGTTGCTACTCAAAACGCTGCCTGTAATTTTACACCTTCATCACAGTTTACACCTTCATCACAGATTACTCGCGGCTCCGAGCAATCCGTCGTCGTGCTGAATGAGGGCATAGGCGCACAAAATCCACCCACGACTTGAGGGAGGCGAGACGTGTGCAGAAAAAGATTCAGCGTCGAATCAATGCACTCCAGTCTCTAAGATGGAAATCTTTAGGCGAGTCGCTTTGATCCACACAAGCCTCACGCTCAAGTTCAAATTTATTGTTTCATTACAGGTAGATACAGGGTGTTTCAGCGAACACTTTCAAAAATTTTTAAATCTTGCCTGTGGCAGATAGCGGATATAGCCGATCTACTCGATGCGGCGGACACTACTTGCACAAAAAGAATGAAATGCGAAATCGACTAATTAACAAGAATTCACTAATTAACTTATGGCTAATTATCTTATGGCCCATATTGCAATTTACAAATTCTAGCAGTGGACTTCGCGAGGCGGTTCACTTGGAACGAATTCTCAGGACGACACCAGTTTCGATATATACATTTTCGAACTTTGCGGAGAAATTCATGGGCGTTCCAGTTACTTGTGTGCTTCAGTGCATGAGACGACGTCTTGTTAATAAATAACCTGGAACGCCAATGCGTTTCTCCGCAAACTTTGGGAATTTATATCTCGAAACTGATGTTACCTTGAAAATTCGTTGCAAGTGGATTCGCCTTGCGAACTCCACGATTTTAATTTGTAAATTGCAATATGGGCCCTAATGTAATTAGTCAAAAACCTATTTAGTGGATGTTTATTAATTAGTCGATTTTGCATCTCACATTTTTGTGCAAGTACGGTCCGCCGCTTGGAGTAGACCAGCTCATGAACTAGAATTGTGATATCTGCCAAAGGCAACTTTTAAAGATTTTTGAAAGTGTTCATTGAAACACCCTGTACATATGGAAGATATATTATGCAGAAAGAGGACCCACAGTTATAAACTGCAGCGGGAGCTCTTGTTCTTAGTTGCATAACAATATATAACTAAAACGGCGTCGGTTGCCGTTACGAACATACGAAGAACGGATTACGCAATTTCAACAGCGCGAAAACATTAAACCCTATGGCAAGACATCATAACAGAAAATTTACATAATAAGTAATATAAAATATACATCGAAGAACAGATGAAGTTTACAAGGTAGTAATATAAGCTCTCAGTGAACGTTGGTATGATGATAATGTATGTGGAGATTTCACATGAGCCGGTAAATTTTTCCGCATTTTCACGCTGGCAAAACCAACAGTTAGTTTGCCATAGTTGCTGTGTGATTGTGGAAGTAAAAGATTATTTTGTGAAGAGAACCTAGTAGTGTTAACGCTAGCAAGCCTAATTCGGCGAATGGCATGATGTAATTGTAAGTTTTTAAATAGGCGGTAAATGACGATGTTGTGATTGTACCATATCTTTTTATTTATTATAGGGAGATTTAACTCGGGGAAGACGAGGGTAACATGAGCGTTATAAGGAGCCGATGCGATGATACGAGCAGCGTTATTTTGGATGTGCTTCAATGGAGCTATATGATAGCGATATGTAAGAGCCCAGGAACTGATACTATAATTTAAATGGTACATTATTTAAATG
This sequence comes from Dermacentor andersoni, assembly GCF_023375885.2. Taxonomy (NCBI): domain Eukaryota; kingdom Metazoa; phylum Arthropoda; class Arachnida; order Ixodida; family Ixodidae; genus Dermacentor; species Dermacentor andersoni. The sequence continues at coordinate 11,080,421 of NC_092817.1, forward strand.
ATACAGTAATATAAATTTAAAATCAAATGCCGAGAATTGTCCGCGGCTTGCGAACATTACCACATCAGCATCCCCCTTTCAAGTGCCTTGCTCTCCACCAAGGTCGTCGCGAAATTAAAGTAGCAGAAGGTTGCCGGTAAGGGGCCCGCTTTCACTGCGAGCCATCTAGTAAACACGTCGATGTCAAGAGGTTCCCGAACGGACAATCTGTTCTCTGTAGAGGAGCTTCAAGCAGTTTTGGCAGCATGGAAGCGTTCCTCATCCCCTGGGCCTGATGGTGTCACATACACACTGTGTAACCTCGGTCAAGCAGCTCGGCGTGTCCTTCTGACCGTATACAACGACTCGTGGTGCAACGGATTAGTTCCTCCCTCGTGGAAGCCCAGCTACTTTGTTTCTCTGCTCAAATCAGGTAAATATCACCTGGACGTGGCCTCCGATCACCCCAGCGCACTTTCCAGCTGTTTTGGAACGGTGATAGAAAGCATGGTACCGACTCTTCTGAAGCGGTACCTGGAGCATAACTAGATATACCCTGATGCTATGACCGGCTTTCGGCGTGGACGGTACTCTATATATCACGTGATTGACCTTGTGTCGTCTGTACAGCTACAAAAAAGCCTAAAGACATTATCTGCGGTGGTGTTCTTGGACGGGAAAGGCGTATACTACAATAAATCGCCTGAAGCTATGCTGGATGCTTTGGGGAACATTGGATTGGGGGACCATGTCTACCAATGGACTTCGTTATTTGAAGGGCATAACCTTCTTTGTGCAAATAGAAGATTGTACAACACACCAGTACTTGTGGTGTGCCTCAAGGTGGAGTCCTCAGCCCTACTTTCTTTAACCTTGAGCTCATCGACCTTCTTGATGTACTTCCGCGGTGCGTGCATGTGTCAATATACGCAGACAACATCTGCATCTGGGCATCAGGGGTGACCAGAGAGCAGCTACACTGGCGTCAACCTACCTTCAATGACGTGGACTAGAGCCGCCATCTGAGAAGTGCCTGCTCGCTGGTGGCCTTCAAACGCAAGGCGATGGGCCTATATGTCATTAAAGTCAATGAACAGGCTATTAGTTATGAGAAGAGCCACCGCTTTCTGGGAGAAATAATAGATCTCGACCTGTCTCGGAGCCCTCATATTGCCTACAGGAAAAAGAAACTCAGCATGATCACCCACGTGCTAAGATTTCTTGCTAGAAAATCGTGGGGTGCATCTGTACGAGCGATGCTTCAACTTTGTACTGTAATTTTTCTCGGGTTCATGGGCTACAGCTCACCTGTGCTGCGCAGGATTCTAAAAATAAACGCACAAGTCCTGCACTTGATTCAAGCTCAAGCAGCGAGAATATGCCTTGGCCTTCCGAGATGTGCATCTTCAGCAGCGACTGTCATCATCGCGCGTGATCACTCAATCACAACATATATTCGTGTCGCTGCCTTAAGAATGCACATCAGGTGTTTCGCCGGGATTCCATCACGCCGCCGCTCCTCAGTTTCTGGTTCTAGGCCGCATACTGCGTTCAGCGATATTATTGTTTCACATCGTTCAGTGCTTCCTTTGAACTTCACGCCTGCAGCTAGACCACCATTACTGTTGTGGTGCCTACATCTCCTCAAAACCCTCCTAACCATTCTTTGAATCCAAAAGAAAAAAAACAATCGTCACTTTTAGCCCTACAAGCCACACCTCTGCTCCTGCATGAGAAATGCAGCGGACGTCTTCACATTTACACAGATGGTTCAGTTTCTTCTGCAAGTTCAGTCGGAGCAGTCGTTATGCCCGCGACGTCCCCATAAATTCAAGGCATCGCATTTTGCGTCATCGACGGCTGCAGAACTCGTCGCCCTCCGGGCTGCTCTAGATTTCGTATTTGAAGAACCGTAACAGACGTGGTCAATCTTCTCCTACTCCAAGGCCGCTCTCCAGTGCATTAAGTCGCCATTTCGTCATGGACCGAATGAACAATTAGTTGCTGACATAAGACATTCATCACCATGCAATAGAGAAAAAAACACAACATAGGCTATCAATGGTTACCGGGTCATTGCTGTATCTACGGAAACGACCATGCAGATGAGGACGCCCGATCTGGTCATGATGGCCTCCACTGCGTAGATATTCCGTTATCCAGAACAGACGCAGTTACAGGGCTTCGTTCCCTCGCACGTGAACTTATACTTTCACAGGGGAACTCGACGTAATGTACCAACCCTCGTGTCCGCAACTTGGATCCGAATCCACGGCTATGTCTTCCGTCAGGAATATCTAGAGCTGAGGAGACGCTTCTGCGCCGTTTGTGGCTTGGCGTGGCCTTCACGAATGCCTGCGCATTTCGGTTCGGAATGGCCAACAGCCCTACATGCGATAACTGTGAGTGCGGGGAAACAATCGCCCGCCTTCTCTGTGAGTGTGCCCGCTTCAGTGCGCGCAGGAAAGAACTTTCAAGAGTGTTATATAGTCTTGACAAGTACCCTTTGTCTGAGGAAAGGATCCTGGGCCACTGGCCGAGACCGTCCTCAGCACAAAAGCCTTTGAAAGCGTTGTTACGCATCTTGCGGAGAAGTGGTTTTAGAGACAGACTTTAAGCAGCGCCGTACTCTCCTTTCGTTTTCCCCTTTCTTTTTTGCTCTTCTTTCTTTTTTTGTAATATCTCTTTTCTATTATCTTTTATTCTTCTTACACTCTTTCCCCAGCACAGCGTAGCCAGCCGGTCTGAGAAGTGGCTAACCTCCCTGTATTTCCGTCTATTCCTGCTTCCTCCTCCACCAGACGACATGGACAGCCGTGGACCTTGCTGCTATTCGTAGTGCACTTCACATAATTCGTGAGGAACCACCTCAAAAATGTAGTGTTCTCAGTGACTTCAAGGCAGCTCCACATTGCTTGCTTTCGGCCTTACGCTGTGGACGCTACGAAGAACTAGTTCTAGAAATGGAGAGCACCTTCATCGTCTCGTCGAGCGAAGACACGACGTCTAATTTCAGTGGCTCCATAGCCACTGTGGAGTAATAGGCAACGAACATGCCGACGAATCTGCTAGATCTGCTCATGAAGATGGCGAGCAGGAACTAATCCCGCTGTCAAGAACATATGCAGAGGTGAAACTTCAAGTACCTGCAAATGGTGCTACACAATCGTTCTGGAACACGCCTAGCATCGAGCACAAACATCTGCAGCAACTGAACCCCTGTCTTTCACTTCGTCTTCCACCTGGACTATCCCAATCCGAGACAATTGTTCTGTACTGACTGTGGCTGGGCGTTGCTTTTACAAAATCCCTTGCTGTCCGCATCAAAGGGGAAAATATTGCTGAGTGCGACTAATGCGGCAGCAAGGAAACCATTGAACAGGTTCTTTGCCCTTGTCCCCGATACAGTGCACACAGGCAAGTCACTCGCCACCGCGCTGACCTGTCTTGACGACCGGGCGCTTTCGGTGCGGAGATTCCTGGAAGGCCGGCCTATACAGTCATCACACCACACGTTGGTCAAAGCACTGTTGGAATTTTTGCGTTCGAGTGGCCTATTACAGAGACTAAAGTTCCCACGGACCATCCAAAACTCCTCTATCTTTTTACGTGCCTTTGCCTTTTCTTACCGCTATTCTTTCCGCCTTTCATTTCCCCTTACCCGTCCCCAGTGCAGGGTAGCAAAACAGAATCTCTTCCGGTTAACCTACCTGCCTTTCCTACCCCGTTTATCTCTATGCACCTTGTACATCTGCTGCCATGTAACGGTCACCTGGGCACTGTCAAGCCGTTTTCAAGGCTTTCAGCCCAACCGACCTTCTAGCGTATTTCCTGGTAAACAAACCTGAATTGGATTAAAGCCCTGGAATTCTGTCTTTTTTTCTTCAAAATACTGAGAGCCATCAATCTAGCCCTAGTAGGAGGGGCTACAATGTGGAAATGCCAGATAACTAATAGAAGAAGTACAGAATGACAAACACAGTTTGCAGGATATCATTACGAACAGTATCGATGGCACAGTATATACATTTCTGTTTAAAAGGATGACAAAAATTGCTCAATTGCAGCAACAAAATATTTAATACAACAGTTGTGGCAGGAAGCAAGTTCCAATCCGCAATAGTTCTAAGAAAAAAAGCTAAACTTAAAAATGTTTGTCTTCGCAGATGTAGGATCAAGTGAATGTTCCCAGCTGTGGCGCGTTCTTCGAGTGCTGAGAGCACGAACGCAACTTGGCACATTCAGATTTAATTTTCCTGTCAGGAATTTGTAAAGAACAGTCAAGCGATTAATTTTCCTTGGAGCTTCTAAATCCGGTATGTGGTTTGCTTTCATAAGAAGGGAAGGTTAATCCCGGTTTTTATGCTTGCCTAATGTAAATCTCACGACCTTATGGTTAATATTCTGTAATCGCTTAATCTCCCTCTTATTGATACGGGAACTTGTTCATCTTTTTGGGGTGAGTGCTTTTCCCCGTCTAACAAATGTTATCGCTCAGCGTGGGACGCGCCCGCATGTATCGGAAGTTTCTCGAATGTTATCTATGGTTTTGTTGTTACTGAAGCTTGTATAATCTGACTACACATGTGCGACGTGAATTCTGTAGAGCTTTCTTGAAGACACGCGGGTAACACCGATTACCCTGAAATGTTCGCTGACTCGTGCGTAAAAATTGACGCGATTGACGGGCAGATGAGATTTTCGACGATCGCTGACTGGTGTTCGCCACTGTCGTTGCTCCTTGAGTGTAGCCTATTTACGAGGGCACAGGTACGCCCAATTAAACGCTAGTTTGGTCACACACAGTTTCTCTGCTTTCTTCATCGTCACTACCACGTAACATTATAATGCGAATCCCTGCCGATTGCAGCATATTCTAATTTTGGTCTCACATAGGCGCTATAAACAAGCAATTTAGCGTGAACGAGAGCATTTTTTAGCTTTCTTTTAAGAAACCAGTTTTCGCAAAGCCGCCGTGCAAATTGCAGTGATGTGTTTTGACCAACTTAAATTACTGGAGATAATGGCGCCGAGATATTTGTATTCATCCACCTCCGTCATTGTATTGTTGCTTTGAGGATTGGGGGAGTCTCAATCCCATCGCTCGTAATCAGTTGTCTAGATTGGAGGCGGGCATGAATTAGATGGTAGCTGGCCCATGCCGTCGTCCAACTTACCCACGCTGAGGACGTTGTTGAAGGGAAGGACTGCTTCTCATCGAGAACGAGGAATATGGGTTTATTTACAGTATCTACATAAGGATGTTGCAGTTCATCAGTCTAGCATGACTGCGACAGAAAGTACACTGAACAGCCGCACAACAGCAGTTTATAAACACTCGGTCCTCCCTCGATCCCAAGGTGAGAGAAACGTTCGACCAGTCATCGTAAACGAGTCGCCTCTCTGCGGGCGGGACACACACACTCACACACACACACTTCTTTGCGCGAGGTTCACGGTCCCCAACCGAGGCCAGACGGGCTTCGCAGAACTCGGGGCTTACATCAGGAGAGGTGCCTTTTATTCCCCGAGCTGACCCCCGCAGCGCGGCCGGTTGCCCATTGTCTTGCGTCTTGGACGGCGCGTGGGAAAGGACCTCGAACTACGTTCCCTCGGGGACTCCCCTCTTTCACAGCAGACCAGGTTGGCGGTGGCGGGTTCAGGCACAAAGCCTGCGTCGTCGCACTCATCTTGGCTCCAGCATAGAGTTTCCTACAAAAATTACTAGAGGGAACTCTGGCGCTAGTGTCTACGGGGGCTGCAATGGGAGCGGTTGTCCCAGCATGGGAATTATGGGAAGTACATGCCTAAACTTCGTTCTTTTGGCTTCAAACGGCTTTGTGACTTTGTAAACTCGTCATTTTCAACAGTATATTGCGCAATAAATATTGCCCGACGGCAGGATTCGAACACAGGGACTCTAGCACAGTGGCCTGATATTGAAACCATTAAGCCACGGACGCATGTATCGACAAGCGAATGAAACGCCCTTATGAATTTATCGCGGGCATGCCAGTGCCTTGAGACGCTTGGCGCTTTTCGATTTGGCCACCTGGACAAGCTCAATCATTGCAATTAATAGCAATTGTACGCGTTCCCGGCGTCTTCTGCACTTCGAAGAATATAGATTGCTCTGAAATGTACGACAATAAGATTTATATAGCGTAATATACAAAGCCACAAGAACGTCTGAATCCACAAGCACCAGGAAAAGTTGACGCCGCTGTCGCAACTGGCTGGCAAAACTTGCACTTCAGCGGGCCGTTCCTAACACTGCAAAGTGAATATGAGAATATGCTGGAAAATGTTTTCCTTGTTACGCGCTTAAGCACGGTTTCCCTACCCCAATGGTCACACCAATTAAAAATGGTGGCAATTGCTGCCTGTAATGTGATCTGGTGTTCCTGTGATAAAATTTGTTTATATATTACGCAATCATCCGCATTTTTATGCTTACCCCCTCTGGTATTATACTAAGAAATAGAAGAGGCCCATGAACGCTACCCTATGGGACCCGACATGGTCACTCTTAGTAAGTCTGATGATTGGCCAGTAATTTCAACATATTGTTTTCTGTTAGTGAGGTATGCTTTGATCCAATAAATTATATTTTGTGGTAGGCCTAGCTGCTCCAGTATATACAGCAGTTTTCCGTGTGTAACTTTACCAAATGCTTTGCAAAAGTCTAAGAATAAAGCACCAATTTGGCCAGAGACATCCAATATACTAGAAAAGTCAGGCACAACAGACACAAGCTGTGTAACAGTTGACAAGCCATTTCTAAATCCATGTTGTCACTTTGATATTATGTCACGTTTACACAAGAAATTGTACAAAAATCGAAACAATAAATTGCTCCAACAGTTTGCAACAGCAGCTTGTAATGGAGACCGGTCGATAAGTAGTCGTCCCTAAAGGATAACCTTTGTTATGCCTCGCGACTACGCGGGAAATTCGCCAATCATCGGTATGTCGAAAGTCTGATAGCTGTTCTGTGTAACGTCGCAAAAACACATTTGGAATGCCATCTGGCCCTTGGGATTTTTTAGTATTGAGACCAAATAGCATTGATACAACACCTTTAGAAACCACTACGCTAAAATCGGCAGACGGAAGCTTCATCTTGCAGTTCATATTCAACCGTCTAAATAAGAACACTATGAGATTAGTTGTTCAAAGATTGTGCGATTTTATCTTTATGTGTAACCAGCCTTACATTGAGCATTATTCCCATTATTCCACGTTCTTACTGCTCTAGGTGCTGCCAGAAGTTGTCTGGGTCATTATTAAAGAGTCGGGTATAGTTTGTGTGAAGTACTTATTTCTAGCTTCTTGCATTTTAGTTAGTCGCTCATTTTTCAGATGAGATCGCTGTGATGAGTTTGGTCGACCCTTTTTTCTTAAACATTTTATTTTGCTATTCATCTGAATAATGCCTCTGTTGGTCCAAGGGCTCTGACGTCTAACTTGAGATTTTCTGGTTGGAACAAAGTGTTGAATGCAATAATTGATCGTATTTCAATAAATACGCCACGAATTTTCTACGCTGCTTTCTCGATGATCAGATGTGAGTCTAGATAATTACATATTGAGACATCATCTGCACGGCTGTGCTCTTTAATCGCAGATTTGAATGGAGACTATTGGAATTTTCGTTTCCTTGATCCAACAAAGATATAACAATTTAACGTCACTTATTCCTGTTCCTACACTAATTGACCCTGTACTGAAACGATGGCTAACAGACAGAAAGTCGACAATTGAATTACCACGCGTTGGTTGTCGCACAAGTTGCTAAAGATTCTGATCGAACATGATATTCAGCACACTATCACAACAAGGGGAGTATGTATAGTAAAGTTTGTCCCAGCGTACGGAGGACAAGTTGAAATCAGCTGTAAAAATAACATTTTTTTCGCGTATTTCTGAAAGAGCATCGTGTAATTTGACAAGAAACGTTGCATCTGCGTCAGGTGAGCGATAAACCGCTCGCAAGTAAAAAGTAAATTTTTTCTTAGATTTTTCAATAGCAAACTTTCATTGTAATTACCGCGACACCGCATCAAAGAAAATTCAATCATCATCATTAGCCCGTGTCTTGCGCCAACCGATTCCAGCTAGCGCCCGCCAATATCTTAATTTCATCACCCCACCCGTGAAACGCCCAGGCCGAGCGCGCTTGCACTTGTGTTTACCCGAATACTGGGCACGCGAAACACTGTTGTGGTAGTGATACTCCGGCGTAAAGTGATGGCCGCAAACGCGCAAGTCCTGGCGCCGATCGAAGTCCAGCAGTCCGATGCGCTGCAGCTCGTCTGCTGCTTTGCACAGGGACACAGTGTCGCAGCTTGGCATACTGCCAGTCGCTACGTTTGAAGCCCACAGAACAAGGACGAACCATGGTGCTCGCGAAAAGAAAGGTCGGGGCCAATACTGAACGCGGAGCTCTCGTCAACACGAGCACGTTGTAACACAAACAGAAAGCACTTGCTGTGTGCCGGAAGTCTTGAGTGTAGTGATATGTCCTTGTGCATTCTCTTTCTCTTACTTTCTTTTTTATAGAAACAAATTAACCAACATTGCAACTATTACGAACAACATTTGTTCGCCATAAAGTTGTAAAAATTACCGATGACGCGTCCTGGGCAGCCAATCGGATAGCTCGCCCTGCTGGCGTCATATGGTCACCTCGCGTCACTTGATCAGGGGCGGCTGAAAATTCCGCTTAGTGGCGTGCTGCGATCGCTAGAGACTTAAATTTCTGAAACCTTATAATAAATTACATGCTCTATGCAGACCACATAGATGCGTCAATTAACGATCAGAAGGACCTGCCCTAACGATTAGGTACATTTGCACAAAATCGTCAAAATCGTTTCACGGTCTCCTTAATAGTGGTGAAAATTGGCTTGAGTGGCAACGCTGTGCAGAGACAACGGAAGAGGCAGCGCGCGAAGGCACAATACGAGGTAAATACGGAAGGTGAACTGAAGGTCATGCGATGAGCCATGCACAGTTTCTCGGTGTAATAGAACGGTTTTCACAAACGTTGAGAAGATACTCAAAGCCGCTCGAAGGCATCAGGAGTTGAACTGAAAGACTAAAAGCTGTCGAGCTTATGAAGTGGAATCACATGGGCATTGACAGCACTCACAACTTTATTAATACCAAGTTGAATGATCTCGAACACACAATGAAGTTAGTAAACGGCGCAGGGCTGACGAAGGTTCACCATCGCCTTTCCAGTCGGTCGCATGGGAATGCGATGAGCCCGTAGAATTTCTACCTCTAAGATGAAACGAGCACGCAGGTGCGCAGAACTCCTCCAGGAAAGACTGCAGAACGCGGGGAAACGGGAGTAGCTGCGGACCACATGCGTGGCGACGTGAGTTTGAAAACTGCTCCACCGACGCGAGTGCTTTTGTCCTTAAGACGACGATGGCGACGACGTTCTTCACCGAAAGGAACTCCATTTTCGTCTTAGGCACCTTGCCGGATCTAGCGGCGCGGAATAAACGGCTTCACGTTTTTTTTTTGTTTTTTTCACTGGCGTTTCGCGTTAGCCCGGCTCCTTTTTCTCCGGCAGCGGCGCTCGCCGCAAGTGTTTCCCGACCTCTTGCGAGACCTTTTAGCTCATTTCCCTCAGGGGCGAACACGCTCCCTCGCCGGCGAAGCTTCGTAGTTTCCGCTTTTCTGGGAGCGCTCGTTCCAGCCGCACTTTCATCGCTGGCTCTCCAGTTCTTTTCCCTCCCAGAGGTTGCTTCGTATGGGGCGTGCAAGAGGAGCTCTCTAATGCCGTCGTTTGTTTATGATTTGCGGACCGATGTTCTCGGTTCGATCTTCTTTGTCCGACTCCCATAACAGCTGCGCCAGTGCTTCGGATCCCGCGGCAGCACAACGCGGCGGCGCTTTGCTCGCCTTCGCCGCGAAGGCAGCCGTCGTATTGCAGAACTAGGAGAGAGGAGGTGCCAGAGGGAGGGCGTCGCTTTCTCGCTCAGAGGACTACCGTCGTCGGGCGCGATCTCACTCCTTTCGCGGAACTTAGCCTGCATTTTCTCTGCTGGATAGATCATCGCGGGACGCCTTCCGAGTCTTGCGTGCACTCGTATGGTGACTTGATTGTTTCGTAGGCGCGTTACTTTCCTGAGTAATTTGCTTTGAGGCAGTGAGGAACTGCAACCAGTGTCTGGGCTCTCAAATGGCTCGAATACTCTGATTTCTCGTAGTATTCAATATATTCTTTGATTTCCTGGAAATAGCTATAATGGGGGAGGGGGGACATTTGAAGCGATATAGAAGGGATAGCGGTTTACACTCGAGCACGAACATGCATTGTAAGCAAACTTGTTTATTATATTCCTTTTCCTTATTGCCCTATAAATCTTTGCCTTTTTGTCTCGTAATTAACGCAGCTATTGAGCAAGATGACAGCCCTTAATTGTTTTTATCAAGGGTGCTTTCACAAGGGCACCATGAATCATTGTCTTAGCAAATGTGTTTATCGCATTAAGTTGCAGAATGCACACCGGAGATTGTAGTCTTCGACCGGACACCGACACGAGAGGGTGTGCTATGCAGAAAACCAAGAGGGGCCTCCGATAATCTTGCGGGGTATGACACTTTAAAAAGTTCATCTGACTTGTGAAAATCAAATGAAAGTTTAGTCTGGAGAGGAAAGCACTACAGCTACCAGAAACTGGTTCGACAATCTGCTTCAGAACGGACTTTTGCACGCGTGTGTGCAGCGCGTGCTATTTCCCAAATGCTCTGAAATGGTCTCGTGCAGTCTGATTGCGTTATCTGCGTGACTTCATAAAAATGCGTGACAACAGCAGCATGTGCTTCGCGCTGGCTACTGAGTGGACACCGAAATAATTGATTCCATCCACGACGTCACCTCAGCAATAAGCATCTGCGGTCAACTCAATGCTATCTTTATAGACTATTCTAGAACATTTGACGCTGTTCACCTCACTAAACTAGTCTATAAACTTCGCGAAGTCCTTAAATATAGTAACTGGTCGACTTAATTGGCTGCTACTTATAGTTTAACTTAATTTCATTTCAGATCGTTTTATTACCTTCAGCATCCCATTCGGGGTATTACATGAGGGATGGTTAACATGTACACACAAGAAAGGCAGGTGTTACGGTGAACTACAAGTTTGCACAGTTTCCTGAAATTCTCGATGACATGTGATGTCAGCGGCAATTAAGGGTAGGCAGTTCCAGTCTTTGGCAGCTCGTGGAATAAATGAAGCTTGAAAAGTGACAGTTCGTGTTCAAGGACGAGAAACTTGGAGTTGATAGCTGGTGCACTGTGACATGCGAGAAGATGATGGCATGACGTAAGGTTGGCGGCTTAGCGAGTTGTAAAAAATTGTGATCAAGAGAAAGCATGGCCATACGACGACGAAAAGCAAGAGATGTCAAGCTATATTCTGCCTTTAGGAGTGAAATATTGATGTTATGTGAATATGAAAAATGGCTGAACCTAGTCGCACGATTGTGAACTGACTGGAGTGCATTGCTGATATACGTTTGATGATGGTTCCATACGGCGCTGGCAATTTCCAGTTGTGGTCTGACAGATGATTTGTATGCGAGTAGTTTGATGTACTGTGAAGCATGACGAAGGGGACGTTTCATGAACCCAAGAGTCTTGTTCGCTGACAAAATTACGTTAGTTGCATGCGCATTCCACGAACGGCCGTGTGAAATGGTTACGCCTAAGTACTTATAGGCTAGAACTGATTCCACTGGGACGCTTGCGATTGTGCAAGTAGAGATATAAAGATTACGACGGCGAGAAATCGAAATAAATTTGCACTTTTTAGGGTTCACGTCATTTGCCAACGGTTGCACCAGTTTTGCACGTTATTGAGGTAATTCTGGAGAGATGCTTGGTCAGCGATGTTTAGCTTCGAGCCGACCGAGCTTGTTACATAACCAATTCGCGCACTTAGGAAGTGGTTTCACCGTTGTTGCATCTTCTTTTGTGTGTCTCATACTTCAACTCCAGAGCTTAATATTGAGGATGATATATGAGATCACAAAATGCTGTCGTTAACATTTAAACAAATAAATAAAGATGCCAGAAATGGTAGTGTTATATGGCGTATTCGTATTAAAGAGTTTAGCAGGACCAATGATGAAAGCGTTCTTGATTACACCGAGGACCTTTCCGTCGCTTTTTCCCCAGTTAATTCAGCAAGCGCCAACGACATCTGGATCAAACTCAGGGCAACGATTATATACTGCGAGGCCACGTTTATCCCCAAAAAACTGAGAACAGTAAAACGCGAGACTCCGTGGAATATTCCAGATATAATTCGACTTAAAAGGCGGTTGCAAAGAATGCGTAGACTCAAAAGTAATGCCACATACATAAGTTCACTTTTTTCATAAATTAAAGACAAAGCTTAAATGTGCCAAAGATTTTTTTCTTTTAATACACAGACGCACGTCATGTTATGTCAACCACAAAAAGGACGACGATATCCATCCAGAGCGGACAGTCCGTTATCGAAGCTAGATATCGCAAATCATGCAGTAGAAGACACGCGTACCATTGTAAATTCATTTATCTCGTATTTCCTATCTGTATGCGCTCTTGCTCCCACAGCAAATGTTGACGTATAAACACCGCGCTCATTTATGACCCCTGTGCAGATAACAAAACCTGACATCCTGAACTTGCTGTTACTTATTAAAGTGAAAGAGGCCGCTGGCACAGACAACCAGTTTCTGGTGGTGGTGGTGGTGATGGTGGTGATGGTGGTGGTGGTGGTAGTAGGGAGTTGTAGCAACAGGCGAGTTTAGCCTGGCGATCAAGGCTGGGAATTGCTCCGCCAGAGCATCTCTTATAGATTCACTTGGGTGTTTCGCCACATTTGCATCAGATCAGTCTATCTTAAGAACGGAATAAGGAGACGTGAAGTTTCTTTGCGGGCTATAACTGATCCTTCGGGGAACACAAGGCGTTGCAGGCACGCATGCAGGAGGTCTTTTTGTTGCAGATTTTCCAGGAGTGCGTCCCTTTCATTTTGGAATTTCGAGCACGACCACAGATAGTGTTAAATGTCTCCTGTCTCGTCGCATGTCATGCAGTTTGGAGAATTGATACGTCCCGTCCTAAATAACCATGCTGGTGTACTAGCAGATCCTGTCCTCATTCGATAAAAAAGTGAGGCTTCCTCTCGACGAAATCTCTTGGTTATGAATGGCATATGGGGTGAAAACCAAACAGACCCAAAGTGGTTTCGAATTCAGATTTTTTAACTTGATTATATTTTGGGAGGATGACGGAGCGCTGCGTATGAAAGAGCATCGGCTTTTTCTTTGCCGGACTTACCCGATCGCCAATGTATGAAAGCCTCTAACCCTATAGCTAGAATAGAACTGGCAGAACTTTCGAAGTTAATCAACAAGCGTAAGAAAGTTGACATAAGGAAGAATAATATGGATAGAATTCAACATGCTCTCAGGAACGGAGGAAGCCTAAAAGCAGTGAAGAACAAACTAGGGATTGGCAAGAATCAGATGTATGCGTTACGAGACAAAGCCGGCAATATCATTACTAATATGGATGAGATAGTTCAAGTGGCTGAGGAGTTCTATAGAGATTTATACAGTACCAGTGGCACCCACGACGATAATGGAAGAGAGAATAGTCTAGAGGAATTCGAAATCCCACAGGCAACACCGGAAGAAGTAAAGAAAGCATTGGGAGCTATGCAAAGGGGGAAGGCAGCTGGGGAGGATCTGGTAACAGCAGATTTGTTGAAGGATGGTGGGCAGATTGTTCTAGAGAAACTGGCCACCCTATATACGCAATGCCTCATGACTTCGAGCGTACCGGAACCTTGGAAAAACGCTAACATAATCCTAATCCATAAGAAAGGGGACGCCAAAGACTTGAAAAATTACAGACCGATCAGTTTACTGTCCGTTGCCTACAAAGTATTTACTAAGGTAATTGCAAATAGAGTCAGGAACACCTTAGACTTCCGTCAACCGAAGGACCAGGCAGGATTCCGTAAAGGCTACTCAACAATAGACCATATTCACACTATTAATCAGGTGATAGAAAAATGTGCGTAATATAACCAACCTTTATATATAGCTTTCATTGATTACGAGAAAGCGTTTGATTCAGTCGAAACCTCAGCAGTCATGGAGGCATTGCGTAATCAGGGTGTAGACGAGCCGTATGTAAAAATACTGAAAGATATCTGTAGCGGCTCTACAGCCACCGTAGTCATCCATAAAGAAAGCAACAAAATCCCAATAAAGAAAGGCGTCAGGCAGGGAGATACGATCTCTCCGATGCTATTCACAGCGTGCTTACAGGAGGTATTCAGAGGCCTGGATTGGGAAGAATTGGGGATAAGAGTTGATGGAGAATACCTTAGTAACTTGCGATTCGCTGCTGATATTGCCTTGCTTAGTAACTCAGGGAACCAAGTGCAATGCATGCTCACTGACCTGGAGAGGCAAAGCCGAAGGGTGGGTCTAAAATTAATCTTCAGAGAACTAAAGTAATGTTTAACAGTCTCGGAAGGGAACAGCAGTTTACAATAGGTAGTGAGGCACTGGAAGTGGTAAGGGAATTTATCTACTTAATACAGGTAGTGACTGCGGATTCGGATCATGAGACTGAAATAATCAGAAGAATAAGAATGGGCTGGGGTGCGTTTGGCAGGCATTCTCAGATCATGAACAGCAGGTTGCCATTATCCCTCAAGAGAAACGTTTATAACAGCTGTGTCTTACCAGTACTCACGTACGGGGCAGAAACCTGAAGGCTTACGAAAAGGGTTCTGCTTAAATTGAGGACGACGCAACGAGCTATGGAAAGAAGAATGATTGGTATAACGTTAAGGGACAAGAAAAGAGCAGATTGGGTGAGGGAACAAACGCGAGTTCATGATATCTTAGTTGAAATCAAGAAAAAGAAGTGGGCATGGGCAGGACACGTAATGAGGAGGGAAGATAACCGATGGTCATTAAGAGTTACGGAATGGATTCCAAGGGAAGGAAAGCGTAGCAGAGGGCGGCAGAAAGTTAGGTGGGCGGATGAGATCAAGAAGTTTGCAGGGACAACATGGCCACAATTAGTACATGACCGGGGTAGTTGGACAAGTATAGGAGAGGCCTTTGCCCTGCAGTGGGCATAACCAGGCTGATGATGATGATGATGATGATGATGATGATTAGGCCCTTTATTTTTCTTTGTTTATGTTACTGACATTTATTCATGTGCAGATCCAGTGGTCACACTGAAGTTATTCGCCGATGATAGGTGATCTACACCGCTGTGCGCAGCGTGATGTAGCAGGAAAGGCTCAATTCTTCATTGCAAAAAAAATTGCATGCTTGTCTTCGGCTTGGTCCATGTTAATAAACATCAAGAATACAAAGTTTCTCAGTGTCAGTACAAAAAAAAACGCCTTTCATGTTTAGTTGCTAAGTATCAAGCATTAACATAACATAAGTGCTGCAACTCAAGTATTAGAGTGTCACCAGTTACACAGAATCTCAAGTAGGCCCAGCATATTGAGATTACATGCACCAATGCATCCAAACAGGATTTCCGCACCGGCGATTAAAAATGGCACCACTACACGTGAGAACGACAGCGTACAAAACTTTAGTAAAGCCCATTCTTGAATATGCAAAGTTATTTGGGATCATAGCCAAGCCTATCATATTGAAGTCTATCTTATCGAAAAACTCGAAAAGCGGGCAAAATAGAGCGCTGAGATTTATATACAGAAGCACTCCCGTGACATCAGTGCAACTAATTTACGTGCCAAGACATGCATCCCGATTTCGACAATGGAGCGGGATATCACTGCAATGAGACCATTTTTTTATTTAGTTTATCATCACGGTCGCATAACAAGTTGACGAGGAAGAGTACCCGACGCCACTGTACCGGCATTCTGGTAGAAACAACCACAAGTGCATTCGACCGTTTATCGCGCTGTGTATCATATATAAGAATTCTTTCTTTCCGAAAGCAATTGAATTGTGGAATACACTATCAAAAAAATTACCAACCTTTCGCGTACCGGAAAGTGAGGGTAAGCGAAGCTAGTCTTTCGTGCACCTGACCTTCGTCACGGTTAAGTAACCCAGAGGTAACGGTGCTGGATTGTTTTGGCCTCCCGCTCCCTCAGCTCGGGTTTTTCTCGTTGCTGTCGGGTTGCCTTGGCTCGGGCGACTCTAACGGCTGGATTCGTGCACCGACGGTGAGCCGTTTCACGGGCAAGTTCTCGCCGCCGCTCGTCGAATGCTGCCTGTTCCGCGGGGGAACGCACAACGCCTGACCGTCCCATTCATTTTCCGAGACTGAACTGAACGGAGAGAGAGAGAAAAAACATTTATTTGAACCATCGAGGTGGTTGCTATGAGGTCGAGTGGGTGGCGTCCTCATTCCAGGACTCCACTGGCCATGGCTGCTCGACGTACTTGCTGGACGAGAGCTTCTTGTCCCGCCAGGGTATCGCCGGTCAGCTGTACCTCCCACCGCTCAAATGACGTGCTAGGCGTCTTTAAGTGTTGAGGTTTGCCCCCGCACCCCCACGAGATGTGGAAGAGTGTAGGGCGTGTGTCGCCGCACCAGGGGCAGATGCCGCGATATGTATGTGGGAACATTTTACTGTATTTGTGTAGGTTAGGAAATGTGTTTGTCTGAATAAGTCGGAGAGCTACGGCATCTTCAGTGCTGAGCTTTCTGTGAGGCGGAGGATAAATCCTGCGGTTGAGTCGCTGGATCTCGAGTCGGTCGCAGTAATTGGACGGCAGGGGCATGAAGGTAAATGGTGGGGATTGATGAGACGATTCGTCTTGCCCCGCTCGGTTGATTAGCGCTCGAGCTAGGGCGTTCGCCCTCTCGTTCCCCTCCAGACCCGCGTGGCCCGGCGTCCACGTGATTTGATGGTATTCTTGCAGCCTCGGGCCTAGAATATGAGCCGCCAGCAGCGGTGTTCGGCCGTTGGTAAAGTTACGGCAGGCCTGTTGCGAGTCGGTAACGACATGGGCTTCCCTGCCTACCCTGTCTTCTTGCTTTATTACCAGCGCCGCAGCTATGGTTTCAGCCGCAGCTGGGGTCTCTGCCCTTACGGAGGCCGCGAGAGTCAAGGAGTTGTCTCTCCCGTTCACGGCGGCTACCGCGAAGAGGCCCCCTACAGGGTACGCCGCCACGTCCACGTACGTTACGTACGGGTCACCCTTGAATTGTCGGCGCTGTCTGTCGACGCGAGCCTTGCGTCGTCCTTCATGGAGTTCATGGCTCATGTGCTTCGGTATCGGGTTCGCCTTGATCTTGCCTCTGACCTCAGGCGGGAGTGATCGTTGCCCATCGAGGGCACGGAGCTCCGTTGCCGTTCCGGTCCGGTGGAGGATGGCTCTGCCCGCCGCCGTGTTCTGTAGTCTGGCCTTTTGCGAAGCCATAGCCGCGTCCGACAGCTCAGCGAAGGTGTTGTGGATACCGAGGGCAGCTAACTTCTCGTTTGAGGTGGTGACAGGGAGACCCAGGGCCGTTTTGTACGCGCCTCTGATGATGGCATCGACTTGTTCTTGGTCGCGTTTGTTTAGCGAGTGATAGTGATACGGCATGCTATACGTGATTCTGCTGATCACCAGAGCCTGGACGAGGCGAAGCGTGTCCTCTTCTCGCATGCCCTTGCGGCTTCTTGTAATTCGTTTTATAATCCGCGAGATCTGGTTGGTGGCAGACCTTAGGGTTTGGATGGTGTGGGAGGCTTTCAGGTTGCTCTGGATCCAAAAACCCAGAATCCTAGTCTTATTGCCTTCCGTGATCTTCTGGCCCTCAAGATAGAGGTCGATAGGGCCGGGGGACTTGTAGATTCCTCCTCCGTGCACCCGGATCACCTCGGACTTTTCTGGCGCACAACGCATCCCGCTCGCTGCCGCAAATCTCTCCACGGCCGTCGCGGCCTCTTGAAGGGTCGCCTCTTTTCGCGCTAGGGAGCCCTTGGTGGCCCAGAGCGTGATGTCGTCTGCGTAGAGGGCGTAACCTAGGTTGGGGATCTTCCGCAGCTCTTTGGTCAGCGCTAGCATCGCGACGTTGAATAGAATCGGGGATATTATCGCCCCTTGCGGTGTTCCTTTGTTCGGTACGTCGATCGTATCCGATCGAGTCTGGCCTATTCCGATGGTTGCCGTCCGGCCCGTCAAGAACGATTTTACGTAAATAAAGATGCGCTCCCCGCAGCTGATGTCGTTTAGTCCCTTGAGAATGGCCTCGTGAGAGATGTTATCGAAGGCCCCTTTTAGGTCGAGTGCGAGCAGGAGATGTTCTCCTCCCTTCGGGATGCCCTTAAGAACTTCTTCCCTTAGGATTAGGAACGCATCTTGCGCAGAAAGTCCCGGCCTGAAGCCAAGCATGGCGTGCGGGAAGAGGTCACCGTCCTCTATGTAATGTTGGAGGCGGGTTTCGATGACCCTCTCGTACAGCTTGCCGAGGCACGAAGTCAGCGAGATGGGACGCAGGGCGTCGATCGCGGGCTTCTTGCCGGGTTTGGGAATGGTCACGATTTCCGCGTGTTTCCACTCGTTCGGTACGTGGCCCTTGCTCCAGAGTTCCTCGTTTAGGTATTCGGTGAAGTCCTGGATGTGCATCGGGCTCAGGTTTCTAATCATGGCATTGGTGATTTTGTCAACTCCGGGAGCAGTGTTGCGCTGTGAGGCTCGTGCCGCGGCATACACCTCTTCCTCCGTGATGGGAGCGTCCAGTTCTGGTCTTGGGTCTCCTTCATATTTTAGGAGGCAGGGTTGTATGGAGTCGCTACCAAGGTATCTGGTTTTTAGGGTGTTAATCAGATCCTGGTCGTTTCCGGGGAACTTGTGAGCGATTTCTAGGAGCGTCCGACTGGTTGTCGATTTCGCCTTGTCGGGCTCGATAAGGCAACGTAGGATGGCCCACGTCTGCGCCGTACTCAGGGTACCCTTGAGCGAGGTGCAAAACTGTACCCAATTTTGCTGCGTCAGCTCGTTTGCGTAATTTCTGGCTTCGTCTGTTATTTTCTTGATTCGTAGACGTAGCTTCCGGTTTAACCGCTGTCGCTTCCACCGTTTGAGGAGGCCCTCTCGGGCTTCCCACAGGTGTAAGAACCTGCGGTCGACTTCGGGCGTCTCGACCGTGCGCTGGATAGTTTTAGTGGTTTGGATGTGGGCGTCCCGGAGGTGCTGCATCCATTCCCCTATGTCCGTTATACCGTTTTCGGGCGGGGGGTACTGCCTGAATGCCTCCCAGTCCGTAAGCCTAATTTCACCAATTGTTCTCTTGAGTTTCGGCGTGGATACCGAGATGCTGAGGATGTAGTGATCGCTGCCCAATGTTTCGCCCAGGTGCGCCCATGAGTATTCCCTTACGTTTTTGACAAATGACAGGTCCGGAAACGTGTCTCGACTTACACTATTGCCTACTCGGGTTGGTTGGAGGAGGTTGGTTGTCAATTCGAGGCCCATTTGGTCAACCGCATCGAGGAGCGACCTTCCCTTTTGCGTGTCTTGTTGGTAGCCCCAAGTCGTGTGTCTAGCGTTCATGTCTCCCACCACTACCAGCTGGTTGCCGCCAGCGGCTCTCACGCTCTCGTAAATGATGTTGCGGAAGTCGTCTTTCTGAGCCCTCGGGGGACTGTACAAATTCAGGATGAAAGTGCTACGTCTACCCCTCTTCTGCGGGAGGACTTCCACTAGCATATGATTAATGTCATGATGTTGATAATGTTGTCCCACGGCTGTCACCGTTTTGTGAACTAAAACCGCGACCTTCGGTGATCCCGCGTGTTTAATTACGTAGTAACCCCGCAGCCTGATCGGCTGGTTCCCGACCTCCTGAAGGCAGATGACGTCGGGGGGGTATAGGTGATTTTGGATGAAAAGTTGGAGTGAACTTGCCTTCTTGTTGAAAGAGCGACAATTCCACTGCCAGATCACGAGGTGTTCGGGCGCGCTGCGTGTGGTGTTAGCCATTGCTGACGTTCATGGCACCGCCGTCGCAGTTGTCGGCGTCCCTGATGTCACCCGTGTTGTTTATGCGCTTGTACGCCTTGATGCGTGGATTGCTGCTCTCGTCGTCGACCCGCTTGCGCGAGCCAAACTCAACCTTGCGTATTCTTCTTTCAAGGTCTTCATGGCTTAGTGTGTTCTCCTTGACTTTATTGTTTAATTCACCCATCTGGTAAAGCATCTGTTCTATCGTAGCATAAATACCTTCGAGGGTGACTACACTTGACTGGCCTGCCGCTGCCGAGGCCGCACCGGGAAGCGATGAGGGCGTGGTGGTTCTTGAGGGGGCAGGAATGGAGATGGCGGGCTGGTGGCCTTTCGTGCCGCTTTGCGGCCCTGTCTGTGTGTTGTTGCTTCTTTTGCTTAGCAACGCTTCTAAGCGTTGCATGCGTTGGTTTAGGTCGTTAACCTGAGCCTTGAGTTTTTTATTTTCTTCCCTGATGCGCGTACATTCTGGGGAGCATTTACTATTTTCACTGGTATTTTGAGCGGAGGAGGTACTAGACTGATTCCGGCTCACCTTGTTGCTGTTGGCTTGGTTCTTCTTGCCCGATTGGTTCTTCTGCTTCGACGTGGATGTCGAGGTAGAAGGCTGCCGCTGCCCTTGCTTCTCTCCTAGCTTTGGCCACTCCGAGCGGAATCGAGACCTGGACCTAGACTGGGACTGGGACCGGGATCGGGACCGGGACCTTGACCTGGACTGGGCCCGGGACCTTGAGCGGCTCGCCGAGGATTCCCAGTTGAACCACCGCAGGCGGCTTCGTCTTGGTCTTCCTCCATCACTGTCGTCGTCTTCCTTCCTCCTTCCGGGCGGAGGATGCTTTTTGGTGGTAGTGTTGTTTTTTAGCTTTTGCTTGCACTCGCGAGATCCCGTGGCGTGGGCTTCGCCGCAGATGGCGCACTTGAGCGAGCACTCGTGGTCGTCCGTCGGGTCGTGCGTCCCACAAGCGCGACAGATCTTGACGTTCGGGGTAGGACAAACGTCCGATCGGTGTCCCATGCGCTGGCACACATAGCAGATTTGTTTTGTGGGCTTGTAGGGGTGGCACTCGGTCTCCCCTCCGTAGTAGTAGACGTATCGTGGAACTACGTCAGAGCTGAACGTGATCACGGCCGTCTTGGTCTTTCCCAGCATGCGGGCCTGCACGATTTCAACGCCTTGGGTCCTCACCCTTAGGTGAGTCATAAGCTCCTCGGGCGGGGTATCCGGGTCGATTCCATGAATGACGCTCCGGGCCACTCCGTCCGGTGCCGCAACGTAAGAGTTGACTTCGTAAAGGTTGCCGCCCAGCACAATCCGCGTGATCTTGCGTGCCATATCAGCGACCTCCTGATCTGGGGTGCTAACAATAATTATGTTGGAACCGGGTCTCAAGCGCACGATGAAATGCGAATCGTCAACTGTCCCTCCGCAGGCGGCCGAGACGGCTTTCGATATTTGGTGGTTGCTGAAACTCTTCACCTGAAGGCCTTTCTTGGGTCGAATGATGATTTTGAAGTCGCTACGTGGCAGTGGGGGCAGCCGTCGCCTCTTCTTAAAAGAAGGCTTCTTTGATGCCCCAGCGCCTGCAGCTGCGTAGGATGATGATGATAACGCGGTGGCGGAGGAGGGCGATAGCGGAGAGATCACCCTGCCTGCCACACACACTTGCTCGCCTCTGGCGAGCTTCTTCTTCGTTCTTCGCTTGAGGTGTAAAGACCAATTGGAATAAGGACATTCCGATGGCGTCCCTTGCGAAAGGTCCTCTTCCATAATGGCAGGGTCGTCATGGCGATCTTCCGAAATGTCTTGGAAGTCCATGGCTGTAGTTTCTTGCGACGAAGGCCCGGCGCCAGCTCCAACAATAGCACCGGGGGCGGGTGGGGCTGTAGCAACAACTCCACCTCCACTCCCTCCGGTAGAAGTAGAAGTGGCCGGCTGGGATCCAGCAATGTGCGCCATAGTGAGTGTCGAGTAATCGTAGCAAGCGAGCGGCGGCAAACGCGGCGGAGCGCCTCGCCTACCTCCGCGCTGCTACGTACGGCGGCGTCAGGCTTAACACGGCTGCGCCACCCCGGAGAACTTCAAAGTCCAAGAGCGCAAAATAATATGCACTCACGGTCTTCAAACTTCTCAAGGGGGTTCCGGATGACTTCACGAAGATCTTCCGACAATGACTTCGGTCCTCCGATGTGAATTTCTTAAAAGAATAATGAAAGTCGACAGAGCCCATGCGAAGCACGTCTACGCCGCTCGGCTCTTCTTCTTCTCAACTGAACGGAAACAGAGCCGATGCAGCGCATGCGACACCCTGTCCTGCCCTTTTCCTCCCGGCTGGCGCGAAACGGCTCTGATTGGTTGCGCGCGTGGCGTAAGCGCGCACCTATGCAGCTGGAAACCTTACTAATAACCCACGCTCCGGGGCAGTTGTCAACTCATCAAACCGATTTTTCCCTAGTAGGATGTTCTTGAGCTCTAGTTGGTTCATGCTTTAAGGATGGTTAAACCTGCGCGGAGAAAACAAGGACAAGCTGAAGGAACACAAAACATTGCGCTCGTGGTGTGTTGTGTGGCCCTTCCGCTTGTCCTCGTTTTTTTTTTTTGCGCAGTTTTAACCGCCCTTTCCCGTAGCCGCTCTGCTCTGGGAGCAACTGGGTTTTTGCATGATCAGACTGCCACGGAAACTTGTAAGCCAGTACAAACTTCGCTTGCATACTACTTTGAATTTCACTAATGCTGATGTGTTTGTTCGCCAAATTGAAATATTTCTTGAATCGCGACTTGATCGATGATATTGGTTCATAGTGTGCTTCATTTCCATAACTCTTACTGTACGGAACTGTTCGCGTTTTCAGCATTATATTTTTTTCCGCAGTTTTCTTATGCTCCTTTCATTTCCTTTATAAACTGTAATTTTTTTGCAATGCGCTGACACAGTACTTGCACCAACTTCCGATATCTGTAACTGTACTCACTTCTTGTGTGAGCCCGAGAAAGCTTACACTATGAATAAATAAAGAAATGAATAGGAGATGGCTGTTCCCCGATTGCCCCGGCGATGGCTATTGATTTCCTTGCATAAATTGAAAATTTTGCGGGACAGTCTGACGGCTCTCGAGCGCTTTTGGCACATGTGTGACGACGCTCTGCCAAAGCTTCTTCAGTCGGGATCCGTTCTGGTGGCATTTTTAATGCCCGTTGCATGCCGCCGCTATCACCAACGGGCCACCGCCATCTAAGCACGAGGACGCCTACCAGTCGGAGACACCGGCACCTCTGTGTTTACTCGCTTATCGACTTTCACTGCGCGAACTTGGTGCCATCAAAATCTTCTTTTCTTCTGCACGCTCCTCGCGTCTCGTCAGCCATTTAGATAAGAAAAATATGTTAGGGTAGGCAATGCTATTCGCTTTGAAACCAAATAAAAGTTCCCTCCTATAAAGGAGGTAGCGTTTGATTGGGCTGTTGAAACAACTTTGCGGATCAACGCCCATACTCGCGTCGGCGGTTGCGTAAGTTTGACGTGAGGAGATTGGATTGAAATCAGAATGGAATAACTTTACGTTACATAGTGGAGGATTACCATGAGCTAAGGAAGTGGTTAACTGTTAATGTACTTGCGAAACTATTTCCGAAATATATCAAGCGTTAACCTACTGCTTTTCTCGCTTTAGCTGTGTATTAGTGATTGATCTTGGTTTATGCTAGTAACATAGTTCGGCTTTCCTGTAAAATATCGATTTAATTGTGTTAAATACTGACGCATTGCTTTTTCCATTTCTCACTTGCAGTATTTTGTTTGTACTTGTTCTTGCCTACTCTCCAATGCTCCGTATTGTAGCGACGCTATACTTCAACAGCGGCGTCTGGCTGATAACCTATGGTGATAAATGTTGCTGGTGGCCATGATGAAACGTTGCTTGTAGTAGTTCACGTGAGTGGGTGAGAGAGAGAGTGACCTTTATTGAGAACCAGCTGTTTAGTCGGCTGGGCCTAGGCCTCCCACGATGGGGCGTCGACGTCTTGCCCCTTCGCCGCTTCGTGAGCTGGTGAGAACAACCTTATTTCAAATCAGAACGATTCGGCAGCCGGCGAGTTAGTGGTCTGGGGGACCCGCCGAAATACGGCCAAGAGTTATTCTCTCCCGGCGGCTTCCTTGGCCCGTTGGGCCGCCCAGAGTTGGTCGTCCAGGTTCGAGCTGAGCAGCACGGCCTATCATCGCGCGCCGGGCCATGGAGCAGCTGTTAGGAATGGCGTGCCGGGGTGGCAACGTGCAAGTTATTTCAGCCCGCTGCACGGGTTTCGATCCACCCGGGGTGGGGGCGCCCTTCAGAGAACCAGCAAGGACAGCGTTAACCAACCGTGAACGTATTTTGGAGAACTGCGGACTACGGCAGCTCTGGAATTTAGAGGCGCCGGCTGGGTTCGGGCGTGACCACCTGGCTACGGGGACGCAGGACAATGGACACCATGACGACTGCGCTGCAAAGGTAGTCTGCCCGCGGAGGGGGCACTGAAACCTGTGTGCGCGCATGTGTGTGTTTGTAAAACGTCCCGCAGAGAGGTAAAAGGTCCCGCAGTGAGGTAAAACGTCCCGCAGAGAGGCGGCTTGTTTACGCTGACGTCGAACGTTTTGCCTCACCTAGGGATCGAGAGAACACGAAGTGGATAAAACCAGCTGTTGTCGGCGGCTAGAGGGTGCTCGTCGTCGTGTTCTGTGCTCGTCAATGTGCTCGTCAATGTACTCGTGAGCTGTGTGCTCGTTTGGTGTATGCTTCGTCTTGCGGGCCCCATTTGGGAGTCACGCTAGACTGTGTCAATGTATCCCATGTTTAACATGTAAATAATGCAAATAAATCCTGCTCGCCTAGTCCTGTCGCCCAAGTTCCTCCGATCGCCCTACAAGAACGACCTCCAAATCTAATAACTGGTTGACAGCGGTGGAATCGGCCTACGGCTCCTAGATCGGCCTACGACTCGGGAGACAGCAACAGCAGCTCACGGACGTTGGCACATGGTGACCAACCGGTATCCGATCAAGTTGGAGGCGACTTCGGATTGGCCACCTCTTGCGACTAACTGATACGGCGGAGAAGGAGTGGTAATATGGTGCTGCTTCAGTGGGTAAGCGTTTGGTTTTGGCTGTAAGATTTACCAGGCTTGAATTTCGGTGTTTGTTGATTTGATTCGCTGGGATCTTTTATTTGTATTTTGATTTGCGTGGGTATTGCAGCAAGTATTGTGTGACAGCAGAGCCAAAGCTTAAAGTAGCGACTATGGTCCTAACGTGTTTGACGAGAGCTGATCTGTTGTGGTTGTGTGAAGAGATCGAATTCTAAGAAAAAAAGTGGAACAGGAAGCAATTAGGCAAGAACAGGAAGAATTTATGCAAGAACAGGAAAAAGCTAGGCAGGAACTGAAAAGCATTTCGCACGAGGAAGGCCTAGCAGAAGTAACGAGGCAGTACGTTGCCGCATTGAACAAGGAGATTCAAGGTTTGGAGTAGGAAATTGAGTGAAGTCAACAGCGGCTTGAGAAATCTGTAGGCTGGACGCAGCGAAACTGGGAGGAAGTCGATAGCAAATTTCAGCCGAAAGCCGAAAAAAGTAGTAGCACCTGCGAGACTAGCACCACGTTCACAAGTAAACTCGAAGTGCTAGCAGCTAACGATGCCTTAGTGGCAACAGAGGCCGTTAAAGGCCAGACTGAGCGCGACGAGGTGCGGTGCCAACAGAGGACTGTAGAGACAGCTAGGCCAGCAGCGAACAAATTGGCACAGTTACCGCGAGTGTGCGTCGCTTGTAATGTTAGCGAGGTTGCTAGCGAAGTAGAGAGTACTGATGACCCGACAGACGCGAGCACCCATGTCGAGACAGATCTGCGTGTCGAAGTGAAGTGCCAGCTGGACGATGCAGTTGAGGACAGTTCGCAGGATTGCGAGCTTCGTAGCTCAAGGGAAGACAACTGCATTGTTCAGGGATCGGTGCGGCTCTCCGCCAGTCTGGGTAGCCAAGAGAGGGGTGATTTAGTTAAGAATCACTCAGACTGTGCGGGCAAGAGGCCGATCCGGGCCGACAAGATGTGTACCGGCCAGCACGAGGCGCGAGAAGGCGACATGAAAGAGAGTTCGAGGAAAAAGCGCCGTAGAAAGAAGCGCGCTAAAGATCGGAATGAGGTGGCTAATGTAGCGCAGCCAAAGACGGCGAAAGACGCAAAAAGCCAGGGCGCAAGGAAAAGAAAGGTGCGGTCGTCGTTGACGATGTTGACGCATCAAAGACGTTCGAGCCACAGGTCAAAAAGAGGCCGAGAAGCATGTTATGCACGGACGCGGACAAAGGGCACGGGGCAGTTACGTTCCTCGTCGTTCCGTCGTTCTTTTCGGAGTGCAGCATGTAGTGCGAAGGAGCGCAGGGTGGCAAGACGAGACGAGGTGGTACAGAGTCGTGACACGGTCAGTCGAGATCGTAATGAAAGCACGGCGCCAGGACGCAAATTGGCAGGAGACTATAACATCCTGAAGGAGCTGATACTGTGTCAGCCCTTTTGTTGTTCCTGGGTGGCCAGAATAGCTTTTGAACCACGACATCCTCGAGTACGGCTCAAAAGTATGAGTCAGGCGTAAACATTTGGAATGAAAGGCCTAGGATATCACGTGTGTGTATTAGTTCACCTTCTTTGTTTATGTGTTTTCTATTTTTTAAGGTTAAGCGTGTAGGTTTTCAGTGAGTGCATCATTTGCAATGAGAAGAGCTTCTAGTTCCATTAGCGCATGTCATGTGTGGACGGAAGGAAGCAGATTTATGACTGGGTTGCTCGTGTGTGTTTAGGGCGGCCGTCTTCTGACTTCTCTAGTAAGCGTACGTGGAACGAGTTATTAGCAGACGCATTTTTTTAAGGGTTCTGCGGTATGCGTGAGTTACGCAAGGTAGTTGTTCGTTCATGTTACGTGTCCTGTAGGGACTAAAGGAAGAAACGTGAATAAGCGTAATGAAACGTTTACGTGCGACGCAAGCACGTGTTGGGAATAGGGACCACAAAGCTTGCGCGATTGTGATCATGTACCTGTGGAGTTGGCCAGTGGCAACCGTACATGAGATAAGTACGCCAGTGTGATAAGGTAAGAACAGACTGTTCGTGAAGCTAAGCTGCTTAAGTTATGTTCGGGTATTGGTATTTGAGAGCCTTCGGTTTCGTTCGGCGTAAACCTTTGCTCTTGTGCAGCACGACAGTCAGATCTGGTTAAACTCAGGGGGAACGTGAACGGTCGCTTTGGCGGCACAAAATTTTGGGGCAAATTTTAGGACTCCCAGTTGAGTGGCTTGCATTGAAATTTTGATAGGAAGCCTGGTGGGTTAACAGCTAATTCCGGGTGTTTGCACGCTGAGTGGTATTGTGTTGCCGGGATCGACTCTTCTGCGCCAGTTGTTGTGAGATGTTTTAAGGCATTCCAAGTGCGCAGGGATTGCAGAGAGCAAAGCCATCGTCTTGCTCACCAGCCATTCTCTTCCTGCCCAGCGGTTGCCAGCACTGGCCAGGCGAGATTTTCCGGGCCATGGAGCAGCTGTTAGGAATGGCGTGCCGGGGTGGCAACGTGCAAGTTATTTCAGCCCGCTGCACGTGTTTCGATCCACCCGCGGTGGGGGTGCCCTTCAGAGAACTAGCGAGGACAGCGCTAACCAACCGTGAACGTCCTTTGGACAACTGCGGACTACGGCAGCTCTGGAATTTAGAGGCGCCGGCTGGGTTCGGGCGTGACCACCTGGCTACGGGGACGCAGGACAATGGACACCACAACTGCGCTGCAAAGGTTGTCTGCCCGCGGAGGGGGCACTGTAACCTGTGTGCGCGTGTGTATGTTTGTAAAACGTCCCGCAGAGAGGCAAAACGTCCCACAGAGAGGTAAAACATCCCGCAGGGAGGCGGCTTGTTTACGCTGGCGTCGAACGTTTTGCCTCACCTAGGGATCTAGGGAACACGAAGTGGATAAAACCAGCTGTTGTCGGCGCCTCGAGGGTGCTCGTCGTCGTGTTCTGTGCCCGTCAATGTGCTCGTCAATGTACTCGTGAGCTGTGTGCTCGTTTGCTGTATGCTTCGTCTTGCGGGCCCCATTTGGGAGTCACGCTAGACTGTGTAAATGTATCCCATGTCTAAAATGTAAATTATGTAAATAAACCCTGTTCACCTAGTTCCTCCCAAGTTCCTCTCTACGACCTTCAACCCTTACAAATGGTGGCAGCGGCGAGATGGTCCGGCAACTCCTACAACTGTATGCCAGCGGTAGCACGACCGCCAAATCTAATAGCGCGGAGGCTGTCGGTGGAGGTCAGGCACCCATCATCATCATCATCATCATCATCACCAGCCTGGTTACGCCCACTGCAGAGCAAAGGCCTCTCCCATACTTCTCCAACAACCCCGGTCATGTACTAATTGTGGCCATGTCGTCCCTGCAAACTTCTTAATCTCATCCGCCCACCTAACTTTCTGCCGCCCCCTGCTACGCTTCCCTTTCCTTGGAATCCAGTCCGTAACCCTTAATGACCATCGGTTATCTTCCCTCCTCAGTACATGTCCTGCCCATGCCCATTTCTTTTTCTTGATTTCAACTAAGATGTCATTAACTCGAGCTTGTCCCCTCACTCAATCTGCTCTTTTCTTATCCGTCAACGTTACATCCATCATTCTTCTTTCCATGGCTCGTTGCGTCGTCCTCAATTTCAGCAGAACCCTTTTCGTAAGCCTCCAGGTTTCCGCCCCATACGTTAGTACTTGTAAGACACAGCTGTTGTACACTTTTCTCTTGAGGGATAGGGGCAACCTGCTGTCCATTATTTGAGAATGCCTGCCAAACGCCCCCCAGCCCATTCTTCTGGTTATTTCAGTCTCATGATCCGGATCCGTGGTCACTACCTGCCCTAAGTAGATGTATTCCATTACCACTTCCAGTGCCTCGCTACCTATTGTAAATTGCTGTTCTCTTCCGAGACTGTTAAACATTACTTTAGTTTTCTGCAGATTAATATTTAGACCCACTCTTCTGCTTTGCCTCTCCAGGTCAGTGAGCATGCATTTCAATTGGTCCCCTGAGTTACTAAGCAAGGCAATATCATCAGCGAATCGCGTTACTAAGGTATTCTCCATTAATTTTTATCCCGAGTTCTTCCCAATCCAGGTCTCTGAATACCTCCTGTAAACACCCTGTGTATTGCATTGGAGAGATGGTATCTCCCTGCCTGACGCCTTTCTTTATTGGGATTTTGTTGCTTTCTTTATGGAGGACTATGGTGGCTGTGGAGCCGCTATAGATATGTTTCAGTATATTTAAATACGGCTCGTCTACACCCTGATTCCGTAATGCCTCCATGACTGCTGAGGTTTCCACAGAATCAAACTCTTTCTCGTAATCAATGAAAGCTATATATAAGGTTTGGTTATATTCCGCACATTTCTCCATCACCTGATTGATAGTGTGAATATGGTCTATTGTTGAGTAGCCTTTACGGAATCCTGCCTGGTCCTTTGCTTGACAGAAGTCTAAGGTGTTCCTGATTCTATTTGCGATTACCTTAGTAAATAGTTTGTAGGCAACTGACAGTAAGCTGATCGGTCTATAATTTTTCAAATCATGGGCGTCCCCTTTCTTATGGATTAGGATTATGTTAGCGTTCTTCCAAGATTCCGGTACGCTCGAGGTCATGAGGCATTGCGTATACAGGCTCTCATAATCGTGTATTAATCTCTGTTATTCCCAAAGCATGTGTTCTAGTGGGGCTCTGGTACCGCACACTTTACATCTATCTGTTGTGTATATTTTTGGATAAATACCGTACATTAGTATAAGACTTTCGTACGATTTTGTTTGTTGTTGCCGCCACTGGACCGCTTGCGATGTATTTAGTTGTGGATGGGGTGGTGGATAAGTGCATCTTTGCATCTTGTAATGGTTGGTGATATCGTTGAACATGGCCATTGTGCCTTTCCATTTCATACCTCGGAGGGCCCTGTCGATGGGTCTGCGTTCGTCGCAGCTCGGAAAGTGAGTCTTAGAGCTATGTTGTGTTCCGTCGCGTTAGGGTTGTCCTCTCCCGTTGAGTCGGGGGTGCGGGCTGGTACCATAGGATTTGGACGGATCTGTCCTGCCTTGTTGTTTTGCCTTTTCTGAGTATCTTACGTGCCTCAGAAGAAATCCGACCGTTCGCGAAGTTGCTTTTTGCTGTTTGCGAGCCACTGGTTATAGAGTATGCGTTGGTTTGTGCTATGGCTAACGCTATAGCAGCTTCCTCCACCATTTTAATGTGCGTCGTGTTTATAGTCAAGCTTGTGCAGAATGTTCTTTGCCCTGCTTCTTCTCCTGCCCTCTTGGTGTACAGGATGTCTATTCTTGGGTAGGGGGGGTATCGGGGTACCATCTGTGGTATACAGCCCCATACATGATCTGGCTCATGACGAACACGTGGATGATTCTCATGACGCTTGTCTCTTTCACGCCCTCGTGCCTGTTGATGATTCTCTTGATCAATCGCATCGTCGGAGAAACTTCGGCTTCGAGTTTGCGAATGGTTTCTACCTTGGTGCCCTAGGCTTCTATGATCATTCCTAACCCCCTTATCTCCTCGACTTTGGGTATGGGTTGCCCATCTTGGGTCTTGAGTTGTATGTCTGTGTAGGCTTGTGTGCTGTCGTTCTTGGGAAGTCTTCCTCTTAATAGCGTTGCTCTGTATAGAAACAGCTCAGATTTCTCGTCCGAGCATGTTGGACCGGTGCCTTCTAGGTATTTCTCGACGGTTTCGACTGCTTCTTGTAGTCTCTGTTCAATTGATCTATCACTGCCATTGTTTATCCATAGCGTAATGTCCGCATAGATTATATGGTTAAGACTTTCAATTATTTATAATTTGCTAGGAAGAGCAATTAGAGCCAGGTTATAGAGCATAGGCGATATCAGCGATCCTTGCGGTGTGCCTGCACTGCCAATAGGCACTTTCTTAGATGTGAGGTTTCCTACCGTGATTTTTGCTTCTCCGTCCGTTAAGAAGTTTCGGATACAGCTGTATGTCCACTGGCCCAAGCCAAGGTTGTTGATTTGGTGCAGTATGGCTTGGTGTGCAACACTGTCGAATTTCTTCTTGAGACCTAGCCCTAAGGAACCCTAAAGAGAACTGTTTTGTCGACGCCGCTCGCTACGTAGATAGTCGAAGATACACGGCCGTTTCAGTTCACCACGCGGGAACAATCGTCAAAGCGGCCTCGGTCGAATGCGCCTCCTCAGGGGCGCCTGAGCATGTTGCCATAGCCATCGCGTTACTTGACGGACGTCTAACGTTTTTAGCGACGCCCGAGTTGCCGTCTGAGACTTCTCTTCAGCTCCATCACCAAGCAAGCCCATTGTATTCTCAAGGGCAAACACCCCATTACGCTAACGTTGTTTCCAGCACACATGGGATGCTTTGAAGAGGGGCTCACCAACATAAATGAGATGGCCCACTCCAAGGCACGAGGTCTCACGTTCCGTGCCCATCGTGTTTTGGAGTAAGCCATTGTCTTCTATGTAGTTGGTGAGTCTGGCGAGGAAGGCATGCTGTATTAGTTTGCACACGCAGGAAGTTAACGATATGGGTCTTAGATCCCCGAGTCGTAATTATTTGGCAGGCTTTGCTTTGATATTAGGACGACTTGTGCCGCCTTCCACTGCTGCGGTATCTTTCCTTGTTTCCAGCACTCGTTGATATTGTTACGTGTGGAAAGACAGAGACGAAAGATGCTATTTACACGCTATTTACACTGGAGCCAGGCAGCCAGGCTGACACTCGCTCGTGCCAAGGGCACCGACCAACTTCGTCGTTCTCGCGGCGGCTCGTCTCTTGAGCATCGCTCAATGATATCGTAATATTACCCCCCGGCGGCGAAAGCACCGTCACGGTGCTGTGAAATATCCAAGGTGCATGAAGAGTTGTAGGGCTTGAGTCGGGCAACGTGGAAAATGTCACTGGTTGTCACAGCGGAGGACGTAGTGGGCGTGGCTAGAATGATTTCATAGGTGACATCGGTCACTTTGCGTATCACGCGATATGAGCCTGTGTAACAGGAAAGCAGTTTTTCACAAAGGCCGACTTTGCGCGATGGTGACCAAAGCAACACGAGGGCGCCGGGCACAAAATGGACATCACGGTGACGGAGGTCGTAGCGTTGTTTCTGCTTGTCTTGAGGCACTTGTAGACGAGCGCGTGCAAGTTGGCGAGCATGGTCAGCATGGGCGATTGCATCACGGGCATAATCGCTAGTTGAAGCTGTGGCGGACGGAAGCACAGTGTCCAGTGGTAGCGTCGGTTCGCGGCCATACAGGAGGTAAAACGGGGAAATGCCATCAGTTTCGAGACAGGAAGAGTTGTATGCAAAGGTAATGTAAGGTAGAGCCAGGTCCCAGTCACGGTGGTCGTCTGAAACGTATTTGGATAGCATGTCTGTAAGGGTGCGGTTCAAACGCTCAGTGAGGCCGTTCGGTTGGGGGTGGTAGGAGGTGGTAAATTTATGCTGTATTGAGCAGACACGCATGATGTCGTCAATGACTTTGGCCAAAAAGGTGCGGCCGCGGTCTGTAGGCAATTGACGCGGAGCACAACGCATCGAAATGATATCATGTAGGATGAAGTCCGCAACATCAGTTGCACAACTGGTCGGAAGAGCACGGGTTACGGCGTAGCGGGTCGCGTAGTCTGCCGCGACTGCAACCCACTTATTTCCTGATGTAGATTCCGGAAATGGGCCGAGAAGGTCCAAGCCGACATGATGGAAGGGGTCGGTAGGGATGTCGAGCGGCTGCAGGTAACCAGCGGGGAGCTGGGAAGGCTTCTTGCGTCGTTGGCAAAGTTCACAAGTGGCGACGTAACGTCGTACGGAACGGGCAAGGCCTGGCCAGAAAAAACGGTGACGTACACGGTCATAGGTTCGAGATACGCCGAGGTGTCCTGCCGTTGGTGCGTCGTGAAGCTCTTCTAGAATGGTGGAGCGGAGGTGTTTAGGTACTACAAGCAGGAACTCAGAGCCGTCCGGATGAAGGTTACGACGGTGCAGATTACCGTCGCGGAGGACGAAGAGGCGCAGAGCAGCATCGGCCGGAGAGTGTCCAAAACGGTCGATGAGTGCTCTGATGTAGGCGTCACGGCGTTGCTCGTCGGCGAAATGAAGCAGCTGGGATACAGAGAATACGCAAGAAGCACTGGCAATATTGGAGGAGTCAGAGTCGTCGACAGGGTAACGCGACAAACTGTCAGCGTCTTGGTGCAGGCGGCCAGACTTGTACACCACGGAATATGAAAATTCCTGTAGCCTCAAAGCCCATCGACCAAGCCGGCCTGTAGGATATTTTAGCGATGAGAGCCAGCAGAGAGCATGATGGTCAGTGACTACGGAAAAAGGGCGACCGTAAAGGTAAGGGCTTGGCTAGAACGATTTCATAGGTGACATGAAATAGATGACATAGGTGATTTCATAGGTGACATAGACGGAACTACGCAGCCGCCCAGACAACAGCAAAGCATTCGCGTTCCGTAATGGAATAGTTGCGCTCCGATGGTGCTAGGAGGCGGCTCGCATAAGCAATAACGCGATACTTGCCACGCTGACGCTGGGCTAAGACGGCACCTACGCCACGACCGCTGGCATCTCTACGTAATTCTGTAGGGGCATCAGGGTCGAAGTGGGCGAGAAAGGGTGGTGAGGTTAGAAGAGTGACGAGACGAGAGAAGGCGGTGGCTTCTGCAGTACCCCACGAGAATTGTACGCCTTTTTCAAAAGATTAGTTAGGGGCCTAGCAATTGTCGCAAAATCTGGAACAAAACGATGAAAGTACGAGCACAGCCCTACAAAACTTCGAACGTCTGCGGCTGTCTTCGGAACCGGAAACTCTCGGACAGCGCGAGTTTTGTCGGGATCTGGCTGCACTCCGGAAGCGTCAACGAGATGGCGCAGAAGAGTAATTTGTCGGGGGCCAAAACGACATTTGGACGAGTTAAGTTGCAGCTTCGCTTTTCGTCGACATCCTGTTCCTCCAGGCCAGAGTCACCTGGGTCACGATGTGGGGCAACCGTGATGATTGGAGCAGTCGGACAAGCCGAAGCCGTTGCAGAGGCGGGCTCGTCACCGGGAGCCATGGTGACAAGCTCGGTGTGCCGACTACTTCGGAGTTCCGTGGTTAAGACGGGGATCGCTGACCTCCACCAGAAATGTTACGTGTGGAAAGACACAGACGAAAGATGCTATTTACACGGCATTTACTTTGGAGCCAGGCAGCCAGGCTGACACTCGCTCGTGCCAAGGGCACCGACCAACGTCTTCGTCGTTCTCGCGGCGGCTCGTCTCTTGAGGGTCGCTCAATGATATCGTAATAATATATTCTGTGAGTTTCTGTATTTCTGTATTTCTATATTCTGTGAGAAAGCTGGACGCGCCGTCCAGGTTTCTGATTGTCTTGTTTGTAAGGGCGTCTGGGTCGGTGCCGATTTGGGGTTGAGTTTGTTCAGGACTGTTGTTATTTCTGCTTCGATGAACTCTTCATCGAGGTCGGAGTTCTGTTCTCCCTCGTATTCGGGATAAATAGACGGCGATACCTGTGATATGTATTTGAGTTCGACCTCTTTCAATAATTCATGTGTATGTGACTATTTATTAGTAGATACAACCGGATGTACACGGCGCGCATCCATGAAATTTCTCTCTATGGAATTGGTTTAAATTGCCGAATCGTTCAATGGGTCGAGCAAAACAAAAAGTTTTTCTTGACCTGAGATGTCCTTGTCGATGTCCTTTTCGTTGATGCTGAGATAATCAGCCTGCGTGGATAGGAGATGCTCTTCGGGCGCTTCCATTCTGTTACGTCGCTTAAAGGGCCCATCACAAGGTCTGGCCAGTTTGAGCTGACAAGTGCGGAGCATACCTTGCACGATAACGATCGTGTCTGCAAACTATTACACCGCTACGCGCCGCGGAAAGATCTGAAATTTCAAACCGAACGCCATTTTCTCTTGTCCTCGCGGCCGCCGCGCTCCAAGCCGCAGGATGACGTACACGTACTAGTGCGCCTATGTACACGTGTTCCCACTGTGACGTCGCTCGTGGTGACATGTGACTTCGAGAATTATTCGAGGCAACATCAGTTATTTGTGTAATATGTTGCTAGGACAGACGAATTAAAGCTTAGAGAAATAATAAAAGACACAAGCCGAATGTCTGCATGTTCTTGTCTTACTTCGCAACGCATCAAGAGAGATGTACTTCCGTTTCGTCTGCTTGTTCCGGTGTAGTGCAGTCACGTGCGCAGACGCCGAAACTACATATGTCATTTTCTTCCCTGTTCAAGCGCGTGATCATGCTCTGTGATCCGCTTGTGTCTGCCTCAGTATACGTGTAGCACTGCCTTATACTGCTAGTCAGGTGTCCTCGTGCACAGCACGCAAAATTGTGTGCTGCTGTGCTGCAAGAAACGAGACACAACAGTTCGCGCGCGACGCCGTCTGCGGAAGTGGGCCGCACCGCAGAAAAGCGAGGATAAAAAAATTATGGCTTGGCCCATGGCCTACGCGTCACGCGATCCTCGAGGTCCGGTACAGGAGAACGCAGGGAAGGAATTTAGCTTGCGGAGGCTAGACGGGGCAAGTGGAGAGAGTGTTGAAGCTCGCCTCCTGAAATCATAGGTTCACGGCACTGAAATATTTCTATCTCGACTATTAATGAGCCGATCTGAAAATGTTTTTTTGTGGCAGAACACTTCCTAGAGAACACGCAACAAGTGCCAGCGTATAACCGAAGTTTGCTATTTGGCCTGGTGAGGGGCCCCTTAAGAAGACCTCGTGCAATGTGGCGCAAATCATAACGGGCCTCGTTGGTGCTTTATCGCTCCCTCTCCATCCAGGTTGAGAGGTCTAACTATGCTGTTATGCTCATTTGTAACTTGTTTGACATAACCATTGGCTTTGAGCTGAGCATTGCGCCAGCGAAAGTGTTTTGTTCTTGATTCTCTGTAAGAAAAAAACATCTGACACTGCTTGATGGGTAATTTTTCAAAGTGGGAAGTGCAATGTTCGATAACAGTGAGCGGCGCCTTCTTCCAACATTTATGACATATTCATTCGTCTCAGTACAAGGCCCTTTAGTGGTACAAGAATAAATAAAAATGCTAATAAGTACATTCCGCATAAGGCGTCAGCACCACGCGCGAAGCCGAGGGAAGACACGGGTCAACAATTGCTCTTTTTATCAGTTAAGTGCAGGAAAATTGGTACAGGGAGGGAGGATTATTCCCTCTTGATTCCTTAATTAAACAGGCCCTTTAAATTTTCGGCCTCAGATGTCATTGTTGACCGTGTGGGACTATGGTGCCATATTTTTCATTATCGAGAAAAGGGCGAACATTTCTCCACACATTTTGGCTGAAGCCATGTGACGAATCGCGAAGCACATTTCGCTCCTAATTAAAACTTTTCCACGAAGTCGGCTCAGGCTGCAGGACGCGTTATCGGCTCACTGGGGCCGATCACGAGCCGGGGTAAACAACCCACTGCGGTGAGTCAGTGGCGTTCTCCTGCCGAGACTGCCACGGGTTCGATTCCTAGCGGGGCGGCCACACGAGATCCGAATCCAAAAATGCTCGTGTACTTTGGCTTAAGTGCACGGGAAAGTAATTCAAGGGGTTGAAAATAATCGGATCCTTTCACTACAGCGTCTTCTCATAACGTGTGTATTGATTTGGGGCCTTATACCACTTAATTTAAATCTGCCTTTAAAGTTGGGCTTTTTAAGCTCGCACCAATTGTGAATCCTGCAGGTCGCCTCAGCACTCGCTCGCAAGCCTTCGCACTACGGGTCTCCCGTAGAAATGGCCAGGTGGCGGCGGTGACGAGGGGTCTCGTCATCTTCGAAAAAAAAAAAAACGACGTTGAAGGTGCTGCCGAAATCACACGTCGGGAGATGAATAACTTGTGGCCGCCACACACGTCATCCCACCCGCCAGCATCCTCCTCTCTTTCTGTCTATCATAGCCTTCTTTTCTTTTCTATATTCTTAGCGCTTTTCTAGTTACGTTGGCAGCCCCTCACCGTTTCTCCTCGTGTTTCCGCGTGCGTCGACAGAGACTGGTGACCTGACAGTCGAGAGGTCAGATTTAGAAAGATGTCCGACGCGTCGAGATGCCTTCACGAGAAACATATGGCCTCACGCACACACCGTTTTGTACGCGCGGACGTTTTCGATGTTGCTTCAGCGTCGCGATAGCGTTTAATTTATGGCGGCTTCCCCTTCTTCCTGAATTTATAAAAGGGCACGCAAGGACTTGCATTACTTATTGAGGAAGCGAAATGACGGGGCATGGCTTTTTTGCTGACAACCGAAAATGAGAAATTATGTACTTGCGTTGCTTGACAGTCGGATTTTCTGTGCTTCTCATTCTTCCATTAAAAGAAGAAGCTGGGTGCTTCATAAGTAGAAAATTTCTTTTTCAAAGGTCACTGCTTCATACTATGAAATAAAACAGGATGGTTATGAAACTGTTAAAATGAATAACTGCGTATGTGACTTGTTCGCATGTAATTGTTCCTCCTCTCAAACGCCACTTTGACGTTGAGCAGTAGTTCAGTCTTTATGACTCGTTTTGTGCTTTTGGCGGCCAGGACAGAGCATCGTTCAATGCAGTTTATCGGTAAATCCACCCGCGCATGTACATACTTAGTCTGAGGCAAAAATGTTTAAAACTATGCAAGGCCTCTACATTGCTCCAATCTTGTTATGTCAACGGAACAAATTGGGCTTTCTTTTATTAGCTGGTAAAAGGTGAATATGGCCTGTTGATCTCAGCAGGAAAACAGCGAAACCACGGGATGAAAAAAAAAATTGTAGCTTCGCCCACAAGGCGAAACGTCGACTGCAATAGCAAATCAGTATATGCACAGCTATACTAAGTAAGGATAGTAGTATTATCGGCAGTGTAAACTTGTAAACATTCGATTACTAACTAAATTAAAAATCATGCTGTCACGCGCGCACAAGCAAACATGAAGACATCTCACTCGGTGACCGCGCGCACTTGCTCTCAGAAGGCTGGGGTGAGAAAGCACGGCAGCAGCAGTGAGCGAATTGGCCTTCGTGCGGCCTCTCGCTTCAACGCGAAGTAAGCGACGAGAACATAGCACGCATGAAGCTATCAGCACTCGGCGCACTCTGTCCCCGTTGCAGATCACTTTCAAGATAGGGCCCGCGCAGCCACGCCATACGCAGCAGCTGCCGGAGTAAAACGCCGCCCCCTCCAACAGGTGCCTTGGGCGCGCGAGATTGAACCACCATCGTCGGCTCAGCCTCGCACGCTTTAGCTCGCACATACAGCATACAGCGCCTGGCAACGATGTTATCACCCTTTTTCTTTGTACAGGACATTGCGGCGACGACGACGGCATAAATGCACCTGAAGTGTCCGTATAATTGCTATCGCAATAAAATGTGACCATCAAGCACGAGCTAACCAGCTTCAATACCTACTCGACTGGAAGTCCAGTTGACCTTTTCAGAAACACGCAGCGCCGCTCTTTCTCCTG